>NW_027671654.1:0-309019 GCF_964165515.1 Mesoplodon bidens | reverse complement strand
GTTTATATATATTGGAGATTAAACCTTTGTCCATTGATTCGTTTGCAACGATTTTCTCCCATTCTGAGGGATGCCTTTTTCCATTCCCGTTTTTTTAACCAAAAAAGAAAGAAAGAAATAGAAGCAGAACACTAATGTTCGTAAAATATGCCTTTTGAAACGATCGTTTTGAAATATGGACGTCCTTTGAATTTTTTGGTCGATATGTGACCCCAGGATTTGTTTTCAGGGCAGGTGTCATTTACAGGCCGGCAATGATTTTGAATATCAACTGACCATTAGCGCTGGGATTAAAGCTGCTGTTGTGTGAAACGGCCACAAGGTGGCAGCAGTTCTCCCTTACCGAATCTGGTTACTAGGGCAACAGAGCCTCAATGGAAGTCGGTTGTTCTAGATTGGAATTTAGAATGGAATGTGCCAGGAGAAAGCCCCTCAAGTTTGTCTCACTACTTCTTGTTCGTGTTTTTAATTTATTATTTTATTTTTTATTACAGCAAGTTTGATTACAATGTTTGGCTTGTTGTAGGTGTGGAAGATGTGGTTCTTTTACACATATACAGATGTCTGTTCTTCCTGGGATCCTTTTCCCATGTACGTTATGACAGAATGCTGAGTAGTCTTCTCTTGGTATTCCGTAGGTCTTTGGTGATTATATATGTCCCCTGTGTTTGTATATGTCTGTTAACCCCGATATCGTAATGAAACCAATCCTCACACCTTTCCATTGGTGAACCATTAGTTTTTTAATGAATCTGTGATTGCCCTTCTCCGTGGAAATATCTGCCCTGGTATCCATTTTTAGGTAAAACCTATAAGTGATATGACACGATATGCGTCTTTCACTTTCTGACTTACTACAAGTCACGTGATTACCTCCAGACTCATCTACGGGGCTGCAAATTGCATTGTGTACATTTTTTCCTTGACTTCTATTCTGCCTTAGCGAGGTCCATTTTAAACAATGTTATTCCCTGAGGGTTGTGGATTAGCTGACCTGGGCAGCCTTACCCTGCCGGCCGGCCCTCCCCAGGTGTGCCTGGTTGAGGTCAATATAAACAGTGCTCCAGGCAGCAATAGCCCATGAAGCTGTGCCTGACTCCAGATTCACGGCCCCGTCAGCAGTCTCGGGGCTGTGCTGGTGGGAGGGAGTGAGGGGCCATGGTTTTGTGGGTGGCACGGTGTGAGTGGGGCTCTGTTGAAATTTCTGCAGGAGTTGCCAGGCTGCCACCTATAAAGAAGAGGATGTGTCACCCATACCTTCGGCTGGAATCTCTCTCCGGACAGAGGTGAGGAAGGAAAAAAACAGTGGGGGCCGGGACAGGAGGGGTATCTCAGGCAGGGCAATGGAAAACTTCTGGAAGTGCGCCCGGGGCCAGGACCATCCTGGCTGGCCTGCAGGCACCAAGTTGGCCTGTGGGCTGTCGCTTGTGTGGTTCCGTGGCCCTTCCTCTAGGCTTTCAAGCCCTTGTACATATTCAGTTGTTTTACCTGGGAAGGGTGGGAACAGTTCAGCAGCAGCTGGCCTGGGGCTCAGCTCACGTTTACTCACAGATGCCTCAGCACGGTCCCCCAGCTTTGCACTGAGGACGCTCCTTGTGTGGGGTGTGGGTTGCTGGCTGTATGGGAGATGATTCCCCACCTCTGACCAATTTCAGAATTGTTTTCCGCTGGAGCAAGTGCCCTGATTGGGTTTTCCTCTGTATAACTGGTGGGTTCAGGTTTTTTTTTTCTTTTATGGTTCAAGTTAGATTTTATTCCTCTTTTATGTATTTATAGATATAAGCATGAAAATAATTCATTCATATAAATGCATCTGTGTGAAGGGAAGAACTTTTTTCTGTTTTATTTTTAAATTTTATTTTTTAAAATTTTGAACTTTAATTTTATTTATTTTTTATACAGCAGGTTATTATTTGTTATGTATTTTATGCATATACATGTATACAGTTCAATCTCAATCTCCAAATCATCCCACCACCACCACCCCATGGCTTCCCACCCTTGGTGTCCATACGTTTGTTCTCTACCTCTGTGTCTCTACATCTTCCCTGCAAACCAGTTCATCTATACCATTTTTAGGTTCCACATATATGCATTAATATACAATATTTGTTTTCGTCTTTCTGACTTACTTCATTCTGTATGACAGTCTCTAAATCCATCGATGTCTCTACAAATGACCCAGTTTCATTCCTTTTTATGGCTGAGTAATATTCCATTTTATATATGTACCACATCTTTATCCATTCGTCTGTCTGTGGGCATTTCGGTTGCTTCCATTACCTGGCTATTGTAAATAGTGCTGCAATGAACATTGTGGTGAATGTGCCTTTTTGATTTATGGTTTTCTCTGGGTATATGCCCAGAAGTGGGATTGCTGGATCAGAGGGTAATTCTATTTCTAGCTTTTTTAAGGAAACTCCTTACTGTTCCCCATAGTGACTGTATCAATTTACATTCCCACCAATAGTGGAAGAGGGCTCCTTTTGTCCACACCCTCCCCAGAATTTGTTGTTTGTAGATTTTCTGATGATGCCGATTCTAACAGGTGTGAGGTGATACCTCATTGTACTTTTGATTTGCATTTCTCTAATAATTAGTGCTCTTGAGCAGCTTTTCATGTGCGTCTTGGCCATCTCGGTGTCTTCTTTGAAGAAACGTCTCTTTAGATCTTCTGCCCAATTTGTATTGGGTTGTTTGTTTTTCTAATATTAAGCTGCATGAGCTGTTTATATATATTGGAGATTAAATCTTTTGCATCGATTCGTTTGCAACGATTTTCTCCCATTCTGAGGGATGCCTTTTTCCATTCCCGTTTTTTTTAACCAAAAAAGAAAGAAAGAAATAGAAGCAGAACACTAATGTGCGTAAAATATGCCTTTTGAAACGGTCGTTTTGAAATATGGACGTCCTTTGAATTTTTTGGTCGATATGTGACCCCAGGATTTGTTTTCAGGGCAGGTGTCATTTACAGGCCGGCAATGATTTTGAATATCAACTGACCATTAGCGCTGGGATTAAAGCTGCTGTTGTGTGAAACGGCCACAAGGTGGCAGCAGTTCTCCCTTACCGAATCTGGTTACTAGGGCAACAGAGCCTCAATGGAAGTCGTGTTCTAGATTGGAATTTAGAATGGAATGTGCCAGGAGAAAGCCCCTCAAGTTTGTCTCACTACTTCTTGTTCGTGTTTTTAATTTATTTTTTTATTTTGTATTACAGCAAGTTTGATTACAATGTTTGGCTTGTTGTAGGTGTGGAAGATGTGGTTCTTTTACACATATACAGATGTCTGTTCTTCCTGGGATCCTTTTCCCATGTACGTTATGACAGAATGTTGAGTAGTCTTCTCTTGGTATTCTGTAGGTCTTTGGTGATTATATATGTCCCCTGTGTTTGTATATGTCTGTTAACCCCGATATCGTAATGAAACCAATCCTCACAACTTTCCATTGGTGAACCATAAGTTTTTTAATGAATCTGTGATTGCCCTTCTCCGTGGAAATATCTGCCCTGGTATCCATTTTTAGGTAACACCTATAAGTGATATGACACGATATGTGTCTTTCACTTTCTGACTTACTACAAGTCACGTGATTACCTCCAGACTCATCTACGGGGCTGCAAATGGCATTGTGTCCTTTTTTTCCTTGACTTCTATTCTGCCTTAGCGAGGTCCATTTTCAACAATGTGATTCCCTGAGGGTTGTGGATTAGCTGACCTTGGCAGCCTTACGCTGCTGGCCGGCCCTCCACAGGTGTGCCTGGTTGAGGTCAATATAAACAGTGCTCCAGGCAGCAATAGCCCCTGAAGCTGTGCCTGACTCCAGATTCTCTGCCCCGTCAGCAGTCTCGGGGCTGTGCTGGTGGGAGGGAGTGAGGGGCCATGGCTTTGTGGGTTGCCCGGTGTGAGTGGGGCTCTGTTGGCCTTTCTGCAGGAGTTGCCAGGCTGCCACCTATAAAGAAGAGGTTGTGTCACCCATACCTTCCGCTGGAATCCCTCTCCGGACAGAGGTGAGGAAGGAAAAAACCAGTGGGGGCCGGGACAGGAGGGGTATCTCAGGCAGGGCAATGGAAAACTTCTGGAAGAGCGCCCGGGGCCAGGACCATCCTGGCTGGCCTGCAGGCACCAAGTTGGCCTGTGGGCTGTCGCTTGTGTGGTTCCGTGGCCCTTCCTCTAGGCTTTCAAGCCCTTGTACATATTCAGGTGTTTTACCTGGGAAGGGTGGGAACAGTTCAGCAGCAGCTGGCCTGGGGCTCAGCTCACGTTTACTCACAGATGCCTCGGCACGGTCCCCCAGCTTTGCAATGAGGACGCTCCTTGTGTGGGGTGTGGGTTTCTGGCTGTATGGGAGATGATTCCCCACCTCTGACCAATTACAGAATTGTTTTCCGCTGGAGCAAGTGCCCTGATTGGGTGTTCCTCTGTATAACTGGTGGGTTCAGGTTTTTTTTTTTCTTTTATGGTTCAAGTTAGATTTTATTCCTCTTTTATGTATTTATAGATATAAGCATGGAAATAATTCATTCATATAAATGCATCTGTGTGAAGGGAAGAACTTTTTTCTGTTTTATTTTTAAATTTTATTTTTTAAAATTTTGAACTTTAATTTTATTTATTTTTTATACAGCAGGTTATTATTTGTTATGTATTTTATGCATATACATGTATACAGTTCAATCCCAATCTCCAAATCATCCCACCACCACCACCCCATGGCTTCCCACACTTGGTGTCCATACGTTTGTTCTCTACCTCTGTGTCTCTATTTCTTCCCTGCAAACCAGTTCATCTGTACCATTTTTAGGTTCCCCATATATGCATTAATATACAATATTTGTTTTCCTCTTTCTGACTTACTTCATTCTGTATGACAGTCTCTAGATCCATCGATGTCTCTACAAATGACCCAGTTTCATTCCTTTTTATGGCTGAGTAATATTCGATTTTATATATGTCCCACATCTTTATCCATTCGTCTGTCTGTGGGCATTTCGGTTGCTTCCATTACCTGGCTATTGTAAATAGTGCTGCAATGAACATTGTGGTGAATGTGCCTTTTTGATTTATGGTTTTCTCTGGGTATATGCCCAGAAGTGGGATTGCTGGATCAGAGGGTAATTCTATTTCTAGCTTTTTTAAGGAAACTCCTTACTGTTCCCCATAGTGACTGTATCAATTTACATTCCCACCAATAGTGGAAGAGGGCTCCTTTTGTCCACACCCTCCCCAGAATTTGTTGTTTGTAGATTTTCTGATGATGCCGATTCTAACAGGTGTGAGGTGATACCTCATTGTACTTTTGATTTGCATTTCTCTAATAATTAGTGCTCTTGAGCAGCTTTTCATGTGCGTCTTGGCCATCTCGGTGTCTTCTTTGAAGAAACGTCTCTTTAGATCTTCTGCCCATTTTTGTATTGCGTTGTTTGTTTTTCTAATATTAAGCTGCATGAGCTGTTTATATATATTGGAGATTAAACCTTTGTCCATTGATTCGTTTGCAACGATTTTCTCCCATTCTGAGGGATGCCTTTTTCCATTCCCGTTTTTTTAACCAAAAAAGAAAGAAAGAAATAGAAGCAGAACACTAATGTTCGTAAAATATGCCTTTTGAAACGATCGTTTTGAAATATGGACGTCCTTTGAATTTTTTGGTCGATATGTGACCCCAGGATTTGTTTTCAGGGCAGGTGTCATTTACAGGCCGGCAATGATTTTGAATATCAACTGACCATTAGCGCTGGGATTAAAGCTGCTGTTGTGTGAAACGGCCACAAGGTGGCAGCAGTTCTCCCTTACCGAATCTGGTTACTAGGGCAACAGAGCCTCAATGGAAGTCGGTTGTTCTAGATTGGAATTTAGAATGGAATGTGCCAGGAGAAAGCCCCTCAAGTTTGTCTCACTACTTCTTGTTCGTGTTTTTAATTTATTATTTTATTTTTTATTACAGCAAGTTTGATTACAATGTTTGGCTTGTTGTAGGTGTGGAAGATGTGGTTCTTTTACACATATACAGATGTCTGTTCTTCCTGGGATCCTTTTCCCATGTACGTTATGACAGAATGCTGAGTAGTCTTCTCTTGGTATTCCGTAGGTCTTTGGTGATTATATATGTCCCCTGTGTTTGTATATGTCTGTTAACCCCGATATCGTAATGAAACCAATCCTCACACCTTTCCATTGGTGAACCATTAGTTTTTTAATGAATCTGTGATTGCCCTTCTCCGTGGAAATATCTGCCCTGGTATCCATTTTTAGGTAAAACCTATAAGTGATATGACACGATATGCGTCTTTCACTTTCTGACTTACTACAAGTCACGTGATTACCTCCAGACTCATCTACGGGGCTGCAAATTGCATTGTGTACATTTTTTCCTTGACTTCTATTCTGCCTTAGCGAGGTCCATTTTAAACAATGTTATTCCCTGAGGGTTGTGGATTAGCTGACCTGGGCAGCCTTACCCTGCCGGCCGGCCCTCCCCAGGTGTGCCTGGTTGAGGTCAATATAAACAGTGCTCCAGGCAGCAATAGCCCATGAAGCTGTGCCTGACTCCAGATTCACGGCCCCGTCAGCAGTCTCGGGGCTGTGCTGGTGGGAGGGAGTGAGGGGCCATGGTTTTGTGGGTGGCACGGTGTGAGTGGGGCTCTGTTGAAATTTCTGCAGGAGTTGCCAGGCTGCCACCTATAAAGAAGAGGATGTGTCACCCATACCTTCGGCTGGAATCTCTCTCCGGACAGAGGTGAGGAAGGAAAAAAACAGTGGGGGCCGGGACAGGAGGGGTATCTCAGGCAGGGCAATGGAAAACTTCTGGAAGTGCGCCCGGGGCCAGGACCATCCTGGCTGGCCTGCAGGCACCAAGTTGGCCTGTGGGCTGTCGCTTGTGTGGTTCCGTGGCCCTTCCTCTAGGCTTTCAAGCCCTTGTACATATTCAGTTGTTTTACCTGGGAAGGGTGGGAACAGTTCAGCAGCAGCTGGCCTGGGGCTCAGCTCACGTTTACTCACAGATGCCTCAGCACGGTCCCCCAGCTTTGCACTGAGGACGCTCCTTGTGTGGGGTGTGGGTTGCTGGCTGTATGGGAGATGATTCCCCACCTCTGACCAATTTCAGAATTGTTTTCCGCTGGAGCAAGTGCCCTGATTGGGTTTTCCTCTGTATAACTGGTGGGTTCAGGTTTTTTTTTTCTTTTATGGTTCAAGTTAGATTTTATTCCTCTTTTATGTATTTATAGATATAAGCATGAAAATAATTCATTCATATAAATGCATCTGTGTGAAGGGAAGAACTTTTTTCTGTTTTATTTTTAAATTTTATTTTTTAAAATTTTGAACTTTAATTTTATTTATTTTTTATACAGCAGGTTATTATTTGTTATGTATTTTATGCATATACATGTATACAGTTCAATCTCAATCTCCAAATCATCCCACCACCACCACCCCATGGCTTCCCACACTTGGTGTCCATACGTTTGTTCTCTACCTCTGTGTCTCTACTTCTTCCCTGCAAACCAGTTCATCTATACCATTTTTAGGTTCCACATATATGCATTAATATACAATATTTGTTTTCGTCTTTCTGACTTACTTCATTCTGTATGACAGTCTCTAAATCCATCGATGTCTCTACAAATGACCCAGTTTCATTCCTTTTTATGGCTGAGTAATATTCCATTTTATATATGTACCACATCTTTATCCATTCGTCTGTCTGTGGGCATTTCGGTTGCTTCCATTACCTGGCTATTGTAAATAGTGCTGCAATGAACATTGTGGTGAATGTGCCTTTTTGATTTATGGTTTTCTCTGGGTATATGCCCAGAAGTGGGATTGCTGGATCAGAGGGTAATTCTATTTCTAGCTTTTTTAAGGAAACTCCTTACTGTTCCCCATAGTGACTGTATCAATTTACATTCCCACCAATAGTGGAAGAGGGCTCCTTTTGTCCACACCCTCCCCAGAATTTGTTGTTTGTAGATTTTCTGATGATGCCGATTCTAACAGGTGTGAGGTGATACCTCATTGTACTTTTGATTTGCATTTCTCTAATAATTAGTGCTCTTGAGCAGCTTTTCATGTGCGTCTTGGCCATCTCGGTGTCTTCTTTGAAGAAACGTCTCTTTAGATCTTCTGCCCAATTTGTATTGGGTTGTTTGTTTTTCTAATATTAATCTGCATGAGCTGTTTATATATATTGGAGATTAAATCTTTTGCATCGATTCGTTTGCAACGATTATCTCCCATTCTGAGGGATGCCTTTTTCCATTCCCGTTTTTTTTAACCAAAAAAGAAAGAAAGAAATAGAAGCAGAACACTAATGTGCGTAAAATATGCCTTTTGAAACGGTCGTTTTGAAATATGGACGTCCTTTGAATTTTTTGGTCGATATGTGACCCCAGGATTTGTTTTCAGGGCAGGTGTCATTTACAGGCCGGCAATGATTTTGAATATCAACTGACCATTAGCGCTGGGATTAAAGCTGCTGTTGTGTGAAACGGCCACAAGGTGGCAGCAGTTCTCCCTTACCGAATCTGGTTACTAGGGCAACAGAGCCTCAATGGAAGTCGTGTTCTAGATTGGAATTTAGAATGGAATGTGCCAGGAGAAAGCCCCTCAAGTTGGTCTCACTACTTCTTGTTCGTGTTTTTAATTTATTTTTTTATTTTGTATTACAGCAAGTTTGATTACAATGTTTGGCTTGTTGTAGGTGTGGAAGATGTGGTTCTTTTACACATATACAGATGTCTGTTCTTCCTGGGATCCTTTTCCCATGTACGTTATGACAGAATGTTGAGTAGTCTTCTCTTGGTATTCCGTAGGTCTTTGGTGATTATATATGTCCCCTGTGTTTGTATATGTCTGTTAACCCCGATATCGTAATGAAACCAATCCTCACAACTTTCCATTGGTGAACCATAAGTTTTTTAATGAATCTGTGATTGCCCTTCTCCGTGGAAATATCTGCCCTGGTATCCATTTTTAGGTAACACCTATAAGTGATATGACACGATATGTGTCTTTCACTTTCTGACTTACTACAAGTCACGTGATTACCTCCAGACTCATCTACGGGGCTGCAAATGGCATTGTGTCCTTTTTTTCCTTAACTTCTATTCTGCCTTAGCGAGGTCCATTTTCAACAATGTGATTCCCTGAGGGTTGTGGATTAGCTGACCTGGGCAGCCTTACCCTGCCGGCCGGCCCTCCCCAGGTGTGCCTGCTTGAGGTCAATATAAACAGTGCTCCAGGCAGCAATAGCCCCTGAAGCTGTGCCTGACTCCAGATTCTCTGCCCCGTCAGCAGTCTCGGGGCTGTGCTGGTGGGAGGGAGTGAGGGGCCATGGCTTTGTGGGTGGCCCGGTGTGAGTGGGGCTCTGCTGGCCTTTCTGCAGGAGTTGCCAGGCTGCCACCTATAAAGAAGAGGATGTGTCACCCATACCTTCCGCTGGAATTTCTCTCCGGACAGAGGTGAGGAAGGAAAAAACCAGTGGGGGCCGGGACAGGAGGGGTATCTCAGGCAGGGCAATGGAAAACTTCTGGAAGAGCGCCCGGGGCCAGGACCATCCTGGCTGGCCTGCAGGCACCAAGTTGGCCTGTGGGCTGTCGCTTGTGTGGTTCCGTGGCCCTTCCTCTAGGCTTTCAAGCCCTTGTACATATTCAGGTGTTTTACCTGGGAAGGGTGGGAACAGTTCAGCAGCAGCTGGCCTGGGGCTCAGCTCACGTTTACTCACTGATGCCTCGGCACGATTCCCCAGCTTTGCAATGAGGACACTCCTTGTGTGGGGGGTGGGTTGCTGGCTGTATGGGAGATGATTCCCCACCTCTGACCAATTTCAGAATTGTTTTCCGCTGGAGCAAGTGCCCTGATTGGGTTTTCCTCTGTATAACTGGTGGGTTCAGGTTTTTTTTTTCTTTATGGTTCAAGTTAGATTTTATTCCTCTTTTATGTATTTATAGATATAAGCATGGAAATAATTCATTCATATAAATGCATCTGTGTGAAGGGAAGAACTTTTTTCTGTTTTATTTTTAAATTTTATTTTTTAAAATTTTGAACTTTAATTCTATTTATTTTTTATACAGCAGGTTATTATTTGTTATGTATTTTATGCATATACATGTATACAGTTCAATCCCAATCTCCAAATCATCCCACCACCACCACCCCATGGCTTCCCACACTTGGTGTCCATACGTTTGTTCTCTACCTCTGTGTCTCTATTTCTTCCCTGCAAACCAGTTCATCTGTACCATTTTTAGGTTCCCCATATATGCATTAATATACAATATTTGTTTTCCTCTTTCTGACTTACTTCATTCTGTATGACAGTCTCTAGATCCATCGATGTCTCTACAAATGACCCAGTTTCATTCCTTTTTATGGCTGAGTAATATTCGATTTTATATATGTCCCACATCTTTATCCATTCGTCTGTCTGTGGGCATTTCGGTTGCTTCCATTACCTGGCTATTGTAAATAGTGCTGCAATGAACATTGTGGTGAATGTGCCTTTTTGATTTATGGTTTTCTCTGGGTATATGCCCAGAAGTGGGATTGCTGGATCAGAGGGTAATTCTATTTCTAGCATTTTTAAGGAAACTCCTTACTGTTCCCCATAGTGACTGTATCAATTTACATTCCCACCAATAGTGGAAGAGGGCTCCTTTTGTCCACACCCTCCCCAGAATTTGTTGTTTGTAGATTTTCTGATGATGCCGATTCTAACAGGTGTGAGGTGATACCTCATTGTACTTTTGATTTGCATTTCTCTAATAATTAGTGCTCTTGAGCAGCTTTTCATGTGCGTCTTGGCCATCTCGGTGTCTTCTTTGAAGAAACGTCTCTTTAGATCTTCTGCCCATTTTTGTATTGCGTTGTTTGTTTTTCTAATATTAAGCTGCATGAGCTGTTTATATATATTGGAGATTAAACCTTTGTCCATTGATTCGTTTGCAACGATTTTCTCCCATTCTGAGGGATGCCTTTTTCCATTCCCGTTTTTTTAACCAAAAAAGAAAGAAAGAAATAGAAGCAGAACACTAATGTTCGTAAAATATGCCTTTTGAAACGATCGTTTTGAAATATGGACGTCCTTTGAATTTTTTGGTCGATATGTGACCCCAGGATTTGTTTTCAGGGCAGGTGTCATTTACAGGCCGGCAATGATTTTGAATATCAACTGACCATTAGCGCTGGGATTAAAGCTGCTGTTGTGTGAAACGGCCACAAGGTGGCAGCAGTTCTCCCTTACCGAATCTGGTTACTAGGGCAACAGAGCCTCAATGGAAGTCGGTTGTTCTAGATTGGAATTTAGAATGGAATGTGCCAGGAGAAAGCCCCTCAAGTTTGTCTCACTACTTCTTGTTCGTGTTTTTAATTTATTATTTTATTTTTTATTACAGCAAGTTTGATTACAATGTTTGGCTTGTTGTAGGTGTGGAAGATGTGGTTCTTTTACACATATACAGATGTCTGTTCTTCCTGGGATCCTTTTCCCATGTACGTTATGACAGAATGCTGAGTAGTCTTCTCTTGGTATTCCGTAGGTCTTTGGTGATTATATATGTCCCCTGTGTTTGTATATGTCTGTTAACCCCGATATCGTAATGAAACCAATCCTCACACCTTTCCATTGGTGAACCATTAGTTTTTTAATGAATCTGTGATTGCCCTTCTCCGTGGAAATATCTGCCCTGGTATCCATTTTTAGGTAAAACCTATAAGTGATATGACACGATATGCGTCTTTCACTTTCTGACTTACTACAAGTCACGTGATTACCTCCAGACTCATCTACGGGGCTGCAAATTGCATTGTGTACATTTTTTCCTTGACTTCTATTCTGCCTTAGCGAGGTCCATTTTAAACAATGTTATTCCCTGAGGGTTGTGGATTAGCTGACCTGGGCAGCCTTACCCTGCCGGCCGGCCCTCCCCAGGTGTGCCTGGTTGAGGTCAATATAAACAGTGCTCCAGGCAGCAATAGCCCATGAAGCTGTGCCTGACTCCAGATTCACGGCCCCGTCAGCAGTCTCGGGGCTGTGCTGGTGGGAGGGAGTGAGGGGCCATGGTTTTGTGGGTGGCACGGTGTGAGTGGGGCTCTGTTGAAATTTCTGCAGGAGTTGCCAGGCTGCCACCTATAAAGAAGAGGATGTGTCACCCATACCTTCGGCTGGAATCTCTCTCCGGACAGAGGTGAGGAAGGAAAAAAACAGTGGGGGCCGGGACAGGAGGGGTATCTCAGGCAGGGCAATGGAAAACTTCTGGAAGTGCGCCCGGGGCCAGGACCATCCTGGCTGGCCTGCAGGCACCAAGTTGGCCTGTGGGCTGTCGCTTGTGTGGTTCCGTGGCCCTTCCTCTAGGCTTTCAAGCCCTTGTACATATTCAGTTGTTTTACCTGGGAAGGGTGGGAACAGTTCAGCAGCAGCTGGCCTGGGGCTCAGCTCACGTTTACTCACAGATGCCTCAGCACGGTCCCCCAGCTTTGCACTGAGGACGCTCCTTGTGTGGGGTGTGGGTTGCTGGCTGTATGGGAGATGATTCCCCACCTCTGACCAATTTCAGAATTGTTTTCCGCTGGAGCAAGTGCCCTGATTGGGTTTTCCTCTGTATAACTGGTGGGTTCAGGTTTTTTTTTTCTTTTATGGTTCAAGTTAGATTTTATTCCTCTTTTATGTATTTATAGATATAAGCATGAAAATAATTCATTCATATAAATGCATCTGTGTGAAGGGAAGAACTTTTTTCTGTTTTATTTTTAAATTTTATTTTTTAAAATTTTGAACTTTAATTTTATTTATTTTTTATACAGCAGGTTATTATTTGTTATGTATTTTATGCATATACATGTATACAGTTCAATCTCAATCTCCAAATCATCCCACCACCACCACCCCATGGCTTCCCACCCTTGGTGTCCATACGTTTGTTCTCTACCTCTGTGTCTCTACTTCTTCCCTGCAAACCAGTTCATCTATACCATTTTTAGGTTCCACAAAAATGCATTAATATACAATATTTGTTTTCGTCTTTCTGACTTACTTCATTCTGTATGACAGTCTCTAAATCCATCGATGTCTCTACAAATGACCCAGTTTCATTCCTTTTTATGGCTGAGTAATATTCCATTTTATATATGTACCACATCTTTATCCATTCGTCTGTCTGTGGGCATTTCGGTTGCTTCCATTACCTGGCTATTGTAAATAGTGCTGCAATGAACATTGTGGTGAATGTGCCTTTTTGATTTATGGTTTTCTCTGGGTATATGCCCAGAAGTGGGATTGCTGGATCAGAGGGTAATTCTATTTCTAGCTTTTTTAAGGAAACTCCTTACTGTTCCCCATAGTGACTGTATCAATTTACATTCCCACCAATAGTGGAAGAGGGCTCCTTTTGTCCACACCCTCCCCAGAATTTGTTGTTTGTAGATTTTCTGATGATGCCGATTCTAACAGGTGTGAGGTGATACCTCATTGTACTTTTGATTTGCATTTCTCTAATAATTAGTGCTCTTGAGCAGCTTTTCATGTGCGTCTTGGCCATCTCGGTGTCTTCTTTGAAGAAACGTCTCTTTAGATCTTCTGCCCAATTTGTATTGGGTTGTTTGTTTTTCTAATATTAATCTGCATGAGCTGTTTATATATATTGGAGATTAAATCTTTTGCATCGATTCGTTTGCAACGATTTTCTCCCATTCTGAGGGATGCCTTTTTCCATTCCCGTTTTTTTTAACCAAAAAAGAAAGAAAGAAATAGAAGCAGAACACTAATGTGCGTAAAATATGCCTTTTGAAACGGTCGTTTTGAAATATGGACGTCCTTTGAATTTTTTGGTCGATATGTGACCCCAGGATTTGTTTTCAGGGCAGGTGTCATTTACAGGCCGGCAATGATTTTGAATATCAACTGACCATTAGCGCTGGGATTAAAGCTGCTGTTGTGTGAAACGGCCACAAGGTGGCAGCAGTTCTCCCTTACCGAATCTGGTTACTAGGGCAACAGAGCCTCAATGGAAGTCGTGTTCTAGATTGGAATTTAGAATGGAATGTGCCAGGAGAAAGCCCCTCAAGTTTGTCTCACTACTTCTTGTTCGTGTTTTTAATTTATTTTTTTATTTTGTATTACAGCAAGTTTGATTACAATGTTTGGCTTGTTGTAGGTGTGGAAGATGTGGTTCTTTTACACATATACAGATGTCTGTTCTTCCTGGGATCCTTTTCCCATGTACGTTATGACAGAATGTTGAGTAGTCTTCTCTTGGTATTCCGTAGGTCTTTGGTGATTATATATGTCCCCTGTGTTTGTATATGTCTGTTAACCCCGATATCGTAATGAAACCAATCCTCACAACTTTCCATTGGTGAACCATAAGTTTTTTAATGAATCTGTGATTGCCCTTCTCCGTGGAAATATCTGCCCTGGTATCCATTTTTAGGTAACACCTATAAGTGATATGACACGATATGTGTCTTTCACTTTCTGACTTACTACAAGTCACGTGATTACCTCCAGACTCATCTACGGGGCTGCAAATGGCATTGTGTCCTTTTTTTCCTTAACTTCTATTCTGCCTTAGCGAGGTCCATTTTCAACAATGTGATTCCCTGAGGGTTGTGGATTAGCTGACCTGGGCAGCCTTACCCTGCCGGCCGGCCCTCCCCAGGTGTGCCTGCTTGAGGTCAATATAAACAGTGCTCCAGGCAGCAATAGCCCCTGAAGCTGTGCCTGACTCCAGATTCTCTGCCCCGTCAGCAGTCTCGGGGCTGTGCTGGTGGGAGGGAGTGAGGGGCCATGGCTTTGTGGGTGGCCCGGTGTGAGTGGGGCTCTGCTGGCCTTTCTGCAGGAGTTGCCAGGCTGCCACCTATAAAGAAGAGGATGTGTCACCCATACCTTCCGCTGGAATTTCTCTCCGGACAGAGGTGAGGAAGGAAAAAACCAGTGGGGGCCGGGACAGGAGGGGTATCTCAGGCAGGGCAATGGAAAACTTCTGGAAGAGCGCCCGGGGCCAGGACCATCCTGGCTGGCCTGCAGGCACCAAGTTGGCCTTTGGGCTGTCGCTTGTGTGGTTCCGTGGCCCTTCCTCTAGGCTTTCAAGCCCTTGTACATATTCAGGTGTTTTACCTGGGAAGGGTGGGAACAGTTCAGCAGCAGCTGGCCTGGGGCTCAGCTCACGTTTACTCACTGATGCCTCGGCACGATTCCCCAGCTTTGCAATGAGGACGCTCCTTGTGTGGGGGGTGGGTTGCTGGCTGTATGGGAGATGATTCCCCACCTCTGACCAATTTCAGAATTGTTTTCCGCTGGAGCAAGTGCCCTGATTGGGTTTTCCTCTGTATAACTGGTGGGTTCAGGTTTTTTTTTTCTTTATGGTTCAAGTTAGATTTTATTCCTCTTTTATGTATTTATAGATATAAGCATGGAAATAATTCATTCATATAAATGCATCTGTGTGAAGGGAAGAACTTTTTTCTGTTTTATTTTTAAATTTTATTTTTTAAAATTTTGAACTTTAATTCTATTTATTTTTTATACAGCAGGTTATTATTTGTTATGTATTTTATGCATATACATGTATACAGTTCAATCCCAATCTCCAAATCATCCCACCACCACCACCCCATGGCTTCCCACACTTGGTGTCCATACGTTTGTTCTCTACCTCTGTGTCTCTATTTCTTCCCTGCAAACCAGTTCATCTGTACCATTTTTAGGTTCCCCATATATGCATTAATATACAATATTTGTTTTCCTCTTTCTGACTTACTTCATTCTGTATGACAGTCTCTAGATCCATCGATGTCTCTACAAATGACCCAGTTTCATTCCTTTTTATGGCTGAGTAATATTCGATTTTATATATGTCCCACATCTTTATCCATTCGTCTGTCTGTGGGCATTTCGGTTGCTTCCATTACCTGGCTATTGTAAATAGTGCTGCAATGAACATTGTGGTGAATGTGCCTTTTTGATTTATGGTTTTCTCTGGGTATATGCCCAGAAGTGGGATTGCTGGATCAGAGGGTAATTCTATTTCTAGCATTTTTAAGGAAACTCCTTACTGTTCCCCATAGTGACTGTATCAATTTACATTCCCACCAATAGTGGAAGAGGGCTCCTTTTGTCCACACCCTCCCCAGAATTTGTTGTTTGTAGATTTTCTGATGATGCCGATTCTAACAGGTGTGAGGTGATACCTCATTGTACTTTTGATTTGCATTTCTCTAATAATTAGTGCTCTTGAGCAGCTTTTCATGTGCGTCTTGGCCATCTCGGTGTCTTCTTTGAAGAAACGTCTCTTTAGATCTTCTGCCCATTTTTGTATTGCGTTGTTTGTTTTTCTAATATTAAGCTGCATGAGCTGTTTATATATATTGGAGATTAAACCTTTGTCCATTG
Organism: Mesoplodon bidens; assembly: GCF_964165515.1. NCBI lineage: Eukaryota > Metazoa > Chordata > Mammalia > Artiodactyla > Ziphiidae > Mesoplodon > Mesoplodon bidens. The sequence goes on along the minus strand of NW_027671654.1, from coordinate 292,625 downwards.
ATTCGTTTGCAACGATTTTCTCCCATTCTGAGGGATGCCTTTTTCCATTCCCGTTTTTTTAACCAAAAAAGAAAGAAAGAAATAGAAGCAGAACACTAATGTTCGTAAAATATGCCTTTTGAAACGATCGTTTTGAAATATGGACGTCCTTTGAATTTTTTGGTCGATATGTGACCCCAGGATTTGTTTTCAGGGCAGGTGTCATTTACAGGCCGGCAATGATTTTGAATATCAACTGACCATTAGCGCTGGGATTAAAGCTGCTGTTGTGTGAAACGGCCACAAGGTGGCAGCAGTTCTCCCTTACCGAATCTGGTTACTAGGGCAACAGAGCCTCAATGGAAGTCGGTTGTTCTAGATTGGAATTTAGAATGGAATGTGCCAGGAGAAAGCCCCTCAAGTTTGTCTCACTACTTCTTGTTCGTGTTTTTAATTTATTATTTTATTTTTTATTACAGCAAGTTTGATTACAATGTTTGGCTTGTTGTAGGTGTGGAAGATGTGGTTCTTTTACACATATACAGATGTCTGTTCTTCCTGGGATCCTTTTCCCATGTACGTTATGACAGAATGCTGAGTAGTCTTCTCTTGGTATTCCGTAGGTCTTTGGTGATTATATATGTCCCCTGTGTTTGTATATGTCTGTTAACCCCGATATCGTAATGAAACCAATCCTCACACCTTTCCATTGGTGAACCATTAGTTTTTTAATGAATCTGTGATTGCCCTTCTCCGTGGAAATATCTGCCCTGGTATCCATTTTTAGGTAAAACCTATAAGTGATATGACACGATATGCGTCTTTCACTTTCTGACTTACTACAAGTCACGTGATTACCTCCAGACTCATCTACGGGGCTGCAAATTGCATTGTGTACATTTTTTCCTTGACTTCTATTCTGCCTTAGCGAGGTCCATTTTAAACAATGTTATTCCCTGAGGGTTGTGGATTAGCTGACCTGGGCAGCCTTACCCTGCCGGCCGGCCCTCCCCAGGTGTGCCTGGTTGAGGTCAATATAAACAGTGCTCCAGGCAGCAATAGCCCATGAAGCTGTGCCTGACTCCAGATTCTCTGCCCCGTCAGCAGTCTCGGGGCTGTGCTGGTGGGAGGGAGTGAGGGGCCATGGTTTTGTGGGTGGCACGGTGTGAGTGGGGCTCTGTTGAAATTTCTGCAGGAGTTGCCAGGCTGCCACCTATAAAGAAGAGGATGTGTCACCCATACCTTCGGCTGGAATCTCTCTCCGGACAGAGGTGAGGAAGGAAAAAAACAGTGGGGGCCGGGACAGGAGGGGTATCTCAGGCAGGGCAATGGAAAACTTCTGGAAGTGCGCCCGGGGCCAGGACCATCCTGGCTGGCCTGCAGGCACCAAGTTGGCCTGTGGGCTGTCGCTTGTGTGGTTCCGTGGCCCTTCTTCTAGGCTTTCAAGCCCTTGTACATATTCAGTTGTTTTACCTGGGAAGGGTGGGAACAGTTCAGCAGCAGCTGGCCTGGGGCTCAGCTCACGTTTACTCACAGATGCCTCAGCACGGTCCCCCAGCTTTGCACTGAGGACGCTCCTTGTGTGGGGTGTGGGTTGCTGGCTGTATGGGAGATGATTCCCCACCTCTGACCAATTTCAGAATTGTTTTCCGCTGGAGCAAGTGCCCTGATTGGGTTTTCCTCTGTATAACTGGTGGGTTCAGGTTTTTTTTTTCTTTTATGGTTCAAGTTAGATTTTATTCCTCTTTTATGTATTTATAGATATAAGCATGAAAATAATTCATTCATATAAATGCATCTGTGTGAAGGGAAGAACTTTTTTCTGTTTTATTTTTAAATTTTATTTTTTAAAATTTTGAACTTTAATTTTATTTATTTTTTATACAGCAGGTTATTATTTGTTATGTATTTTATGCATATACATGTATACAGTTCAATCTCAATCTCCAAATCATCCCACCACCACCACCCCATGGCTTCCCACACTTGGTGTCCATACGTTTGTTCTCTACCTCTGTGTCTCTACTTCTTCCCTGCAAACCAGTTCATCTATACCATTTTTAGGTTCCACATATATGGATTAATATACAATATTTGTTTTCGTCTTTCTGACTTACTTCATTCTGTATGACAGTCTCTAAATCCATCGATGTCTCTACAAATGACCCAGTTTCATTCCTTTTTATGGCTGAGTAATATTCCATTTTATATATGTACCACATCTTTATCCATTCGTCTGTCTGTGGGCATTTCGGTTGCTTCCATTACCTGGCTATTGTAAATAGTGCTGCAATGAACATTGTGGTGAATGTGCCTTTTTGATTTATGGTTTTCTCTGGGTATATGCCCAGAAGTGGGATTGCTGGATCAGAGGGTAATTCTATTTCTAGCTTTTTTAAGGAAACTCCTTACTGTTCCCCATAGTGACTGTATCAATTTACATTCCCACCAATAGTGGAAGAGGGCTCCTTTTGTCCACACCCTCCCCAGAATTTGTTGTTTGTAGATTTTCTGATGATCCCGATTCTAACAGGTGTGAGGTGATACCTCATTGTACTTTTGATTTGCATTTCTCTAATAATTAGTGCTCTTGAGCAGCTTTTCATGTGCGTCTTGGCCATCTCGGTGTCTTCTTTGAAGAAACGTCTCTTTAGATCTTCTGCCCAATTTGTATTGGGTTGTTTGTTTTTCTAATATTAATCTGCATGAGCTGTTTATATATATTGGAGATTAAATCTCTTGCATCGATTCGTTTGCAACGATTTTCTCCCATTCTGAGGGATGCCTTTTTCCATTCCCGTTTTTTTTAACCAAAAAAGAAAGAAAGAAATAGAAGCAGAACACTAATGTGCGTAAAATATGCCTTTTGAAACGGTCGTTTTGAAATATGGACGTCCTTTGAATTTTTTGGTCGATATGTGACCCCAGGATTTGTTTTCAGGGCAGGTGTCATTTACAGGCCGGCAATGATTTTGAATATCAACTGACCATTAGCGCTGGGATTAAAGCTGCTGTTGTGTGAAACGGCCACAAGGTGGCAGCAGTTCTCCCTTACCGAATCTGGTTACTAGGGCAACAGAGCCTCAATGGAAGTCGTGTTCTAGATTGGAATTTAGAATGGAATGTGCCAGGAGAAAGCCCCTCAAGTTTGTCTCACTACTTCTTGTTCGTGTTTTTAATTTATTTTTTTATTTTGTATTACAGCAAGTTTGATTACAATGTTTGGCTTGTTGTAGGTGTGGAAGATGTGGTTCTTTTACACATATACAGATGTCTGTTCTTCCTGGGATCCTTTTCCCATGTACGTTATGACAGAATGTTGAGTAGTCTTCTCTTGGTATTCCGTAGGTCTTTGGTGATTATATATGTCCCCTGTGTTTGTATATGTCTGTTAACCCCGATATCGTAATGAAACCAATCCTCACAACTTTCCATTGGTGAACCATAAGTTTTTTAATGAATCTGTGATTGCCCTTCTCCGTGGAAATATCTGCCCTGGTATCCATTTTTAGGTAACACCTATAAGTGATATGACACGATATGTGTCTTTCACTTTCTGACTTACTACAAGTCACGTGATTACCTCCAGACTCATCTACGGGGCTGCAAATGGCATTGTGTCCTTTTTTTCCTTGACTTCTATTCTGCCTTAGCGAGGTCCATTTTCAACAATGTGATTCCCTGAGGGTTGTGGATTAGCTGACCTGGGCAGCCTTACCCTGCCGGCCGGCCCTCCCCAGGTGTGCCTGCTTGAGGTCAATATAAACAGTGCTCCAGGCAGCAATAGCCCCTGAAGCTGTGCCTGACTCCAGATTCTCTGCCCCGTCAGCAGTCTCGGGGCTGTGCTGGTGGGAGGGAGTGAGGGGCCATGGCTTTGTGGGTGGCCCGGTGTGAGTGGGGCTCTGCTGGCCTTTCTGCAGGAGTTGCCAGGCTGCCACCTATAAAGAAGAGGATGTGTCACCCATACCTTCCGCTGGAATTTCTCTCCGGACAGAGGTGAGGAAGGAAAAAACCAGTGGGGGCCGGGACAGGAGGGGTATCTCAGGCAGGGCAATGGAAAACTTCTGGAAGAGCGCCCGGGGCCAGGACCATCCTGGCTGGCCTGCAGGCACCAAGTTGGCCTTTGGGCTGTCGCTTGTGTGGTTCCGTGGCCCTTCCTCTAGGCTTTCAAGCCCTTGTACATATTCAGGTGTTTTACCTGGGAAGGGTGGGAACAGTTCAGCAGCAGCTGGCCTGGGGCTCAGCTCACGTTTACTCACTGATGCCTCGGCACGATTCCCCAGCTTTGCAAGGAGGACGCTCCTTGTGTGGGGGGTGGGTTGCTGGCTGTATGGGAGATGATTCCCCACCTCTGACCAATTTCAGAATTGTTTTCCGCTGGAGCAAGTGCCCTGATTGGGTTTTCCTCTGTATAACTGGTGGGTTCAGGTTTTTTTTTTCTTTATGGTTCAAGTTAGATTTTATTCCTCTTTTATGTATTTATAGATATAAGCATGGAAATAATTCATTCATATAAATGCATCTGTGTGAAGGGAAGAACTTTTTTCTGTTTTATTTTTAAATTTTATTTTTTAAAATTTTGAACTTTAATTCTATTTATTTTTTATACAGCAGGTTATTATTTGTTATGTATTTTATGCATATACATGTATACAGTTCAATCCCAATCTCCAAATCATCCCACCACCACCACCCCATGGCTTCCCACACTTGGTGTCCATACGTTTGTTCTCTACCTCTGTGTCTCTATTCCTTCCCTGCAAACCAGTTCATCTGTACCATTTTTAGGTTCCCCATATATGCATTAATATACAATATTTGTTTTCCTCTTTCTGACTTACTTCATTCTGTATGACAGTCTCTAGATCCATCGATGTCTCTACAAATGACCCAGTTTCATTCCTTTTTATGGCTGAGTAATATTCCATTTTATATATGTACCACATCTTTATCCATTCGTCTGTCTGTGGGCATTTCGGTTGCTTCCATTACCTGGCTATTGTAAATAGTGCTGCAATGAACATTGTGGTGAATGTGCCTTTTTGATTTATGGTTTTCTCTGGGTATATGCCCAGAAGTGGGATTGCTGGATCAGAGGGTAATTCTATTTCTAGCTTTTTTAAGGAAACTCCTTACTGTTCCCCATAGTGACTGTATCAATTTACATTCCCACCAATAGTGGAAGAGGGCTCCTTTTGTCCACACCCTCCCCAGAATTTGTTGTTTGTAGATTTTCTGATGATGCCGATTCTAACAGGTGTGAGGTGATACCTCATTGTACTTTTGATTTGCATTTCTCTAATAATTAGTGCTCTTGAGCGGCTTTTCATGTGCGTCTTGGCCATCTCGGTGTCTTCTTTGAAGAAACGTCTCTTTAGATCTTCTGCCCATTTTTGTATTGCGTTGTTTGTTTTTCTAATATTAAGCTGCATGAGCTGTTTATATATATTGGAGATTAAACCTTTGTCCATTGATTCGTTTGCAACGATTTTCTCCCATTCTGAGGGATGCCTTTTTCCATTCCCGTTTTTTTTAACCAAAACAGAAAGAAAGAAATAGAAGCAGAACACTAATGTGCGTAAAATATGCCTTTGGAAATGGTCGTTTTGAAATATGGACGTCCTTTGAATTTCTTGGTCGATATGTGACCCCAGGATTTGTTTTCAGGGCAGGTGTCATTTACAGGCCGGCAATGATTTTGAATATCAACTGACCATTAGCGCTGGGATTAAAGCTGCTGTTGTGTGAAACGGCCACAAGGTGGCAGCAGTTCTCCCTTACCGAATCTGGTTACTAGGGCAACAGAGCCTCAATGGAAGTCATGTTCTAGATTGGAATTTAGAATGGAATGTGCCAGGAGAAAGCCCCTCAAGTTTGTCTCACTACTTCTTGTTCGTGTTTTTAATTTATTTTTTTATTTTGTATTACAGCAAGTTTGATTACAATGTTTGTCTTGTTGTAGGTGTGGAAGTTGTGGTTCTTTTACACATATACAGATTTCTGTTCTTCCTGGGATCCTTTTCCCATGTACGTTATGACAGAATGTTGAGTAGTCTTCTCTTGGTATTCCGTAGGTCTTTGGTGATTATATATGTCCCCTGTGTTTGTATATGTCTGTTAACTCCGATATCGTAATGAAACCAATCCTCACACCTTTCCATTGGTGAACCATAAGTTTTTTAATGAATCTGTGATTGCCCTTCTCCGTGGAAATATCTGCCCTGGTATCCATTTTTAGGTAACACCTATAAGTGATATGACACGATATGTGTCTTTCACTTTCTGACTTACTACAAGTCACGTGATTACCTCCAGACTCATCTACGGGGCTGCAAATGGCATTGTGTCCTTTATTTCCTTGACTTCTATTCTGCCTTAGCGAGGTCCATTTTCAACAATGTGATTCCCTGAGGGTTGTGGATTAGCTGACCTGGGCAGCCTTACCCTGCCGGCCGGCCCTCCCCAGGTGTGCCTGGTTGAGGTCAATATAAACAGTGCTCCAGGCAGCAATAGCCCATGAATCTGAGCCTGACTTGAGATTCTCTGCCCCGTCAGCAGTCTCGGGGCTGTGCTGGTGGGAGGGAGTGAAGGGCCATGGATTTGTGGGTGGCCCGGTGTGAGTGGGGCTCTGCTGGCCTTTCTGCAGGAGTTGCCAGGCTGCCACCTATAAAGAAGAGGATGTGTCACCCATACCTTCCGCTGGAATTTCTCTCCAGACAGAGGTGAGGAAGGAAAAAACCAGTGGGGGCCGGGACAGGAGGGGTATCTCAGGCAGGGCAATGGAAAACTTCTGGAAGAGCGCCCAGGGCCAGGACCATCCTGGCTGGCCTGCAGGCACCAAGTTGACCTGTGGGCTGTCGCTTGTGTGGTTCCGTGGCTCTTCCTCTAGGCTTTCAAGCCCTTGTACATATTCAGGTGTTTTACCTGGGAAGGGTGGGAACAGTTCAGCAGCAGCTGGCCTGGGGCTCAGCTCACGTTTACTCACGGATGCCTCGGCACAGTCCCCCAGCTTTGCAATGAGGACGCTCCTTGTGTGGGGTGGTGGGTTGCTGGCTGTATTGGAGATGATTCCCCACCTCTGACCAATTTCAGAATAGTTTTCCGCTGGAGCAAGTGCCCTGATTGGGTGTTCCTCTGTATAACTGGTGGGTTTAGGTTTTTTTTTCTTTTATGGTTCAAGTTAGATTTTATTCCTCTTTTATGTATTTATAGATATAAGCATGGAAATGATTCATTCATATAAATGCATCTGTGTGAAGGGAAGAACTTTTTTCTGTTTTATTTTTAAATTTTATTTTTTAAAATTTTGAACTTTAATTTTATTTATTTTTTATACAGCAGGTTATTATTGGTTATGTATTTTATGCATATACATGTATACAATTCAATCCCATTCTCCAAATCATCCCACCACCACCACCCCATGGCTTCCCACACTTGGTGTCCATACGTTTGTTTTCTACCTCTGTGTCTCTATTTCTTCCCTGCAAACCAGTTCATCTGTACCATTTGTAGGTTCCACATATATGCATTAATATACAATATTTGTTTTCGTCTTTCTGACTTACTTCATTCTGTCTGACAGTCTCTAGATCCATCGATGTCTCTACAAATGACCCAGTTTCATTCCTTTTTATGGCTGAGTAATATTCCATTTTATATATGTACCACATCTTTATCCATTCGTCTGTCTGTGGGCATTTCGGTTGCTTCCATTACCTGGCTATTGTAAATAGTGCTGCAATGAACATTGTGGTGAATGTGCCTTTTTGATTTATGGTTTTCTCTGGGTATATGCCCCGAAGTGGGATTGCTGGATCAGAGGGTAATTCTATTTCTAGCTTTTTTAAGGAAACTCCTTACTGTTCCCCATAGTGACTGTATCAATTTACATTCCCACCAATAGTGGAAGAGGGCTCCTTTTGTCCACACCCTCCACAGAATTTGTTGTTTGTAGATTTTCTGATGATGCCGATTCTAACAGGTGTGAGGTGATACCTCATTGTACTTTTGATTTGCAATTCTCTAATAATTAGTGCTCTTGAGCAGCTTTTCATGTGCGTCTTGGCCATCTCGGTGTCTTCTTTGAAGAAACGTCTCTTTAGATCTTCTGCCCATTTTTGTATTGGGTTGTTTGTTTTTCTAATATTAAGCTGCATGAGCTGTTTATATATATTGGAGATTAAACCTTTGTCCATTGATTCGTTTGCAACGATTTTCTCCCATTCTGAGGGATGCCTTTTTCCATTCCCGTTTTTTTTAACCAAAAAAGAAAGAAAGAAATAGAAGCAGAACACTAATGTGCGTAAAATATGTCTTTTGAAACGGTCGTTTTGAAATATGGACGTCCTTTGAATTTTTTGGTCGGTATGTGACCCCAGGATTTGTTTTCAGGGCAGGTGTCATTTACAGGCCGGCAATGATTTTGAATATCAACTGACCATTAGCGCTGGGATTAAAGCTGCTGTTATGTGAAACGGCCACAAGGTGGCAGCAGTTCTCCCTTACCGAATCTGGTTACTAGGGCAACAGAGCCTCAATGGAAGTCGTGTTCTAGATTGGAATTTAGAATGTAATGTGCCAGGCGAAAGCCCCTCAAGTTTGTCTCACTACTTCTTGTTCGTGTTTTTAATTTATTTTTTATTTTTTATTACAGCAAGTTTGATTACAATGTTTGGCTTGTTGTAGGTGTGGAAGATGTGGTTCTTTTACACATATACAGATGTCTGTTCTTCCTGGGATCCTTTTCCCATGTACGTTATGACACAATGTTGAGTAGTCTTCTCTTGGTATTCCGTAGGTCTTTGGTGATTATATATGTCCCCTGTGTTTGTATATGTCTGTTAACCCCGATATCGTAATGAAACCAATCCTCACACTTTTCCATTGGTGAACCATAAGTTTTTTAATGAATCTGTGATTGCCCTTCTCCGTGGAAATATCTGCCCTGGTATCCATTTTTAGGTAACACCTATAAGTGATATGACACGATATATGTCTTTCACTTCCTGAGTTACTACAAGTCACGTGATTACCTCCAGACTCATCTACGGGGCTGCAAATGGCATTGTGTCCTTTTTTTCCTTGACTTCTATTCTGCCTTAGCGAGGTCCATTTTCAACAATGTGATTCCCTGGGGGTTTTGGATTAGCTGACCTGGGCAGCCTTACCCTGCCGGCCGGCCCTCCCCAGGTGTGCCTGGTTGAGGTCAATATAAACAGTGCTCCAGGCAGCAATAGCCCCTGAAGCGGTGCCTTACTCCAGATTCTCGGGCCCGTCAGCAGTCTCGGGGCTGTGCTGGTGGGAGGGAGTGAGGGGCCATGGCTTTGTGGGTGGCCCGGTGTGAGTGGGGCTCTGCTGGCCTTTCTGCAGGAGTTGCCAGGCTTCCACCTATAAAGAAGAGGATGTGTCACCCATACCTTCCGCTGGAATTTCTCTGCGGACAGAGGTGAGGAAGGAAAAAACCAGTGGGGGCCCGGACAGGAGGGGTATCTCAGGCAGGGCAATGGAAAACTTCCGGAAGAGCGCCGGGGGACAGGACCATCCTGTCTGGCCTGCAGGCACCAAGTTGGCCTGTGGGCTGTTGCTTGAGTGGTTCCGTGGCCCTTCCTCTAGGTTTTCAAGCCCTTGTACATATTCAGGTGTTTTACCTGGGAAGGGTGGGAACAGTTCAGCAGCAGCTGGCCTGAGGCTCAGCTCACGTTTACTCACAGATGCCTCGGCACGGTCCCCCAGCTTTGCAATGAGGACGCTCCTTGTGTGGGGGGTGGGTTGCTGGCTGTATGGGAGATGATTCCCCACCTCTGACCAATTTCAGAATTGTTTTCCGCTGGAACAAGTGCCCTGATTGTTTTTCCGCTGTATAACTGGTGGGTTCAGGTTTTTTTTTTCTTTTATGGTTCAAGTTAGATTTTATTCCTCATTTATGTATTTATAGATATAAGCATGGAAATAATTCATTCATATAAATGCATCTGTGTGAAGGGAAGAACTTTTTTCTGTTTTATACTTAAATTTTATTTTTTAAAATTTTGAACTTTAATTTTATTTATTTTTTATACAGCAGGTTATTATTGGTTATGTATTTTATGCATATCCATGTATACAGTTCAATCCCAATCTCCAAATCATCCCACCACCACCACCCCATGGCTTCCCACACTTGGTGTCCATACGTTTGTTTTCTACCTCTGTGTCTCTATTTCTTCCCTGCAAACCAGTTCATCTGTACCATTTGTAGGTTCCACATATATGCATTAATATACAATATGTGTTTTCCTCTTTCTGACTTACTTCATTCTGTATGACAGTCTCTAGATCCATCAATGTCTCTACAAATGACCCAGTGTCATACCTTCTTATGGCTGAGTAATATTCCATTTTATATATGTACCACATCTTTATCCATTCGTCTGTCTGTGGGCATTTCGGTTGCTTCCATTACCTGGCTATTGTAAATAGTGCTGCAATGAACATTGTGGTGAATGTGCCTTTTTGATTTATGGTTTTCTCTGGGTATATGCCCCGAAGTGGGATTGCTGGATCAGAGGGTAATTCTATTTCTAGCTTTTTTAAGGAAACTCCTTACTGTTCCCCATAGTGACTGTATCAATTTACATTCCCACCAATATTGGTAGAGGGCTCCTTTTGTCCACACCCTCCCCAGAATTTGTTGTTTGTAGATTTTCTGATGATGCCGATTCTAACAGGTGTGAGGTGATACCTCATTGTACTTTTGATTTGCAATTCTCTAATAATTAGTGCTCTTGAGCAGCTTTTCATGTGCGTCTTGGCCATCTCAGCGTCTTCTTTGAAGAAACGTCTCTTTAGATCTTCTGCCCATTTTTGTATTGGGTTGTTTGTTTTTCTAATATTAAGCTGCATGAGCTGTTTATATATATTGGAGATTAAACCTTTGTCCATTGATTCGTTTGCAACGATTTTCTCCATTCTGAGGGATGCCTTTTTCCATTCCCGTTTTTTTTAACCAAAAAAGAAAGAAAGAAATAGAAGCAGAACACTAATGTGCGTAAAATATGCCTTTTGAAACGGTCGTTTTGAAATATGGACGTCCTTTGAATTTTTTGGTCAATATGTGACCCCAGGATTTGTTTTCAGGGCAGGTGTCATTAACAAGCCGGCAATGATTTTGAATATGAACTGACCATTAGCGCTGGGATTAAAGCTGCTGTTGTGTGAAACGGCCACAAGGTGGCAGCAGTTCTCCCTGACCGAATCTGGTTACTAGGGCAACAGAGCCTCAATGGAAGTCGTGTTCTAGATTGGAATTTAGAATGGAATGTGCCAGGAGAAAGCCCGTCATGTTTGTCTCACTACTTCTTGTTCGTGTTTTTAATTTATTTTTTTATTTTTTATTACAGCAAGTTTGATTATAATGTTTGGCTTGTTGTAGGTGTGGAAGATGTGGTTCTTTTACACATATACAGATGTCTGTTCTTCCTGGGATCCTTTTCCCATGTACGTTATGACAGAATGTTGAGTAGTCTTCTCTTGGTATTCCGTAGGTCTTTGGTGATTATATATGTCCCCTGTGTTTGTATATGTCTGTTAACCCCGATATCGTAATGAAACCAATCCTCACACCTTTCCATTGGTGAACCATAAGTTTTTTAATGAATCTGTGATTGCCCTTCTCCGTGGAAATATCTGCCCTGGTATCCATTTTTAGGTAACACCTATAAGTGATATGACACGATATGTGTCTTTCACTTTCTGACTTACTACAAGTCACGTGATTACCTCCAGACTCATCTACGGGGCTGCAAATGGCATTGTGTCCTTTTTTTCCTTGACTTCTATTCTGCCTTAGCGAGGTCCATTTTCAACAATGTGATTCCCTGAGGGTTGTGGATTAGCTGACCTGGGCAGCCTTACCCTGCCGGCCGGCCCTCCCCAGGTGTGCCTGGTTGAGGTCAATATAAACAGTGCTCCAGGCAGCAATAGCCCCTAAAGCTGTGCCTGACTCCAGATTCTCTGCCCTGTCAGCAGTCTCTGGGCTGTGCTGGTGGGAGGGAGTGAGGGGCCATGGCTTTGTGGGTGGCCCGGTGTGAGTGGGGCTCTGCTGGCCTTTCTGCAGGAGTTGCCAGGCTGCCACCTATAAAGAAGAGGATGTGTCACCCATACCTTCCGCTGGAATTTCTCTCCGGACAGAGGTGAGGAAGGAAAAAACCAGTGGGGGCCGGGACAGGAGGGGTATCTCAGGCAGGGCAATGGAAAACTTCCGGAAGAGCGCCGGGGGCCAGGAACATCCTGACTGGCCTGCAGGCACAAGTTGGCCTGTGGGCTGTCGCTTGTGTGGTTCCGTGGCCCTTCCTCTAGGCTTTCAAGCCCTTGTACATATTCAGGTGTTTTACATGGGAAGGGTGGGAACAGTTCAGCAGCAGCTGGCCTGGGGCTCAGCTCACGTTTACTCACAGATGCCTCGGCACGGTCCCCCAGCTTTGCAATGAGGACGCTCCTTGTGTGGGGGGTGTGTTGCTGGCTGTATGGGAGATGATTCCCCACCTCTGACCAATTTCAGAATTGTTTTCCGCTGGAGCAAGTGCCCTGATTGGGTTTTCCTCTGTATAACTGGTGGGTTCAGGTTTTTTTTTTTCTTTTATGGTTCAAGTTAGATTTTATTCCTCTTTTATGTATTTATAGATATAAGCATGGAAATAATTCATTCATATAAATGCATCTGTGTGAAGGGAAGAACTTTTTTCTGTTTTATTTTTAAATTTTATTTTTTAAAATTTTGAACTTTAATTTTATTTATTTTTTATACAGCAGGTTATTATTTGTTATGTATTTTATGCATATACATGTATACAATTCAATCCCATTCTCCAAATCATCCCACCACCACCACCCCATGGCTTCCCACACTTGGTGTCCATACGTTTGTTTTCTACCTCTGTGTCTCTATTTCTTCCCTGCAAACCAGTTCATCTGTACCATTTGTAGGTTCCACATATATGCATTAATATACAATATTTGTTTTCGTCTTTCTGACTCACTTCATTCTGTATGACAGTCTCTAGATCCATCGATGTCTCTACAAATGACCCAGTTTCATTCCTTTTTATGGCTGAGTAATATTCCATTTTATATATGTACCACATCTTTATCCATTCGTCTGTCTCTGGGCATTTCGGTTGCTTCCATTACCTGGCTATTGTAAATAGTGCTGCAATGAACATTGTGGTGAATGTGCCTTTTTGATTTATGGTTTTCTCTGGGTATATGCCCCGAAGTGGGATTGCTGGATCAGAGGGTAATTCTATTTCTAGCTTTTTTAAGGAAACTCCTTACTGTTCCCCATAGTTACTGTATCAATTTACATTCCCACCAATATTGGAAGAGGGCTCCTTTTGTCCACACCCTCCCCAGAATTTGTTGTTTGTAGATTTTCTGATGATGCCGATTCTAACAGGTGTGAGGTGATACCTCATTGTACTTTTGATTTGCATTTCTCTAATAATTAGTGCTCTTGAGCAGCTTTTCATGTGCGTCTTGGCCATCTCGGTGTCTTCTTTGAAGAAACGTCTCTTTAGATCTTCTGCCCAATTTGTATTGGGTGGTTTGTTTTTCTTATATTAAGCTGCATGAGCTGTTTATATATATTGGAGATTAAACCTTTGTCCATTGATTCCTTTGGAACGATTTTCTCCATTCTGAGGGATGCCTTTTTCCATTCCCGTTTTTTTTAACCAAAAAAGAAAGAAAGAAATAGAAGCAGAACACTAATGTGCGTAAAATATGCCTTTTGAAACGGTCGTTTTGAAATATGGACGTCCTTTGAATTTTTTGGTCGATATGTGACCCCAGGATTTGTTTTCAGGGCAGGTGTCACTTACAGGCCGGCAATGATTTTGAATATCAACTGACCATTAGCGCTGGGATTAAAGCTGCTGTTGTGTGAAACGGCCACAAGGTGGCAGCAGTTCTCCCTTACCGAATCTGGTTACTAGGGCAACAGAGCCTCAATGGAAGTCGTGTACTAGATTGGAATTTAGAATGGAATGTGCCAGGCGAAAGCCCCTCAAGTTTGTCTCACTACTTCTTGTTCGTGTTTTTAATTTATTTTTTTATTTTTTATTACAGCAAGTTTGATTACAATGTTTGGCTTGTTGTAGGTGTGGAAGATGTGGTTCTTTTACACATATACAGATGTCTGTTCTTCCTGGGATCCTTTTCCCATGTACGTTATGACAGAATGTTGAGTAGTCTTCTCTTGGTATTCCGTAGGTCTTTGGTGATTATATATGTCCCCTGTGTTTGTATATGTCTGTTAACCCCGATATCGTAATGAAACCAATCCTCACACCTTTCCATTGGTGAACCATAAGTTTTTTAATGAATCTGTGATTGCCCTTCTCCGTGGAAATATCTGCCCTGGTATCCATTTTTAGGTAACACCTATAAGTGATATGACACGATATGTGTCTTTCACTTTCTGACTTACTACAAGTCACGTGATTACCTCCAGACTCATCTACGGGGCTGCAAATGGCATTGTGTCCTTTTTTTCCTTGACTTCTATTCTGCCTTAGCGAGTTCCATTTTCAACAATGTGATTCCCTGAGGGTTGTGGATTAGCTGACCTGAGCAGCCTTACCCTGCCGGCCGGCCCTCCCCAGGTGTGCCTGGTTGAGGTAAATATAAACAGTGCTCCAGGCAGCAATAGCCCCTGAAGCTGTGCCTGACTCCAGATTCTCTGCCCCGTCAGCAGTCTCGGGGCTGTGCTGGTGGGAGGCAGTGAGGGGCCATGGCTTTGTGTGTGGCCCGGTGTGAGTGGGGCTCTGCTGGCCTTTCTGCAGGAGTTGCCAGGCTGCCACCTATAAAGAAGAGGATGTGTCACCCATACCTACCGCTGGAATTTCTCTCCGGACAGAGGTGAGGAAGGAAAAAAGCAGTGGGGGCCTGGACAGGAGGGGGTATCTCAGGCAGGGCAATGGAAAACTTCCGGAAGAGCGCCGGGGGCCAGGAACATACTGGCTGGCCTGCAGGCAACAAGTTGGCCTGTGGGCTGTCGCTTGTGTGGTTCCGTGTCCCTTCCTCTAGTCTTTCAAGCCCTTGTACATATTCAGGTGTTTTACCTGGGAAGGGTGGGAACAGTTCAGCAGCAGCTGGCCTGGGGCTCAGCTCACGTTTACTCACAGATGCCTCGGCACGGTCCCCCAGCTTTGCAATGAGGACGCTCCTTGTGTGGGGGGTGGGTTGCTGGCTGTATGGGAGATGATTCCCCACCTCTGACCAATTTCAGAATTGTTTTCCGCTGGAGCAAGTGCCCTGATTGGGTGTTCCTCTGTATAACTGGTGGGTTCAGGTTTTTTTTTTCTTTTATGGTTCAAGTTAGATTTTATTCCTCTTTTATGTATTTATAGATATAAGCATGGAAATGATTCATTCATATAAATGCATCTGTGTGAAGGGAAGAACTTTTTTCTGTTTTATTTTTAAATTTTATTTTTTAAAATTTTGAACTTTAATTTTATTTATTTTTTATACAGCAGGTTATTATTGGTTATGTATTTTATGCATATCCATGTATACAGTTCAATCCCAATCTCCAAATCATCCCACCACCACCACCCCATGGCTTCCCACACTTGGTGTCCATACGTTTGTTCTCTACCTCTGTGTCTCTATTTCTTCCCTGCAAACCAGTTCATCTGTACCATTTTTAGGTTCCACATATATGCATTAATATACAATATTTGTTTTCCTCTTTCTGACTTACTTCATTCTGTATGACAGTCTCTAGATCCATCGATGTCTCTACAAATGACCCAGTTTCATTCCTTTTTATGGCTGAGTAATATTCCATTTTATATATGTACCACATCTTTATCCATTCGTCTGTCTCTGGGCATTTCGGTTGCTTCCATTACCTGGCTATTGTAAATAGTGCTGCAATGAACATTGTGGTGAATGTGCCTTTTTGATTTATGGTTTTCTCTGGGTATATGCCCAGAAGTGGGATTGCTGGATCAGAGGGTTATTCTATTTCTAGCTTTTTTAAGGAAACTCCTTACTGTTCCCCATAGTGACTGTATCAATTTACATTCCCACCAATAGTGGAAGAGGGCTCCTTTTGTCCACACCCTCCCCAGAATTTGTTGTTTGTAGATTTTCTGATGATGCCGATTCTAACAGGTGTGAGGTGATACCTCATTGTACTTTTGATTTGCATTTCTCTAATAATTAGTGCTCTTGAGCAGCTTTTCATGTGCGTCTTGGCCATCTCGGTGCCTTCTTTGAAGAAACGTCTCTTTAGGTCTTCTGCCCATTTTTGTATTGGGTTGTTTGTTTTTCTAATATTAAGATGCATGAGCTGTTTATATATATTGGAGATTAAACCTTTGTCCATTGATTCGTTTGCAACGATTTTCTCCCATTCTGAGGGATGCCTTTTTCCATTCCCGTTTTTTTTAACCAAAAAAGAAAGAAAGAAATAGAAGCAGAACACTAATGTGCGTAAAATATGCCTTTTGAAACGGTCGTTTTGAAATATGGACGTCCTTTGAATTTTTTGGTCGATATGTGACCCCAGGATTTGTTTTCAGGGCAGGTGTCATTTACAGGCAGGCAATGATTTTGAATATCAACTGACCATTAGCGCTGGGATTAAAGCTGCTGTTGTGTGATACGGCCACAAGGTGGCAGCAGTTCTCCCTTACCGAATCTGGTTACTAGGGCAACAGAGCCTCAATGGAAGTCGTGTTCTAGATTGGAATTTAGAATGGAATGTGCCAGGAGAAAGCCCCTCAAGTTTGTCTCACTACTTCTTGTTCGTGTTTTTAATTTATTTTTTTATTTTGTATTACAGCAAGTTTGATTACAATGTTTGGCTTGTTGTAGGTGTGGAAGATGTGGTTCTTTTACACATATACAGATGTCTGTTCTTCCTGGGATCCTTTTCCCATGTACGTTATGACAGAATGTTGAGTAGTCTTCTCTTGGTATTCCGTAGGTCTTTGGTGATTATATATGTCCCCTGTGTTTGTATATGTCTGTTAACCCCGATATCGTAATGAAACCAATCCTCACACCTTTCCATTGGTGAACCATAAGTTTTTTAATGAATCTGTGATTGCCCTTCTCGGTGGAAATATCTGCCCTGGTATCCATTTTTAGGTAACACCTATAAGTGATATGACACGATATGTGTCTTTCACTTTCTGACTTACTACAAGTCACGTGATTACCTCCAGACTCATCTACGGGGCTGCAAATGGCATTGTGTCCTTTTTTTCCTTGACTTCTATTCTGCCTTAGCGAGGTCCATTTTCAACAATGTGATTCCCTGAGGGTTGTGGATTAGCTGACCTGGGCAGCCTTAACCTGCCGGCCGGCCCTCCCCAGGTGTGCCTGTTTGAGGTCAATATAAACAGTGCTCCAGGCAGCAATAGCCCATGAAGCTGTGCCTGACTCCAGATTCTCTGCCCCGTCAGCAGTCTCGGGGCTGTGCTGGTGGGAGGGAGTGAGGGGCCATGGCTTTGTGGGTGGCCCGGTGTGAGTGGGGCTCTGCTGGCCTTTCTGCAGGAGTTGCCAGGCTGCCACCTATAAAGAAGAGGTTGTGTCACCCATACCTTCCGCTGGAATCTCTCTCCGGACAGAGGTGAGGAAGGAAAAAAACAGTGGGGGCCGGGACAGGAGGGAATCTCAGGCAGGGCAATGGAAAACTTCTGAAAGAGCGCCCGGGGCCAGTACCATCCTGGCTGGCCTGCAGGCACCAAGTTGGCCTGTGGGCTGTCGCTTGTGTGGTTCCGTGGCCCTTCCTCTAGGCTTTCAAGCCCTTGTACATATTCAGGTGTTTTACCTGGGAAGGGTGGGAACAGTTCAGCAGCAGCTGGCCTGGGGCTCAGCTCACGTTTACCCACAGATGCCTCGGCACGGTCCCCCAGCTTTGCAATGAGGACGCTCCATGTGTGGGGTGTGGGTTGCTGGCTGTATGGGAGATGATTCCCCACCTCTGACCAATTTCAGAATTGTTTTCCGCTGGAGCAAGTGCCCTGATGGGGTTTTCCTCTGTATAACTGGTGGGTTCAGGTTTTTTTTTTCTTTTATGGTTCAAGTTAGATTTTATTCCTCTTTTATGTATTTATAGATATAAGCATGGAAATAATTCATTCATATAAATGCATCTGTGTGAAGGGAAGAACTTTTTTCTGTTTTATTTTTAAATTTTATTTTTTAAAATTTTGAACTTTAACTCTATTTATTTTTTATACAGCAGGTTATTATTTGTTATGTATTTTATGCATATACATGTATACATTTCAATCCCAATCTCCAAATCATCCCACCACCACCACCCCATGGCTTCCCACACTTGGTGTCCATACGTTTGTTCTCTACCTCTGTGTCTCTATTTCTTCCCTGCAAACCAGTTCATCTGTACCATTTTTAGGTTCCCCATATATGCATTAATATACAATATTTGTTTTCCTCTTTCTGACTTACTTCATTCTGTATGACAGTCTCTAGATCCAACGATGTCTCTACAAATGACCCAGTTTCATTCCTTTTTATGGCTGAGTAATATTCCATTTTATATATGTACCACATCTTTATCCATTCGTCTGTCTCTGGGCATTTCGGTTGCTTCCATTACCTGGCTATTGTAAATAGTGCTGCAATGAACATTGTGGTGAATGTGCCTTTTTGATTTATGGTTTTCTCTGGGTATATGCCCCGAAGTGGGATTGCTGGATCAGAGGGTAATTCTATTTCTAGCTTTTTTAAGGAAACTCCTTACTGTTCCCCATAGTTACTGTATCAATTTACATTCCCACCAATATTGGAAGAGGGCTCCTTTTGTCCACACCCTCCCCAGAATTTGTTGTTTGTAGATTTTCTGATGATGCCGATTCTAACAGGTGTGAGGTGATACCTCATTGTACTTTTGATTTGCAATTCTCTTATAATTAGTGCTCTTGAGCAGCTTTTCATGTGCGTCTTGGCCATCTCGGTGTCTTCTTTGAAGAAACGTCTCTTTAGATCTTCTGCCCATTTTTGTATTGGGTTGTTTGTTTTTCTAATATTAAGCTGCATGAGCTGTTTATATATATTGGAGATTAAACCTTTGTCCATTGATTCGTTTGCAACGATTTTCTCCCATTCTGAGGGATGCCTTTATCCATTCCCGTTTTTTTTAACCAAAAAAGAAAGAAAGAAATAGAAGCAGAACACTAATGTGCGTAAAATATGCCTTTTGAAACGGTCGTTTTGAAATATGGACGTCCTTTGAATTTTTTGGTCGATATGTGACCCCAGGATTTGTTTTCAGGGCAGGTGTCATTTACAGGCCGGCAATGATTTTGAATATCAACTGACCATTAGCGCTGGGATTAAAGCTGCTGTTATGTGAAACGGCCACAAGGTGGCAGCAGTTCTCCCTGACCGAATCTGGTTACTAGGGCAACAGAGCCTCAATGGAAGTCGTGTTCTAGATTGGAATTTAGAATGGAATGTGCCAGGCGAAAGCCCCTCAAGTTTGTCTCACTACTTCTTGTTCGTGTTTTTAATTTATTTTTTATTTTTTATTACAGCAAGTTTGATTACAATGTTTGGCTTGTTGTAGGTGTGGAAGATGTGGTTCTTTTACACATATACAGATGTCTGTTCTTCCTGGGATCCTTTTCCCATGTACGTTATGACAGAATGTTGAGTAGTCTTCTCTTGGTATTCCGTAGGTCTTTGGTGATTATATATGTCCCCTGTGTTTGTATATGTCTGTTAACCCCGATATCGTAATGAAACCAATCCTCACACCTTTCCATTGGTGAACCATAAGTTTTTTAATGAATCTGTGATTGCCCTTCTCCGTGGAAATATCTGCCCTGGTATCCATTTTTAGGTAACACCTATAAGTGATATGACACGATATGTGTCTTTCACTTTCTGACTTACTACAAGTCACGTGATTACCTCCAGACTCATCTACGGGGCTGCAAATGGCATTGTGTCCTTTTTTTCCTTGACTTCTATTCTGCCTTAGCGAGGTCCATTTTCAACAATGTGATTCCCTGAGGGTTGTGGATTAGCTGACCTGAGCAGCCTTACCCTGCCGGCCGGCCCTCCCCAGGTGTGCCTGGTTGAGGTCAATATAAACAGTGCTCCAGGCAGCAATAGCCCCTGAAGCGGTGCCTTACTCCAGATTCTCGGGCCCGTCAGCAGTCTCGGGGCTGTGCTGGTGGGAGGGAGTGAGGGGCCATGGCTTTGTGGGTGGCCCGGTGTGAGTGGGGCTCTGCTGGCCTTTCTGCAGGAGTTGCCAGGCTGCCACCTATAAAGAAGAGGATGTGTCACCCATACCTTCTGCTGGAATTTCTCTCCGGACAGAGGTGAGGAAGGAAAAAGCCAGTGGGGGCCCGGACAGGAGGGGTATCTCAGGCAGGGCAATGGAAAACTTCCGGAAGAGCGCCCGGGGCCAGGACCATCCTGTCTGGCCGGCAGGCACCAAGTTGGCCTGTGGGCTGTCGCTTGTGTGGTTCCGTGGCCCTTCCTCTAGGTTTTCAAGCCCTTGTACATATTCAGGTGTTTTACCTGGGAAGGGTGGGAACAGTTCAGCAGCAGCTGGCCTGAGGCTCAGCTCACGTTTACTCACAGATGCCTCGGCAAGGTACCCCAGCTTTGCAATGAGGACGCTCCTTGTGTGGGGGGTGGGTTGCTGGCTGTATGGGAGATGATTCCCCACCTCTGACCAATTTCAGAATTGTTTTCCGCTGGAGCAAGTGCCCTGATGTGGTTTTCCTCTGTATAACTGGTGGGTTCAGGTTTTTTTTTTCTTTTATGGTTCAAGTTAGATTTTATTCCTCTTTTATGTATTTATAGATATAAGCATGGAAATAATTCATTCATATAAATGCATCTGTGTGAAGGGAAGAACTTTTTCCTGTTTTATTTTTAAATTTTATTTTTTAAAATTTTGAACTTTAATTTTATTTATTTTTTATACAGCAGGTTATTATTGGTTATGTATTTTATGCATATACATGTATACAGTTCAATCCCAATCTCCAAATCATCCCACCACCACCACCCCATGGCTTCCCACACTTGGTGTCCATACGTTTGTTCTCTACCTCTGTGTCTCTACTTCTTCCCTGCAAACCAGTTCATCTGTACCATTTTTAGGTTCCACATATATGCATTAATATACAATATTTGTTTTCCTCTTTCTGACTTACTTCATTCTGTATGACAGTCTCTAAATCCATCGATGTCTCTACAAATGACCCAGTTTCATTCCTTTTTATGGCTGAGTAATATTCCATTTTATATATGTACCACATCTTTATCCATTCGTCTGTCTGTGGGCATTTCGGTTGCTTCCATTACCTGGCTATTGTAAATAGTGCTGCAATGAACATTGTGGTGAATGTGCCTTTTTGATTTATGGTTTTCTCTGGGTATATGCCCAGAAGTGGGATTGCTGGATCAGAGGGTAATTCTATTTCTAGCTTTTTTAAGGAAACTCCTTACTGTTCCCCATAGTGACTGTATCAATTTACATTCCCACCAATAGTGGAAGAGGGCTCCTTTTGTCCACACCCTCCCCAGAATTTGTTGTTTGTAGATTTTCTGATGATGCCGATTCTAACAGGTGTGAGGTGATACCTCATTGTACTTTTGATTTGCATTTCTCTAATAATTAGTGCTCTTGAGCAGCTTTTCATGTGCGTCTTGGCCATCTCGGTGTCTTCTTTGAAGAAACGTCTCTTTAGATCTTCTGCCCAATTTGTATTGGGTGGTTTGTTTTTCTTATATTAAGCTGCATGAGCTGTTTATATATATTGGAGATTAAACCTTTGTCCATTGATTCCTTTGCAACGATTTTCTCCATTCTGAGGGATGCCTTTTTCCATTCCCGTTTTTTTTAACCAAAAAAGAAAGAAAGAAATAGAAGCAGAACACTAATGTGTGTAAAATATGCCTTTTGAAACGGTCGTTTTGAAATATGGACGTCCTTTGAATTTTTTGGTCGATATGTGACCCCAGGATTTGTTTTCAGGGCAGGTGTCACTTACAGGCCGGCAATGATTTTGAATATCAACTGACCATTAGCGCTGGGATTAAAGCTGCTGTTGTGTGAAACGGCCACAAGGTGGCAGCAGTTCTCCCTTACCGAATCTGGTTACTAGGGCAACAGAGCCTCAATGGAAGTCGTGTTCTAGATTGGAATTTAGAATGGAATGTGCCAGGCGAAAGCCCCTCAAGTTTGTCTCACTACTTCTTGTTCGTGTTTTTAATTTATTTTTTTATTTTTTATTACAGCAAGTTTGATTACAATGTTTGGCTTGTTGTAGGTGTGGAAGATGTGGTTCTTTTACACATATACAGATGTCTGTTCTTCCTGGGATCCTTTTCCCATGTACGTTATGACAGAATGTTGAGTAGTCTTCTCTTGGTATTCCGTAGGTCTTTGGTGATTATATATGTCCCCTGTGTTTGTATATGTCTGTTAACCCCGATATCGTAATGAAACCAATCCTCACACCTTTCCATTGGTGAACCATAAGTTTTTTAATGAATCTGTGATTGCCCTTCTCCGTGGAAATATCTGCCCTGGTATCCATTTTTAGGTAACACCTATAAGTGATATGACACGATATGTGTCTTTCACTTTCTGACTTACTACAAGTCACGTGATTACCTCCAGACTCATCTACGGGGCTGCAAATGGCATTGTGTCCTTTTTTTCCTTGACTTCTATTCTGCCTTAGCGAGGTCCATTTTCAACAATGTGATTCCCTGAGGGTTGTGGATTAGCTGACCTGAGCAGCCTTACCCTGCCGGCCGGCCCTCCCCAGGTGTGCCTGGTTGAGGTAAATATAAACAGTGCTCCAGGCAGCAATAGCCCCTGAAGCTGTGCCTGACTCCAGATTCTCTGCCCCGTCAGCAGTCTCGGGGCTGTGCTGGTGGGAGGCAGTGAGGGGCCATGGCTTTGTGGGTGGCCCGGTGTGAGTGGGGCTCTGCTGGCCTTTCTGCAGGAGTTGCCAGGCTGCCACCTATAAAGAAGAGGATGTGTCACCCATACCTACCGCTGGAATTTCTCTCCGGACAGAGGTGAGGAAGGAAAAAAGCAGTGGGGGCCTGGACAGGAGGGGGTATCTCAGGCAGGGCAATTGAAAACTTCCGGAAGAGCGCCGGGGGCCAGGAACATCCTGGCTGGCCTGCAGGCAACAAGTTGGCCTGTGGGCTGTCGCTTGTGTGGTTCCGTGTCCCTTCCTCTAGTCTTTCAAGCCCTTGTACATATTCAGGTGTTTTACCTGGGAAGGGTGGGAACAGTTCAGCAGCAGCTGGCCTGGGGCTCAGCTCACGTTTACTCACAGATGCCTCGGCACGGTCCCCCAGCTTTGCAATGAGGACGCTCCTTGTGTGGGGGGTGGGTTGCTGGCTGTATGGGAGATGATTCCCCACCTCTGACCAATTTCAGAATTGTTTTCCGCTGGAGCAAGTGCCCTGATTGGGTGTTCCTCTGTATAACTGGTGGGTTCAGGTTTTTTTTTTCTTTTATGGTTCAAGTTAGATTTTATTCCTCTTTTATGTATTTATAGATATAAGCATGGAAATGATTCATTCATATAAATGCATCTGTGTGAAGGGAAGAACTTTTTTCTGTTTTATTTTTAAATTTTATTTTTTAAAATTTTGAACTTTAATTTTATTTATTTTTTATACAGCAGGTTATTATTGGTTATGTATTTTATGCATATCCATGTATACAGTTCAATCCCAATCTCCAAATCATCCCACCACCACCACCCCATGGCTTCCCACACTTGGTGTCCATACGTTTGTTCTCTACCTCTGTGTCTCTATTTCTTCCCTGCAAACCAGTTCATCTGTACCATTTTTAGGTTCCACATATATGCATTAATATACAATATTTGTTTTCCTCTTTCTGACTTACTTCATTCTGTATGACAGTCTCTAGATCCATCGATGTCTCTACAAATGACCCAGTTTCATTCCTTTTTATGGCTGAGTAATATTCCATTTTATATATGTACCACATCTTTATCCATTCGTCTGTCTCTGGGCATTTCGGTTGCTTCCATTACCTGGCTATTGTAAATAGTGCTGCAATGAACATTGTGGTGAATGTGCCTTTTTGCTTTATGGTTTTCTCTGGGTATATGCCCAGAAGTGGGATTGCTGGATCAGAGGGTTATTCTATTTCTAGCTTTTTTAAGGAAACTCCTTACTGTTCCCCATAGTGACTGTATCAATTTACATTCCCACCAATAGTGGAAGAGGGCTCCTTTTGTCCACACCCTCCCCAGAATTTGTTGTTTGTAGATTTTCTGATGATGCCGATTCTAACAGGTGTGAGGTGATACCTCATTGTACTTTTGATTTGCATTTCTCTAATAATTAGTGCTCTTGAGCAGCTTTTCATGTGCGTCTTGGCCATCTCGGTGCCTTCTTTGAAGAAACGTCTCTTTAGGTCTTCTGCCCATTTTTGTATTGGGTTGTTTGTTTTTCTAATATTAAGATGCATGAGCTGTTTATATATATTGGAGATTAAACCTTTGTCCATTGATTCGTTTGCAACGATTTTCTCCCATTCTGAGGGATGCCTTTTTCCATTCCCGTTTTTTTTAACCAAAAAAGAAAGAAAGAAATAGAAGCAGAACACTAATGTGCGTAAAATATGCCTTTTGAAACGGTCGTTTTGAAATATGGACGTCCTTTGAATTTTTTGGTCGATATGTGACCCCAGGATTTGTTTTCAGGGCAGGTGTCATTTACAGGCCGGCAATGATTTTGAATATCAACTGACCATTAGCGCTGGGATTAAAGCTGCTGTTGTGTGATACGGCCACAAGGTGGCAGCAGTTCTCCCTTACCGAATCTGGTTACTAGGGCAACAGAGCCTCAATGGAAGTCGTGTTCTAGATTGGAATTTAGAATGGAATGTGCCAGGAGAAAGCCCCTCAAGTTTGTCTCACTACTTCTTGTTCGTGTTTTTAATTTATTTTTTTATTTTGTATTACAGCAAGTTTGATTACAATGTTTGGCTTGTTGTAGGTGTGGAAGATGTGGTTCTTTTACACATATACAGATGTCTGTTCTTCCTGGGATCCTTTTCCCATGTACGTTATGACAGAATGTTGAGTAGTCTTCTCTTGGTATTCCGTAGGTCTTTGGTGATTATATATGTCCCCTGTGTTTGTATATGTCTGTTAACCCCGATATCGTAATGAAACCAATCCTCACACCTTTCCATTGGTGAACCATAAGTTTTTTAATGAATCTGTGATTGCCCTTCTCGGTGGAAATATCTGCCCTGGTATCCATTTTTAGGTAACACCTATAAGTGATATGACACGATATGTGTCTTTCACTTTCTGACTTACTACAAGTCACGTGATTACCTCCAGACTCATCTACGGGGCTGCAAATGGCATTGTGTCCTTTTTTTCCTTGACTTCTATTCTGCCTTAGCGAGGTCCATTTTCAACAATGTGATTCCCTGAGGGTTGTGGATTAGCTGACCTGGGCAGCCTTAACCTGCCGGCCGGCCCTCCCCAGGTGTGCCTGTTTGAGGTCAATATAAACAGTGCTCCAGGCAGCAATAGCCCATGAAGCTGTGCCTGACTCCAGATTCTCTGCCCCGTCAGCAGTCTCGGGGCTGTGCTGGTGGGAGGGAGTGAGGGGCCATGGCTTTGTGGGTGGCCCGGTGTGAGTGGGGCTCTGCTGGCCTTTCTGCAGGAGTTGCCAGGCTGCCACCTATAAAGAAGAGGTTGTGTCACCCATACCTTCCGCTGGAATCTCTCTCCGGACAGAGGTGAGGAAGGAAAAAACCAGTGGGGGCCGGGACAGGAGGGAATCTCAGGCAGGGCAATGGAAAACTTCTGAAAGAGCGCCCGGGGCCAGTACCATCCTGGCTGGCCTGCAGGCACCAAGTTGGCCTGTGGGCTGTCGCTTGTGTGGTTCCGTGGCCCTTCCTCTAGGCTTTCAAGCCCTTGTACATATTCAGGTGTTTTACCTGGGAAGGGTGGGAACAGTTCAGCAGCAGCTGGCCTGGGGCTCAGCTCACGTTTACTCACAGATGCCTCGGCACGGTCCCCCAGCTTTGCAATGAGGACGCTCCATGTGTGGGGTGTGGGTTGCTGGCTGTATGGGAGATGATTCCCCACCTCTGACCAATTTCAGAATTGTTTTCCGCTGGAGCAAGTGCCCTGATGGGGTTTTCCTCTGTATAACTGGTGGGTTCAGGTTTTTTTTTTCTTTTATGGTTCAAGTTAGATTTTATTCCTCTTTTATGTATTTATAGATATAAGCATGGAAATAATTCATTCATATAACTGCATCTGTGTGAAGGGAAGAACTTTTTTCTGTTTTATTTTTAAATTTTATTTTTTAAAATTTTGAACTTTAATTTTATTTATTTTTTATACAGCAGGTTATTATTGGTTATGTATTTTATGCATATACATGTATACAGTTCAATCCCAATCTCCAAATCATCCCACCACCACCACCCCATGGCTTCCCACACTTGGTGTCCATACGTTTGTTCTCTACCTCTGTGTCTCTACTTCTTCCCTGCAAACCAGTTCATCTGTACCATTTTTAGGTTCCACATATATGCATTAATATACAATATTTGTTTTCCTCTTTCTGACTTACTTTATTCTGTATGACAGTCTCTAAATCCATCGATGTCTCTACAAATGACCCAGTTTCATTCCTTTTTATGGCTGAGTAATATTCCATTTTATATATGTACCACATCTTTATCCATTCGTCTCTCTCTGGGCATTTTGGTTGCTTCCATTACCTGGCTATTGTAAATAGTGCTGCAATGAACATTGTGGTGAATGTGCCTTTTTGATTTATGGTTTTCTCTGGGTATATGCCCAGAAGTGGGATTGCTGGATCAGAGGGTAATTCTATTTCTAGCTTTTTTAAGGAAACTCCTTACTGTTCCCCATAGTGACTGTATCAATTTACATTCCCACCAATAGTGGAAGAGGGCTCCTTTTGTCCACACCCTCCCCAGAATTTGTTGTTTGTAGATTTTCTGATGATGCCGATTCTAACAGGTGTGAGGTGATACCTCATTGTACTTTTGATTTGCATTTCTCTAATAATTAGTGCTCTTGAGCAGCTTTTCATGTGCGTCTTGGCCATCTCGGTGTCTTCTTTGAAGAAACGTCTCTTTAGAACTTCTGCCCAATTTGTATTGGGTGGTTTGTTTTTCTAATATTAAGCTGCATGAGCTGTTTATATATATTGGAGATTAAACCTTTGTCCATTGATTCGTTTGCAACGATTTTCTCCCATTCTGAGGGATGCCTTTTTCCATTCCCGTTTTTTTTAACCAAAAAAGAGAGAAAGAAATAGAAGCAGAACACTAATGTGCGTAAAATATGCCTTTTGAAACGGTCGTTTTGAAATATGGACGTCCTTTGAATTTTTTGGTCGATATGTGACCCCAGGATTTGTTTTCAGGGCAGGTGTCATTTACAGGCCGGCAATGATTTTGAATATCAACTGACCATTAGCGCTGGGATTAAAGCTGCTGTTGTGTGAAACGGCCACAAGGTGGCAGCAGTTCTCCCTTACCGAATCTGGTTACTAGGGCAACAGAGCCTCAATGGAAGTCGTGTTCTAGATTGGAATTTAGAATGGAATGTGCCAGGAGAAAGCCCCTCAAGTTTGTCTCACTACTTCTTGTTCGTGTTTTTAGTTTATTTTTTTATTTTGTATTACAGCAAGTTTGATTACAATGTTTGGCTTGTTGTAGGTGTGGAAGATGTGGTTCTTTTACACATATACAGATGTCTGTTCTTCCTGGGATCCTTTTCCCATGTACGTTATGACAGAATGTTGAGTAGTCTTCTCTTGGTATTCCGTAGGTCTTTGGTGATTATATATGTCCCCTGAGTTTGTATATGTCTGTTAACCCCGATATCGTAATGAAACCAATCCTCACACCTTTCCATTGGTGAACCATAAGTTTTTTAATGAATCTGTGATTGCCCTTCTCCGTGGAAATATCTGCCCTGGTATCCATTTTTAGGTAACACCTATAAGTGATATGACACGATATGTGTCTTTCACTTTCTGACTTACTACAAGTCACATGATTACCTCCAGACTCATCTACGGGGCTGCAAATGGCATTGTGTCCTTTTTTTCCTTGACTTCTATTCTGCCTTAGCGAGGTCCATTTTCAACAATGTGATTCCCTGAGGGTTGTGGATTAGCTGACCTGGGCAGCCTTACCCTGCCGGCCGGCCCTCCCCAGGTGTGCCTGCTTGAGGTCAATATAAACAGTGCTCCAGGCAGCAATAGCCCATGAAGCTGTGCCTGACTCCAGATTCTCTGCCCCGTCAGCAGTCTCGGGGCTGTGCTGGTGGGAGGGAGTGAGGGGCCATGGCTTTGTGGGTTGCCCGGTGTGAGTGGGGCTCTGTTGGCCTTTCTGCAGGAGTTGCCAGGCTGCCACCTATAAAGAAGAGGATGTGTCACCCATACCTTCCGCTGGAATCTCTCTCCGGACAGAGGTGAGGAAGGAAAAAACCAGTGGGGGCCGGGACAGGAGGGGTATCTCAGGCAGGGTAATGGAAAACTTCTGGAAGAGCGCCCGGGGCCAGGACCATCCTGGCTGGCCTGCAGGCACCAAGTTGGCCTGTGGGCTGTCGCTTGTGTGGTTCCGTGGCCCTTCCTCTAGGCTTTCAAGCCCTTGTACATATTCAGGTGTTTTACCTGGGAAGGGTGGGAACAGTTCAGCAGCAGCTGGCCTGGGGCTCAGCTCACGTTTACTCACAGATGCCTCGGCACGGTCCCCCAGCTTTGCAATGAGGACGCTCCTTGTGTGGGGGGTGGGTTGCTGGCTGTATGGGAGATGATTCCCCACCTCTGACCAATTTCAGAATTGTTTTCCGCTGGAGCAAGTGCCCTGATTGGGTTTTCCTCTGTATAACTGGTGGGTTCAGGTTTTTTTTTCTTTTATGGTTCAAGTTAGATTTTATTCCTCTTTTATGTATTTATAGATATAAGCATGGAAATAATTCATTCATATAAATGCATCTGTGTGAAGGGAAGAACTTTTTTCTGTTTTATTTTTAAATTTTATTTTTTAAAATTTTGAACTTTAATTCTATTTATTTTTTATACAGCAGGTTATTATTTGTTATGTATTTTATGCATATACATGTATACAGTTCAATCCCAATCTCCAAATCATCCCACCACCACCACCCCATGACTTCCCACACTTGGTGTCCATACGTTTGTTCTCTACCTCTGTGTCTCTATTTCTTCCCTGCAAACCAGTTCATCTGTACCATTTTTAGGTTCCCCATATATGCATTAATATACAATATTTGTTTTCCTCTTTCTGACTTACTTCATTCTGTATGACAGTCTCTAGATCCAACGATGTCTCTACAAATGACCCAGTTTCATTCCTTTTTATGGCTGAGTAATATTCCATTTTATATATGTACCACATCTTTATCCATTCGTCTGTCTCTGGGCATTTCGGTTGCTTCCATTACCTGGCTATTGTAAATAGTGCTGCAATAAACATTGTGGTGAATGTGCCTTTTTGATTTATGGTTTTCTCTGGGTATATGCCCACAAGTGGGATTGCTGGATCAGAGGGTAATTCTATTTCTAGCTTTTTTAAGGAAACTCCTTACTGTTCCCCATAGTGACTGTATCAATTTACATTCCCACCAATAGTGGAAGAGGGCTCCTTTTGTCCACACCCTCCCCAGAATTTGTTGTTTGTAGATTTTCTGATGATGCCGATTCTAACAGGTGTGAGGTGATACCTCATTGTACTTTTGATTTGCATTTCTCTTATAATTAGTGCTCTTGAGCAGCTTTTCATGTGCGTCTTGGCCATCTCGGTGTCTTCTTTGAAGAAACGTCTCTTTAGATCTTCTGCCCAATTTGTATTGGGTTGTTTGTTTTTCTAATGTTAAGCTGCATGAGCTGTTTATATATATTGGAGATTAAACCTTTGTCCATTGATTCGTTTGCAACGATTTTCTCCCATTCTGAGGGATGCCTTTTTCCATTCCCGTTTTTTTTAACCAAAAAAGAAAGAAAGAAATAGAAGCAGAACACTAATGTGCGTAAAATATGCCTTTTGAAACGGTCGTTTTGAAATATGGACGTCCTTTGAATTTTTTGGTCGATATGTGACCCCAGGATTTGTTTTCAGGGCAGGTGTCATTTACAGGCCGGCAATGATTTTGAATATCAACTGACCATTAGCGCTGGGATTAAAGCTGCTGTTGTGTGAAACGGCCACAAGGTGGCAGCAGTTCTCCCTTACCGAATCTGGTTACTAGGGCAACAGAGCCTCAATGGAAGTCGTGTTCTAGATTGGAATTTAGAATGGAATGTGCCAGGAGAAAGCCCCTCAAGTTTGTCTCACTACTTCTTGTTCGTGTTTTTAATTTATTTTTTTATTTTGTATTACAGCAAGTTTGATTACAATGTTTGGCTTGTTGTAGGTGTGGAAGATGTGGTTCTTTTACACATATACAGATGTCTGTTCTTCCTGGGATCCTTTTCCCATGTACGTTATGACAGAATGTTGAGTAGTCTTCTCTTGGTATTCCGTAGGTCTTTGGTGATTATATATGTCCCCTGTGTTTGTATATGTCTGTTAACCCCAATATCGTAATGAAACCAATCCTCACACCTTTCCATTGGTGAACCATAAGTTTTTTAATGAATCTGTGATTGCCCTTCTCCGTGGAAATATCTGCCCTGGTATCCATTTTTAGGTAACACCTATAAGTGATATGACACGATATGTGTCTTTCACTTTCTGACTTACTACAAGTCACGTGATTACCTCCAGACTCATCTACGGGGCTGCAAATGGCATTGTGTCCTTTTTTTCCTTGACTTCTATTCTGCCTTAGCGAGGTCCATTTTCAACAATGTGATTCCCTGAGGGTTGTGGATTAGCTGACCTGGGCAGCCTTACCCTGCCGGCCGGCCCTCCCCAGGTGTGCCTGGTTGAGGTCAATATAAACAGTGCTCCAGGCAGCAATAGCCCATGAAGCTGTGCCTGACTCCAGATTCTCTGCCCCGTCAGCAGTCTCGGGGCTGTGCTGGTGTGAGGGAGTGAGGGGCCATGGCTTTGTGGGTTGCCCGGTGTGAGTGGGGCTCTGTTGGCCTTTCTGCAGGAGTTGCCAGGCTGCCACCTATAAAGAAGAGGATGTGTCACCCATACCTTCCGCTGGAATCTCTCTCCGGACAGAGGTGAGGAAGGAAAAATCCAGTGGGGGCCGGGACAGGAGGGGTATCTCAGGCAGGGCAATGGAAAACTTCTGGAAGAGCGCCCGGGGCCAGGACCATCCTGGCTGGCCTGCAGGCACCAAGTTGGCCTGTGGGCTGTCGCTTGTGTGGTTCCGTGGCCCTTCCTCTAGGCTTTCAAGCCCTTGTACATATTCAGGTGTTTTACCTGGGAAGGGTGGGAACAGTTCAGCAGCAGCTGGCCTGGGGCTCAGCTCACGTTTACTCACAGATGCCTCGGCACGGTCCCCCAGCTTTGCAATGAGGACGCTCCTTGTGTGGGGGGTGGGTTGCTGGCTGTATGGGAGATGATTCCCCACCTCTGACCAATTTCAGAATTGTTTTCCGCTGGAGCAAGTGCCCTGATTGGGTTTTCCTCTGTATAACTGGTGGGTTCAGGTTTTTTTTTTCTTTTATGGTTCAAGTTAGATTTTATTCCTCTTTTATGTATTTATAGATATAAGCATGGAAATAATTCATTCATATAAATGCATCTGTGTGAAGGGAAGAACTTTTTTCTGTTTTATTTTTAAATTTTATTTTTTAAAATTTTGAACTTTAACTCTATTTATTTTTTATACAGCAGGTTATTATTTGTTATGTATTTTATGCATATACATGTATACAGTTCAATCCCAATCTCCAAATCATCCCACCACCACCACCCCATGGCTTCCCACACTTGGTGTCCATACGTTTGTTCTCTACCTCTGTGTCTCTATTTCTTCCCTGCAAACCAGTTCATCTGTACCATTTTTAGGTTCCCCATATATGCATTAATATACAATATTTGTTTTCCTCTTTCTGACTTACTTCATTCTGTATGACAGTCTCTAGATCCAACGATGTCTCTACAAATGACCCAGTTTCATTCCTTTTTATGGCTGAGTAATATTCCATTTTATATATGTACCACATCTTTATCCATTCGTCTGTCTCTGGGCATTTCGGTTGCTTCCATTACCTGGCTATTGTAAATAGTGCTGCAATGAACATTGTGGTGAATGTGCCTTTTTGATTTATGGTTTTCTCTGGGTATATGCCCAGAAGTGGGATTGCTGGATCAGAGGGTAATTCTATTTCTAGCTTTTTTAAGGAAACTCCTTACTGTTCCCCATAGTGACTGTATCAATTTACATTCCCACCAATAGTGGAAGAGGGCTCCTTTTGTCCACACCCTCCCCAGAATTTGTTGTTTGTAGATTTTCTGATGATGCCGATTCTAACAGGTGTGAGGTGATACCTCATTGTACTTTTGATTTGCATTTCTCTAATAATTAGTGCTCTTGAGCAGCTTTTCATGTGCGTCTTGGCCATCTCGGTGTCTTCTTTGAAGAAACGTCTCTTTAGATCTTCTGCCCAATTTGTATTGGGTTGTTTGTTTTTCTAATATTAAGCTGCATGAGCTGTTTATATATATTGGAGATTAAACCTTTGTCCATTGATTCGTTTGCAACGATTTTCTCCCATTCTGAGGGATGCCTTTTTCCATTCCCGTTTTTTTTAACCAAAAAAGAAAGAAAGAAATAGAAGCAGAACACTAATGTGCGTAAAATATGCCTTTTGAAACGGTCGTTTTGAAATATGGACGTCCTTTGAATTTTTTGGTCGATATGTGACCCCAGGATTTGTTTTCAGGGCAGGTGTCATTTACAGGCCGGCAATGATTTTGAATATCAACTGACCATTAGCGCTGGGATTAAAGCTGCTGTTGTGTGAAACGGCCACAAGGTGGCAGCAGTTCTCCCTTACCGAATCTGGTTACTAGGGCAACAGAGCCTCAATGGAAGTCGTGTTCTAGATTGGAATTTAGAATGGAATGTGCCAGGAGAAAGCCCCTCAAGTTTGTCTCACTACTTCTTGTTCGTGTTTTTAATTTATTTTTTTATTTTGTATTACAGCAAGTTTGATTACAATGTTTGGCTTGTTGTAGGTGTGGAAGATGTGGTTCTTTTACACATATACAGATGTCTGTTCTTCCTGGGATCCTTTTCCCATGTACGTTATGACAGAATGTTGAGTAGTCTTCTCTTGGTATTCCGTAGGTCTTTGGTGATTATATATGTCCCCTGTGTTTGTATATGTCTGTTAACCCCGATATCGTAATGAAACCAATCCTCACACCTTTCCATTGGTGAACCATAAGTTTTTTAATGAATCTGTGATTGCCCTTCTCCGTGGAAATATCTGCCCTGGTATCCATTTTTAGGTAACACCTATAAGTGATATGACACGATATGTGTCTTTCACTTTCTGACTTACTACAAGTCACGTGATTACCTCCAGACTCATCTACGGGGCTGCAAATGGCATTGTGTCCTTTTTTTCCTTGACTTCTATTCTGCCTTAGCGAGGTCCATTTTCAACAATGTGATTCCCTGAGGGTTGTGGATTAGCTGACCTGGGCAGCCTTACCCTGCCGGCCGGCCCTCCCCAGGTGTGCCTGGTTGAGGTCAATATAAACAGTGCTCCAGGCAGCAATAGCCCATGAAGCTGTGCCTGACTCCAGATTCTCTGCCCCGTCAGCAGTCTCGGGGCTGTGCTGGTGTGAGGGAGTGAGGGGCCATGGCTTTGTGGGTTGCCCGGTGTGAGTGGGGCTCTGTTGGCCTTTCTGCAGGAGTTGCCAGGCTGCCACCTATAAAGAAGAGGATGTGTCACCCATACCTTCCGCTGGAATCTCTCTCCGGACAGAGGTGAGGAAGGAAAAAACCAGTGGGGGCCGGGACAGGAGGGGTATCTCAGGCAGGGCAATGGAAAACTTCTGGAAGAGCGCCCGGGGCCAGGACCATCCTGGCTGGCCTGCAGGCACCAAGTTGGCCTGTGGGCTGTCGCTTGTGTGGTTCCGTGGCCCTTCCTCTAGGCTTTCAAGCCCTTGTACATATTCAGGTGTTTTACCTGGGAAGGGTGGGAACAGTTCAGCAGCAGCTGGCCTGGGGCTCAGCTCACGTTTACTCACAGATGCCTCGGCACGGTCCCCCAGCTTTGCAATGAGGACGCTCCTTGTGTGGGGGGTGGGTTGCTGGCTGTATGGGAGATGATTCCCCACCTCTGACCAATTTCAGAATTGTTTTCCGCTGGAGCAAGTGCCCTGATTGGGTTTTCCTCTGTATAACTGGTGGGTTCAGGTTTTTTTTTTCTTTTATGGTTCAAGTTAGATTTTATTCCTCTTTTATGTATTTATAGATATAAGCATGGAAATAATTCATTCATATAAATGCATCTGTGTGAAGGGAAGAACTTTTTTCTGTTTTATTTTTAAATTTTATTTTTTAAAATTTTGAACTTTAACTCTATTTATTTTTTATACAGCAGGTTATTATTTGTTATGTATTTTATGCATATACATGTATACAGTTCAATCCCAATCTCCAAATCATCCCACCACCACCACCCCATGGCTTCCCACACTTGGTGTCCATACGTTTGTTCTCTACCTCTGTGTCTCTATTTCTTCCCTGCAAACCAGTTCATCTGTACCATTTTTAGGTTCCCCATATATGCATTAATATACAATATTTGTTTTCCTCTTTCTGACTTACTTCATTCTGTATGACAGTCTCTAGATCCAACGATGTCTCTACAAATGACCCAGTTTCATTCCTTTTTATGGCTGAGTAATATTCCATTTTATATATGTACCACATCTTTATCCATTCGTCTGTCTCTGGGCATTTCGGTTGCTTCCATTACCTGGCTATTGTAAATAGTGCTGCAATGAACATTGTGGTGAATGTGCCTTTTTGATTTATGGTTTTCTCTGGGTATATGCCCAGAAGTGGGATTGCTGGATCAGAGGGTAATTCTATTTCTAGCTTTTTTAAGGAAACTCCTTACTGTTCCCCATAGTGACTGTATCAATTTACATTCCCACCAATAGTGGAAGAGGGCTCCTTTTGTCCACACCCTCCCCAGAATTTGTTGTTTGTAGATTTTCTGATGATGCCGATTCTAACAGGTGTGAGGTGATACCTCATTGTACTTTTGATTTGCATTTCTCTAATAATTAGTGCTCTTGAGCAGCTTTTCATGTGCGTCTTGGCCATCTCGGTGTCTTCTTTGAAGAAACGTCTCTTTAGATCTTCTGCCCAATTTGTATTGGGTTGTTTGTTTTTCTAATATTAAGCTGCATGAGCTGTTTATATATATTGGAGATTAAACCTTTGTCCATTGATTCGTTTGCAACGATTTTCTCCCATTCTGAGGGATGCCTTTTTCCATTCCCGTTTTTTTTTAACCAAAAAAGAAAGAAAGAAATAGAAGCAGAACACTAATGTGCGTAAAATATGCCTTTTGAAACGGTCGTTTTGAAATATGGACGTCCTTTGAATTTTTTGGTCGATATGTGACCCCAGGATTTGTTTTCAGGGCAGGTGTCATTTACAGGCCGGCAATGATTTTGAATATCAACTGACCATTAGCGCTGGGATTAAAGCTGCTGTTGTGTGATACGGCCACAAGGTGGCAGCAGTTCTCCCTTACCGAATCTGGTTACTAGGGCAACAGAGCCTCAATGGAAGTCGTGTTCTAGATTGGAATTTAGAATGGAATGTGCCAGGAGAAAGCCCCTCAAGTTTGTCTCACTACTTCTTGTTCGTGTTTTTAATTTATTTTTTTATTTTGTATTACAGCAAGTTTGATTACAATGTTTGGCTTGTTGTAGGTGTGGAAGATGTGGTTCTTTTACACATATACAGATGTCTGTTCTTCCTGGGATCCTTTTCCCATGTACGTTATGACAGAATGTTGAGTAGTCTTCTCTTGGTATTCCGTAGGTCTTTGGTGATTATATATGTCCCCTGTGTTTGTATATGTCTGTTAACCCCGATATCGTAATGAAACCAATCCTCACACCTTTCCATTGGTGAACCATAAGTTTTTTAATGAATCTGTGATTGCCCTTCTCCGTGGAAATATCTGCACTGGTATCCATTTTTAGGTAACACCTATAAGTGATATGACACGATATGTGTCTTTCACTTTCTGACTTACTACAAGTCACGTGATTACCTCCAGACTCATCTACGGGGCTGCAAATGGCATTGTGTCCTTTTTTTCCTTGACTTCTATTCTGCCTTAGCGAGGTCCATTTTCAACAATGTGATTCCCTGAGGGTTGTGGATTAGCTGACCTGGGCAGCCTTACCCTGCCGGCCGGCCCTCCCCAGGTGTGCCTGGTTGAGGTCAATATAAACAGTGCTCCAGGCAGCAATAGCCCATGAAGCTGTGCCTGACTCCAGATTCTCTGCCCCGTCAGCAGTCTCGGGGCTGTGCTGGTGTGAGGGAGTGAGGGGCCATGGCTTTGTGGGTTGCCCGGTGTGAGTGGGGCTCTGTTGGCCTTTCTGCAGGAGTTGCCAGGCTGCCACCTATAAAGAAGAGGATGTGTCACCCATACCTTCCGCTGGAATCTCTCTCCGGACAGAGGTGAGGAAGGAAAAAACCAGTGGGGGCCGGGACAGGAGGGGTATCTCAGGCAGGGCAATGGAAAACTTCTGGAAGAGCGCCCGGGGCCAGGACCATCCTGGCTGGCCTGCAGGCACCAAGTTGGCCTGTGGGCTGTCGCTTGTGTGGTTCCGTGGCCCTTCCTCTAGGCTTTCAAGCCCTTGTACATATTCAGGTGTTTTACCTGGGAAGGGTGGGAACAGTTCAGCAGCAGCTGGCCTGGGGCTCAGCTCACGTTTACTCACAGATGCCTCGGCACGGTCCCCCAGCTTTGCAATGAGGACGCTCCTTGTGTGGGGGGTGGGTTGCTGGCTGTATGGGAGATGATTCCCCACCTCTGACCAATTTCAGAATTGTTTTCCGCTGGAGCAAGTGCCCTGATTGGGTTTTCCTCTGTATAACTGGTGGGTTCAGGTTTTTTTTTTCTTTTATGGTTCAAGTTAGATTTTATTCCTCTTTTATGTATTTATAGATATAAGCATGGAAATAATTCATTCATATAAATGCATCTGTGTGAAGGGAAGAACTTTTTTCTGTTTTATTTTTAAATTTTATTTTTTAAAATTTTGAACTTTAACTCTATTTATTTTTTATACAGCAGGTTATTATTTGTTATGTATTTTATGCATATACATGTATACAGTTCAATCCCAATCTCCAAATCATCCCACCACCACCACCCCATGGCTTCCCACACTTGGTGTCCATACGTTTGTTCTCTACCTCTGTGTCTCTATTTCTTCCCTGCAAACCAGTTCATCTGTACCATTTTTAGGTTCCCCATATATGCATTAATATACAATATTTGTTTTCCTCTTTCTGACTTACTTCATTCTGTATGACAGTCTCTAGATCCAACGATGTCTCTACAAATGACCCAGTTTCATTCCTTTTTATGGCTGAGTAATATTCCATTTTATATATGTACCACATCTTTATCCATTCGTCTGTCTCTGGGCATTTCGGTTGCTTCCATTACCTGGCTATTGTAAATAGTGCTGCAATGAACATTGTGGTGAATGTGCCTTTTTGATTTATGGTTTTCTCTGGGTATATGCCCAGAAGTGGGATTGCTGGATCAGAGGGTAATTCTATTTCTAGCTTTTTTAAGGAAACTCCTTACTGTTCCCCATAGTGACTGTATCAATTTACATTCCCACCAATAGTGGAAGAGGGCTCCTTTTGTCCACACCCTCCCCAGAATTTGTTGTTTGTAGATTTTCTGATGATGCCGATTCTAACAGGTGTGAGGTGATACCTCATTGTACTTTTGATTTGCATTTCTCTAATAATTAGTGCTCTTGAGCAGCTTTTCATGTGCGTCTTGGCCATCTCGGTGTCTTCTTTGAAGAAACGTCTCTTTAGATCTTCTGCCCAATTTGTATTGGGTTGTTTGTTTTTCTAATATTAAGCTGCATGAGCTGTTTATATATATTGGAGATTAAACCTTTGTCCATTGATTCGTTTGCAACGATTTTCTCCCATTCTGAGGGATGCCTTTTTCCATTCCCGTTTTTTTTAACCAAAAAAGAAAGAAAGAAATAGAAGCAGAACACTAATGTGCGTAAAATATGCCTTTTGAAACGGTCGTTTTGAAATATGGACGTCCTTTGAATTTTTTGGTCGATATGTGACCCCAGGATTTGTTTTCAGGGCAGGTGTCATTTACAGGCCGGCAATGATTTTGAATATCAACTGACCATTAGCGCTGGGATTAAAGCTGCTGTTGTGTGAAACGGCCACAAGGTGGCAGCAGTTCTCCCTTACCGAATCTGGTTACTAGGGCAACAGAGCCTCAATGGAAGTCGTGTTCTAGATTGGAATTTAGAATGGAATGTGCCAGGAGAAAGGCCCTCAAGTTTGTCTCACTACTTCTTGTTCGTGTTTTTAATTTATTTTTTTATTTTGTATTACAGCAAGTTTGATTACAATGTTTGGCTTGTTGTAGGTGTGGAAGATGTGGTTCTTTTACACATATACAGATGTCTGTTCTTCCTGGGATCCTTTTCCCATGTACGTTATGACAGAATGTTGAGTAGTCTTCTCTTGGTATTCCGTAGGTCTTTGGTGATTATATATGTCCCCTGTGTTTGTATATGTCTGTTAACCCCGATATCGTAATGAAACCAATCCTCACACCTTTCCATTGGTGAACCATAAGTTTTTTAATGAATCTGTGATTGCCCTTCTCCGTGGAAATATCTGCCCTGGTATCCATTTTTAGGTAACACCTATAAGTGATATGACACGATATGTGTCTTTCACTTTCTGACTTACTACAAGTCACGTGATTACCTCCAGACTCATCTACGGGGCTGCAAATGGCATTGTGTCCTTTTTTTCCTTGACTTCTATTCTGCCTTAGCGAGGTCCATTTTCAACAATGTGATTCCCTGAGGGTTGTGGATTAGCTGACCTGGGCAGCCTTACCCTGCCGGCCGGCCCTCCCCAGGTGTGCCTGGTTGAGGTCAATATAAACAGTGCTCCAGGCAGCAATAGCCCATGAAGCTGTGCCTGACTCCAGATTCTCTGCCCCGTCAGCAGTCTCGGGGCTGTGCTGGTGTGAGGGAGTGAGGGGCCATGGCTTTGTGGGTTGCCCGGTGTGAGTGGGGCTCTGTTGGCCTTTCTGCAGGAGTTGCCAGGCTGCCACCTATAAAGAAGAGGATGTGTCACCCATACCTTCCGCTGGAATCTCTCTCCGGACAGAGGTGAGGAAGGAAAAAACCAGTGGGGGCCGGGACAGGAGGGGTATCTCAGGCAGGGCAATGGAAAACTTCTGGAAGAGCGCCCGGGGCCAGGACCATCCTGGCTGGCCTGCAGGCACCAAGTTGGCCTGTGGGCTGTCGCTTGTGTGGTTCCGTGGCCCTTCCTCTAGGCTTTCAAGCCCTTGTACATATTCAGGTGTTTTACCTGGGAAGGGTGGGAACAGTTCAGCAGCAGCTGGCCTGGGGCTCAGCTCACGTTTACTCACAGATGCCTCGGCACGGTCCCCCAGCTTTGCAATGAGGACGCTCCTTGTGTGGGGGGTGGGTTGCTGGCTGTATGGGAGATGATTCCCCACCTCTGACCAATTTCAGAATTGTTTTCCGCTGGAGCAAGTGCCCTGATTGGGTTTTCCTCTGTATAACTGGTGGGTTCAGGTTTTTTTTTTCTTTTATGGTTCAAGTTAGATTTTATTCCTCTTTTATGTATTTATAGATATAAGCATGGAAATAATTCATTCATATAAATGCATCTGTGTGAAGGGAAGAACTTTTTTCTGTTTTATTTTTAAATTTTATTTTTTAAAATTTTGAACTTTAACTCTATTTATTTTTTATACAGCAGGTTATTATTTGTTATGTATTTTATGCATATACATGTATACAGTTCAATCCCAATCTCCAAATCATCCCACCACCACCACCCCATGGCTTCCCACACTTGGTGTCCATACGTTTGTTCTCTACCTCTGTGTCTCTATTTCTTCCCTGCAAACCAGTTCATCTGTACCATTTTTAGGTTCCCCATATATGCATTAATATACAATATTTGTTTTCCTCTTTCTGACTTACTTCATTCTGTATGACAGTCTCTAGATCCAACGATGTCTCTACAAATGACCCAGTTTCATTCCTTTTTATGGCTGAGTAATATTCCATTTTATATATGTACCACATCTTTATCCATTCGTCTGTCTCTGGGCATTTCGGTTGCTTCCATTACCTGGCTATTGTAAATAGTGCTGCAATGAACATTGTGGTGAATGTGCCTTTTTGATTTATGGTTTTCTCTGGGTATATGCCCAGAAGTGGGATTGCTGGATCAGAGGGTAATTCTATTTCTAGCTTTTTTAAGGAAACTCCTTACTGTTCCCCATAGTGACTGTATCAATTTACATTCCCACCAATAGTGGAAGAGGGCTCCTTTTGTCCACACCCTCCCCAGAATTTGTTGTTTGTAGATTTTCTGATGATGCCGATTCTAACAGGTGTGAGGTGATACCTCATTGTACTTTTGATTTGCATTTCTCTAATAATTAGTGCTCTTGAGCAGCTTTTCATGTGCGTCTTGGCCATCTCGGTGTCTTCTTTGAAGAAACGTCTCTTTAGATCTTCTGCCCAATTTGTATTGGGTTGTTTGTTTTTCTAATATTAAGCTGCATGAGCTGTTTATATATATTGGAGATTAAACCTTTGTCCATTGATTCGTTTGCAACGATTTTCTCCCATTCTGAGGGATGCCTTTTTCCATTCCCGTTTTTTTTAACCAAAAAAGAAAGAAAGAAATAGAAGCAGAACACTAATGTGCGTAAAATATGCCTTTTGAAACGGTCGTTTTGAAATATGGACGTCCTTTGAATTTTTTGGTCGATATGTGACCCCAGGATTTGTTTTCAGGGCAGGTGTCATTTACAGGCCGGCAATGATTTTGAATATCAACTGACCATTAGCGCTGGGATTAAAGCTGCTGTTGTGTGAAACGGCCACAAGGTGGCAGCAGTTCTCCCTTACCGAATCTGGTTACTAGGGCAACAGAGCCTCAATGGAAGTCGTGTTCTAGATTGGAATTTAGAATGGAATGTGCCAGGAGAAAGCCCCTCAAGTTTGTCTCACTACTTCTTGTTCGTGTTTTTAATTTATTTTTTTATTTTGTATTACAGCAAGTTTGATTACAATGTTTGGCTTGTTGTAGGTGTGGAAGATGTGGTTCTTTTACACATATACAGATGTCTGTTCTTCCTGGGATCCTTTTCCCATGTACGTTATGACAGAATGTTGAGTAGTCTTCTCTTGGTATTCCGTAGGTCTTTGGTGATTATATATGTCCCCTGTGTTTGTATATGTCTGTTAACCCCGATATCGTAATGAAACCAATCCTCACACCTTTCCATTGGTGAACCATAAGTTTTTTAATGAATCTGTGATTGCCCTTCTCCGTGGAAATATCTGCCCTGGTATCCATTTTTAGGTAACACCTATAAGTGATATGACACGATATGTGTCTTTCACTTTCTGACTTACTACAAGTCACGTGATTACCTCCAGACTCATCTACGGGGCTGCAAATGGCATTGTGTCCTTTTTTTCCTTGACTTCTATTCTGCCTTAGCGAGGTCCATTTTCAACAATGTGATTCCCTGAGGGTTGTGGATTAGCTGACCTGGGCAGACTTACCCTGCCGGCCGGCCCTCCCCAGGTGTGCCTGGTTGAGGTCAATATAAACAGTGCTCCAGGCAGCAATAGCCCATGAAGCTGTGCCTGACTCCAGATTCTCTGCCCCGTCAGCAGTCTCGGGGCTGTGCTGGTGTGAGGGAGTGAGGGGCCATGGCTTTGTGGGTTGCCCGGTGTGAGTGGGGCTCTGTTGGCCTTTCTGCAGGAGTTGCCAGGCTGCCACCTATAAAGAAGAGGATGTGTCACCCATACCTTCCGCTGGAATCTCTCTCCGGACAGAGGTGAGGAAGGAAAAAACCAGTGGGGGCCGGGACAGGAGGGGTATCTCAGGCAGGGCAATGGAAAACTTCTGGAAGAGCGCCCGGGGCCAGGACCATCCTGGCTGGCCTGCAGGCACCAAGTTGGCCTGTGGGCTGTCGCTTGTGTGGTTCCGTGGCCCTTCCTCTAGGCTTTCAAGCCCTTGTACATATTCAGGTGTTTTACCTGGGAAGGGTGGGAACAGTTCAGCAGCAGCTGGCCTGGGGCTCAGCTCACGTTTACTCACAGATGCCTCGGCACGGTCCCCCAGCTTTGCAATGAGGACGCTCCTTGTGTGGGGGGTGGGTTGCTGGCTGTATGGGAGATGATTCCCCACCTCTGACCAATTTCAGAATTGTTTTCCGCTGGAGCAAGTGCCCTGATTGGGTTTTCCTCTGTATAACTGGTGGGTTCAGGTTTTTTTTTTCTTTTATGGTTCAAGTTAGATTTTATTCCTCTTTTATGTATTTATAGATATAAGCATGGAAATAATTCATTCATATAAATGCATCTGTGTGAAGGGAAGAACTTTTTTCTGTTTTATTTTTAAATTTTATTTTTTAAAATTTTGAACTTTAACTCTATTTATTTTTTATACAGCAGGTTATTATTTGTTATGTATTTTATGCATATACATGTATACAGTTCAATCCCAATCTCCAAATCATCCCACCACCACCACCCCATGGCTTCCCACACTTGGTGTCCATACGTTTGTTCTCTACCTCTGTATCTCTATTTCTTCCCTGCAAACCAGTTCATCTGTACCATTTTTAGGTTCCCCATATATGCATTAATATACAATATTTGTTTTCCTCTTTCTGACTTACTTCATTCTGTATGACAGTCTCTAGATCCAACGATGTCTCTACAAATGACCCAGTTTCATTCCTTTTTATGGCTGAGTAATATTCCATTTTATATATGTACCACATCTTTATCCATTCGTCTGTCTCTGGGCATTTCGGTTGCTTCCATTACCTGGCTATTGTAAATAGTGCTGCAATGAACATTGTGGTGAATGTGCCTTTTTGATTTATGGTTTTCTCTGGGTATATGCCCAGAAGTGGGATTGCTGGATCAGAGGGTAATTCTATCTCTAGCTTTTTTAAGGAAACTCCTTACTGTTCCCCATAGTGACTGTATCAATTTACATTCCCACCAATAGTGGAAGAGGGCTCCTTTTGTCCACACCCTCCCCAGAATTTGTTGTTTGTAGATTTTCTGATGATGCCGATTCTAACAGGTGTGAGGTGATACCTCATTGTACTTTGATTTGCATTTCTCTAATAATTAGTGCTCTTGAGCAGCTTTTCATGTGCGTCTTGGCCATCTCGGTGTCTTCTTTGAAGAAACGTCTCTTTAGATCTTCTGCCCAATTTGTATTGGGTTGTTTGTTTTTCTAATATTAAGCTGCATGAGCTGTTTATATATATTGGAGATTAAACCTTTGTCCATTGATTCGTTTGCAACGATTTTCTCCCATTCTGAGGGATGCCTTTTT
Source organism: Mesoplodon bidens (assembly GCF_964165515.1). Lineage (NCBI taxonomy): Eukaryota > Metazoa > Chordata > Mammalia > Artiodactyla > Ziphiidae > Mesoplodon > Mesoplodon bidens. Next base: position 248,967 of record NW_027671654.1, on the reverse strand, counting down.
CCATTCCCGTTTTTTTTAACCAAAAAAGAAAGAAAGAAATAGAAGCAGAACACTAATGTGCGTAAAATATGCCTTTTGAAACGGTCGTTTTGAAATATGGACGTCCTTTGAATTTTTTGGTCGATATGTCACCCCAGGATTTGTTTTCAGGGCAGGTGTCATTTACAGGCCGGCAATGATTTTGAATATCAACTGACCATTAGCGCTGGGATTAAAGCTGCTGTTGTGTGAAACGGCCACAAGGTGGCAGCAGTTCTCCCTTACCGAATCTGGTTACTAGGGGAACAGAGCCTCAATGGAAGTCGTGTTCTAGATTGGAATTTAGAATGGAATGTGCCAGGAGAAAGCCCCTCAAGTTTGTCTCACTACTTCTTGTTCGTGTTTTTAATTTATTTTTTTATTTTGTATTATAGCAAGTTTGATTACAATGTTTGGCTTGTTGTAGGTGTGGAAGATGTGGTTCTTTTACACATATACAGATGTCTGTTCTTCCTGGGATCCTTTTCCCATGTACGTTATGACAGAATGTTGAGTAGTCTTCTCTTGGTATTCCGTAGGTCTTTGGTGATTATATATGTCCCCTGTGTTTGTATATGTCTGTTAACCCCGATATCGTAATGAAACCAATCCTCACACCTTTCCATTGGTGAACCATAAGTTTTTTAATGAATCTGTGATTGCCCTTCTCCCTGGAAATATCTGCCCTGGTATCCATTTTTAGGTAACACCTATAAGTGATATGACACGATATGTGTCTTTCACTTTCTGACTTACTACAAGTCACGTGATTACCTCTAGACTCATCTAAGGGGCTGCAAATGGCATTGTGTCCTTTTTTTCCTTGGCATCTATTCTGCCTTAGCGAGGTCCCTTTTCAACAGTGTGATTCCCTGAGGGTTGTGGATTAGGTGACCTTGGCAGCCTTACTCTGCCGGCCAGCCCTCCCCAGGTGTGCCTGGTTGAGGTCAATATAAAGAATGCTCCAGGCAGCAATAGCCCCTGAAGCTGTGCCTGACTCCAGATTCTCAGCCACGTCAACAGTCTCAGGGCTGTGCTGGTGGGAGGGAGTGAGTGTCCACGGATTTGTGGGTGGCCCGGTGTGAGTGGGGCTCTGCTGGCCTTTCTGCAGGAGTTGCCAGGCTGCCACCTATAAAGAAGAGGATGTGTCACCCATACCTTCCGCTGGAATTTCTCTCCGGACAGAGGTGATGAAGGAAAAAACCAGTGGGGGCCGGGACAGGAAGGGTATCTCAGGCAGGGCAAAGGAAATCTTCTGGAAGAGCGCCCGGGGCCAGGACCATCCTGGCTGGCCTGCAGGCACCAAGTTGGCCTGTGGGCTGTCGCTTGTGTGGTTCCGTGGCCCTTCCTCTAGGCATTCAAGCCCTTGTACATATTCAGGTGTTTTACCTGGGAAGGGTGGGAACAGTTCAGCAGCAGCTGGCCTGGGGCTCAGCTCACGTTTACTCAAGATGCCTCGGCACGGTCATCCAGCCTTGCAATGAGGACGCTCCTTGTGTGGGGGGTGGGTTGCTGGCTGTATGGGTGATGATTCCCCACCTCTGACCAATTTCAGAATTGTTTTCGGCTGGAGCAAGTGCCCTGATTGGGTTTTCCTCTGTATAACTGGTGGGTTCAGGTTTTTTTTTTCTTTTATGGTTCAAGTTAGATTTTATTCCTCTTTTATGTATTTATAGATATAAGCATGGAAATAATTCATTCATATAAATGCATCTGTGTGAAGGGAAGAACTTTTTTCTGTTTTATTTTTAAATTTTATTTTTTAAAATTTTGAACTTTAACTCTATTTATTTTTTATACAGCAGGTTATTATTTGTTATGTATTTTATGCATATACATGTATACAGTTCAATCCCAATCTCCAAATCATCCCACCACCACCACCCCATGGCTTCCCACACTTGGTGTCCATACGTTTGTTCTCTACCTCTGTGTCTCTATTTCTTCCCTGCAAACCAGTTCATCTGTACCATTTTTAGGTTCCCCATATATGCATTAATATACAATATTTGTTTTCCTCTTTCTGACTTACTTCATTCTGTATGACAGTCTCTACATCCAACGATGTCTCTACAAATGACCCAGTTTCATTCCTTTTTATGGCTGAGTAATATTCCATTTTATATATGTACCACATCTTTATCCATTCGTCTGTCTCTGGGCATTTCGGTTGCTTCCATTACCTGGCTATTGTAAATAGTGCTGCAATGAACATTGTGGTGAATGTGCCTTTTTGATTTATGGTTTTCTCTGGGTATATGCCCAGAAGTGGGATTGCTGGATCAGAGGGTAATTCTATTTCTAGCTTTTTTAAGGAAACTCCTTACTGTTCCCCATAGTGACTGTATCAATTTACATTCCCTCCAATAGTGGAAGAGGGCTCCTTTTGTCCACACCCTCCCCAGAATTTGTTGTTTGTAGATTTTCTGATGATGCCGATTCTAACAGGTGTGAGGTGATACCTCATTGTACTTTTGATTTGCATTTCTCTAATAATTAGTGCTCTTGACCAGCTTTTCATGTGCGTCTTGGCCATCTCGGTGTCTTCTTTGAAGAAACGTCTCTTTAGATCTTCTGCCCAATTTGTATTGGGTTGTTTGTTTTTCTAATATTAAGCTGCATGAGCTGTTTATATATATTGGAGATTAAACCTTTGTCCATTGATTCGTTTGCAACGATTTTCTCCCATTCTGAGGGATGCCTTTTTCCATTCCCGTTTTTTTTAACCAAAAAAGAAAGAAAGAAATAGAAGCAGAACACTAATGTGCGTAAAATATGCCTTTTGAAACGGTCGTTTTGAAATATGGACGTCCTTTGAATTTTTTGGTCGATATGTCACCCCAGGATTTGTTTTCAGGGCAGGTGTCATTTACAGGCCGGCAATGATTTTGAATATCAACTGACCATTAGCGCTGGGATTAAAGCTGCTGTTGTGTGAAACGGCCACAAGGTGGCAGCAGTTCTCCCTTACCGAATCTGGTTACTAGGGCAACAGAGCCTCAATGGAAGTCGTGTTCTAGATTGGAATTTAGAATGGAATGTGCCAGGAGAAAGCCCCTCAAGTTTGTCTCACTACTTCTTGTTCGTGTTTTTAATTTATTTTTTTATTTTGTATTACAGCAAGTTTGATTACAATGTTTGGCTTGTTGTAGGTGTGGAAGATGTGGTTCTTTTACACATATACAGATGTCTGTTCTTCCTGGGATCCTTTTCCCATGTACGTTATGACAGAATGTTGAGTAGTCTTCTCTTGGTATTCCGTAGGTCTTTGGTGATTATATATGTCCCCTGTGTTTGTATATGTCTGTTAACCCCGATATCGTAATGAAACCAATCCTCACACCTTTCCATTGGTGAACCATAAGTTTTTTAATGAATCTGTGATTGCCCTTCTCCCTGGAAATATCTGCCCTGGTATCCATTTTTAGGTAACACCTATAAGTGATATGACACGATATGTGTCTTTCACTTTCTGACTTACTACAAGTCACGTGATTACCTCTAGACTCATCTAAGGGGCTGCAAATGGCATTGTGTCCTTTTTTTCCTTGGCTTCTATTCTGCCTTAGCGAGGTCCCTTTTCAACAGTGTGATTCCCTGAGGGTTGTGGATTAGGTGACCTTGGCAGCCTTACTCTGCCGGCCAGCCCTCCCCAGGTGTGCCTGGTTGAGGTCAATATAAAGAATGCTCCAGGCAGCAATAGCCCCTGAAGCTGTGCCTGACTCCAGATTCTCAGCCCCGTCAACAGTCTCAGGGCTGTGCTGGTGGGAGGGAGTGAGTGTCCACGGATTTGTGGGTGGCCCGGTGTGAGTGGGGCTCTGCTGGCCTTTCTGCAGGAGTTGCCAGGCTGCCACCTATAAAGAAGAGGATGTGTCACCCATACCTTCCGCTGGAATTTCTCTCCGGACAGAGGTGATGAAGGAAAAAACCAGTGGGGGCCGGGACAGGAAGGGTATCTCAGGCAGGGCAAAGGAAATCTTCTGGAAGAGCGCCCGGGGCCAGGACCATCCTGGCTGGCCTGCAGGCACCAAGTTGGCCTGTGGGCTGTCGCTTGTGTGGTTCCGTGGCCCTTCCTCTAGGCATTCAAGCCCTTGTACATATTCAGGTGTTTTACCTGGGAAGGGTGGGAACAGTTCAGCAGCAGCTGGCCTGGGGCTCAGCTCACGTTTACTCAAGATGCCTCGGCACGGTCATCCAGCCTTGCAATGAGGACGCTCCTTGTGTGGGGGTTGGGTTGCTGGCTGTATGGGTGATGATTCCCCACCTCTGACCAATTTCAGAATTGTTTTCCGCTGGAGCAAGTGCCCTGATTGGGTTTTCGTCTGTATAACTGGTGGGTTCAGGTTTTTTTTTTCTTTTATGGTTCAAGTTAGATTTTATTCCTCTTTTATGTATTTATAGATATAAGCATGGAAATAATTCATTCATATAAATGCATCTGTGTGAAGGGAAGAACTTTTTTCTGTTTTATTTTTAAATTTTATTTTTAATAATTTTGATCTTTAATTTTATTAACTTTTTATACAGCAGGTTTTTATTTGTTATGTATTTTATGCATATACATGTATACAGTTCAATCCCAATCTCCAAATCATCGCACCACCACCACCCCATGGCTTCCCACACTTGGTGTCCATCCGTTTGTTCTCTACCTCTGTGTCTCTATTTCTTCCCTGCAAACCAGTTCATCTGTACCATTTTTAGGTTCCACATATATGCATTAATATACAATATTTGTTTTCCTCTTTCTGACTTACTTCATTCTGTATGACAGTCTCTAGATCCATCGATGCCTCTACAAATGACCCAGTTTTATTCCTTTTTATGGCTGAGTAATATTCCATTTTATATATGTACCACATCTTTATCCATTCGTCTGTCTGTGGGCATTTCGGTTGCTTCCATTACCTGGCTATTGTAAATAGTGCTGCAATGAACATTGTGGTGAATGTGCCTTTTTGATTTATGGTTTTCTCTGGGTATATGCCCAGAAGTGGGATTGCTGGATCAGAGGGTAATTCTATTTCTAGCTTTTTTAAGGAAACTCCTTAGTGTTCCCCATAGTGACTGTATCAATTTACATTCCCACCAATAGTGGAAGAGGGCTCCTTTTGTCCACACCCTCCCCAGAATTTGTTGTTTGTAGATTTTCTGATGATGCCGATTCTAACAGGTGTGAGGTGATACCTCATTGTACTTTTGATTTGCATTTCTCTAATAATTAGTGCTCTTGACCAGCTTTTCATGTGCGTCTTGGCCATCTCGGTGTCTTCTTTGAAGAAACGTCTCTTTAGATCTTCTGCCCATTTTTGTATTGGGTTGTTTGTTTTTCTAATATTAAGCTGCATGAGCTGTTTATATATATTGGAGATTAAACCTTTGTCCATTGATTCGTTTGCAACGATTTTCTCCCATTCTGAGGGATGCCTTTTTCTATTCCCGTTTTTGTAACCAAAAAAGAAAGAAATAAATAGAAGCAGAACACTAATGTGCGTAAAATATGCCTTTTGAAACGGTCGTTTTGAAATATGGACGTCCTTTGAATTTTTTGGTCGATATGTGACCCCAGGATTTGTTTTCAGGGCAGGTGTCATTTACAGGCCGGCAATGATTTTGAATATCAACTGACCATTAGTGCTGGGATTAAAGCAGCTGTTGTGTGAAACGGCCACAAGGTGGCAGCAGTTCTCCCTTACCGAATCTGGTTACTAGGGCAACAGAGCCTCAATGGAATTCCTGTTCTAGTTTGGAATTTAGAATAGAATGTGCCAGGAGAAAGCCCCTCAAGTTTGTCTCACTACTTCTTGTTCGTGTTTTTAATTTAATTTTTTATTTTTTATTACAGCAAGTTTGATTACAATGTTTGGCTTGTTGTAGGTGTGGAAGATGTGGTTCTTTTGCACATATACAGATGTCTGTTCTTCCTGGGATCCTTTTCCCATGTAAGTTATGACAGAATGTTGAGTAGTCTTCTCTTGGTATTCCGTAGGTCTTTGGTGATTATATATGTCACCGGTGTTTGTATATGTCTGTTAACCCCGATATCGTAATGAAACCAATCCTCACACCTTTCCATTGGTGAACCATAAGTTTGTTTAATGAATCTGTGATTGCCCTTCTCCGTGGAAATATCTGCCCTGGTATCCATTTTTAGGTAACACCTATAAGTGATATGACACGATATGTGTCTTTCACTTTCTGACTTACTACAAGTCACGTGATTACCTCCAGACTCATCTACGGGGCTGCAAATGGCATTGTGTCCTTTTTTTCCTTGACTTCTATTCTGCCTTAGCGAGGTCCATTTTCAACAATGTGATTCCCTGAGGGTTGTGGATTAGCTGACCTGGGCAGCCTTACCCGGCCGGCCGGCCCTCCCCAGGTGTGCCTGGTTGAGGTCAATATAAACAGCGCTCCAGGCAGCAATAGCCCCTGAAGCTTTGCCTGACTCCAGATTCTCGGCCCCGTCAGCAGTCTCGGGGCTGTGCTGGTGGGAGGGGGGTGGGGCCATGTCTTTGTGGGTGGCCCGGTGTGAGTGGGGCTCTGCGGGCCTTTCTGCAGGAGTTGCCAGGCTGCCACCTATAAAGAAGAGGATGTGTCACCCATACCTTCCGCTGGAATTTCTCTCGGACAGAGGTGAGGAAGGAAAAAAGCAGTGGGGGCAGGGACAGTTGGGGTATCTCAGGCAGGGGAATGGAAAACTTCCGGAAGAACGCCCGGGGCCAGGACCATCCTGGCTGGCCTGCAGGCACCAAGTAGGCCTGTGGGCTGTCGCTTGTGTGGTTCCGTGGCCCTTCCTCTAGGCTTTCAAGCCCTTGTACATATTCAGGTGTTTTACCTGGGAAGGGTGGGAACAGTTCAGCAGCAGCTGGCCTGGGGCTCAGCTCACGTTTACTCACAGATGCCTCGGCACGGTCCCCCAGCTTTGCAATGAGGACGCTCCTTGTGTGGGGTGTGGGTTGCTGGCTGTATGGGAGATGATTCCCCACCTCTGACCAATTTCAGAATTGTTTTCCGCTGGAGCAAGTGCCCTGATTGGGTTTTCCTCTGTATAACTGGTGGGTTCAGGTTTTTTTTTCTTTTATGGTTCAAGTTAGATTTTATTCCTCTTTTATGTATTTATAGATATAAGCATGGAAATAATTCATTCATATAAATGCATCTGTGTGAAGGGAAGAACTTTTTTCTGTTTTATTTTTAAATTTTATTTTTTAAAATTTTGAACTTTAATTTTATTTATTTTTTATACAGCAGGTTATTATTGGTTATGTATTTTATGCATATACATGTATACAGTTCAATCCCAATCTCCAAATCATCCCACCACCACCACCCCATGGCTTCCCACACTTGGTGTCCATACGTTTGTTCTCTACCTCTGTGTCTCTATTTCTTCCCTGCAAACCAGTTCATCTGTACCATTTTTCGTTTCCACATATATGCATTAATATACAATATTTGTTTTCCTCTTTCTGACTTACTTCATTCTGTATGACAGTCTCTAGATCCATCGATGTCTCTACAAATGACCCAGTTTCATTCCTTTTTATGGCTGAGTAATATTCCATTTTATATATGTACCACATCTTTATCCATTCGTCTGTCTGTGGGCATTGAGGTTGCTTCCATTACCTGGCTATTGTAAATAGTGCTGCAATGAACATTGTGGTGAATGTGCCTTTTTGATTTATGGTTTTCTCTGGGTATATGCCCAGAAGTGGGATTGCTGGATCATATGGTAATTCTATCTCTAGCTTTTCTAAGGAAACTCCTTACTGTTCCCCATAGTGACTGTATCAATTTACATTCCCACAAATAGTGGAAGAGGGATGCTTTTGTCCACACCCTCCCCAGAATTTGTTGTTTGTAGATTTTCTGATGATGCCGATTCTAACAGGTGTGAGGTGATACCTCATTGTACTTTTGATTTGCATTCCTCTAATAATTAGTGCTCTTGAGCAGCTTTTCATGTGCGTCTTGGCCATCTCTGTGTCTTCTTTGAAGAAACGTCTCTTTAGGTCTTCTGCCCATTTTTGTATTGGGTTGTTTGTTTTTCCAATATTAAGCTGCATGAGCTGTTTATATATATTGGAGATTAAACCTTTGTCCATTGATTCGTTTGCAACGATATTCTCCCATTCTGAGGGATGCCTTTTTCCATTCCCATTTTTTTAACCAAAAAAGAAAGAAAGAAAAAGAAGCAGAACACTAATGTGCGTAAAATATGCCTTTTGAAACGGTCGTTTTGAAATATGGACGTCCTTTGAATTTTTTGGTCGATATGTGACCCCAGGATTTGTTTTCAGTGCAGGTGTCATTTACAGGTTGGCAATGATTTTGAATATCAACTGACCATTAGCGCTGGGATTAAAGCTGCTGTTGTGTAAAACGGCCACAAGGTGGCAGCAGTTCTCCCTTACCGAATCTGGTTACTAGGGCAACAGAGCCTCAATGGAAGTCGTGTTCTAGATTGGAATTTAGAATGGAATGTGCCAGGAGAAAGCCCCTCAAGTTTGTCTCACTTCTTCTTGTTCGTGTTTTTAATTTATTTTTTTATTTTTTATTACAGCAAGTTTGATTACAATGTTTGGCTTGTTGTAGGTGTGGAAGATGTGGTTCTTTTACACATATACAGATGTCTGTTCTTCCTGGGATCCTTTTCCCATGTACGTTATGGCAGAATGTTGAGTAGTCTTCTCTTGGTATTCCGTAAGTCTTTGGTGGTTATATATGTCCCCTGTGTTTGTATATGTCTGTTAACCCCGATATCGTAATGAAACCAATCCTCACACCTTTCCATTGGTGAACCATAAGTTTTTTAATGAATCTGTGATTGCCCTTCTCCCTGGAAATATCTGCCCTGGTATCCATTTTTAGGTAACACCTATAAGTGATATGACACGATATGTGTCTTTCACTTTCTGACTTACTACAAGTCACGTGATTACCTCCAGACTCATCTACGGGGCTGCAAATGGCATTGTGTCCTTTTTTTCCTTGACTTCTATTCTGCCTTAGCGAGGTCCATTTTCAACAATGTGATTCCCTGAGTGTTGTGGATTAGCTGACCTGGGCAGCCTTACCCTGCCGGCCGGCCCTCCCCAGGTGTGCCTGGTTGATGTCAATATAAACAGTGCTCCAGGCAGCAATAGCCCCTGAAGCTGTGCCTGACTCCAGATTCTCTGCCCCGTCAGCAGTCTCGGGGCTGTGCTGGTGGGAGGGAGTGAGGGGCCATGGCTTGGTGGGTGGCCCGGTGTGAGTGGGGCTCTGCTGGCCTTTCTGCAGGAGTTGCCAGGCTGCCACCTATAAAGAAGAGGATGTGTCACCCATACCTTCGACTGGAATTTCTCTCCGGACAGAGTTGAGGAAGGAAAAAACCAGTGGGGGCCGGGACAGGAGGGGTATCTCAGGCAGGGCAATGGAAAACTTCTGGAAGAGCGCCCGGGGCCAGGACCATCCTGGCTGGCCTGCAGGCACCAAGTTGGCCTGTGGGCTGTCGCTTGTGTGGTTCCGTGGCCCTTCCTCTAGGCTTTCAAGCCCTTGTACATATTCAGGTGTTTTACCTGGGAAGGGAGGGAACAGTTCAGCAGCAGCTGGCCTGGGGCTCAGCTCACGTTTACTCACAGATGCCTCGGCACGATCCCCCAGCTTTGCAATGAGGACGCTCCTTGTGTGGGGGGTGGGTTGCTGGCTGTATGGGAGATGATTCCCCACCTCTGACCAATTTCAGAATTGTTTTCCGCTGGAGCAAGTGCCCTGATTGGGTTTTCGTCTGTATAACTGGTGGGTTCAGGTTATTTTTTTCTTTTATGGTTCAAGTTAGATTTTATTCCTCTTTTATGTATTTATAGATATAAGCATGGAAATAATTCATTCATATAAATGCATCTGTGTGAAGGGAAGAACTTTTTTCTGTTTTATTTTTAAATTTTATTTTTAATAATTTTGAACTTTAAATTTATTTACTTTTTATACAGCAGGTTATTATTTGTTATGTATTTTATGGATATACATGTATACAGTTCAATCCCAATCTCCGAATCATCCCACCACCACCACCCCATGGCTTCCCACACGTGGTGTCCATACGTTTGTTCTCTACCTCTGTATCTCTATTTCTTCCCTGCAAACCAGTTCATCTGTACCATTTTTCGGTTCCACATATACGCATTAATATACAATATTTGTTTTCCTCTTTCTGACTTACTTCATTCTGTATGACAGTCTCTAGATCCATCGATGTCTCTACAAATGACCCAGTTTCATTCCTTTTCATGGCTGAGTAATATTCCATTTTATATATGTACCACATCTTTATCCATTCGTCACTCTGTGGGCATTTCGGTTGCTTCCATTACCAGGCTATTGTAAATAGTGCTGCAATGAACATTGTGGTGAATGTGCCTTTTTGAATTATGGTTTTCTCTGGGTATATGCCCAGAAGTGGGATTGCTGGATCATATGGTAATTCTATTTCTAGCTTTTTTAAGGAAACACCTTACTGTTCCTCATAGTGACTGTATCAATTTACATTCCCTCCAATAGTGGAAGAGGGCTCCTTTTGTCCACACCCTCCCCAGAATTTGTTGTTTGTAGATTTTCTGATGATGCCGATTCTAACAGGTGTGAGATGATACCTCATTGTAATTTTGATTTGCATTTCTCTAATAATTAGTGCTCTTGAGCAGCTTTTCATGTGCGTCTTGGCTATCTCTGAGTCTTCTTTGAAGAAACGTCTCTTTAGATCTTCTGCCCATTTTTGTATTGGGTTGTTTGTTTTTCTAATATTAAGCTGCATGAGCTGTTTATATATGTTGGAGATTAAACCTTTGTCCATTGATTCGTTTGCAACGATTTTCTCGCATTATGAGGGATGCCTTTTTCCATTCCCGTTTTTGTAACCAAAAAAGAAAGAAAGAAATAGAAGCAGAACACTAATGTGCGTAAAATATGCCTTTTGAAACGGTCGTTTTGAAATATGGACGTCCTTTGAATTTTTTGGTCGATATGTGACCCCAGGATTTGTTTTCAGGGCAGGTGTCATTTACAGGCCGGCAATGATTTTGAATATCAACTGACCATTAGCGCTGGGATTAAAGCTGCTGTTGTGTGAAACGGCCACAAGGTGGCAGCAGTCCTCCCTTACCGAATCTGGTTAGTTGGGCAACAGAGCCTCAATGGAAGTCGTGTTCTAGATTGCAATTTAGAATGGAATGTGCCAGGAGAAAGCCCCTCAAGTTTGTCTCACTACTTCTTGTTCGTGTTTTTAATTTATTTTTTAATTTTTTATTACAGCAAGTTTGATTACAATGTTTGGTTTGTTGTAGGTGTGGAAGATGTGGTTCTTTTACACATATACAGATGTCTCTCCTTCCTGGGATGCTTTTCCCATGTACGTTATGACAGAATGTTGAGTAGTCTTCTCTTGGTATTCCGTAGGTCTTTGGTGATTATATATGTCACCTGTGATTGTATATGTCTGTTAACCCCGATATGGTAATGAGACCAATCCTCACACCTTTCCATTGGTGAACTATAAGTTTTTTAATGAATCTGTGATTGCCCTTCTCCGTGGAAATATCTGCCCTGGTATCCATTTTTAGGTAACACCTATAAGTGATATGACACGATATGTGTCGTTCACTTTCTGACTTACTACAAGTCACGTGATTACCTCCAGACTCATCTACGGGGCTCCAAATGGCATTGTGTCCTTTTTTTTCCTTGACTTTTATTCTGCTTTAGCGAGGTCCATTTTCAACAATGTGATTCCCTGAGGGTTGTGGATTAGCTGACCTGGGCAGCCTTACCCTGCCGGCCGGCCCTCCCCAGGTGTGCCTGGTTGAGGTCAATATAAACAGTGCTCCAGGCAGCAATAGCCCCTGAAGCTGTGCCTGACTCCAGATTCTCGGCCCCGTCAGCAGTCTCGGGGCTGTGCTGGTGGGACGGAGGGAGGGGCCATGACTTTGTGGGTGGCCCGGTGTGAGTGGGGCTCTGCTGGCCTTTCTTCAGGAGTTGCCAGGCTGCCACCTATAAAGAAGAGGATGTGTCACCCATACATTCCACTGGAATTTCTCTCCGGACAGAGGTGAGGAAGGAAAAAACCAGTGGGGGCCGGGACAGGAGGGGTATCATAGGCAGGGCAATGGAAATCTTCTGGAAGAGTGCCTGGGGCCAGGACCATCCTGGCTGGCCTGCAGGCACCAAGTTGGCCTGTGGGCTGTCGCTTGTGTGGTTCCGTGGCCCTTCCTCTAGGCTTTCAAGCCCTTGTACATATTCAGGTGTTTTACCTGGGAAGGGTGGGAACAGTTCAGCAGCACCTGGCCTGGGGCTCAGCTCACGTTTACTCACAGATGCCTCGGCACGGTCCCCCATCTTTGCAATGTGGACGATCCTTGTGTGTGGTGTGGGTTGCTGGCTGTATGGGAGATGATTCCCCACCTCTGACCAATTTCAGAATTGTTTTGCGCTGGAGCAAGTGCCCTGATTGGGTTTTCCTCTGTATAACTGGTGGGTTCAGGTTTTTTTTTTCTTTTCTGGTTCAATTAGATTTTATTCCTCTTTTATGTATTTATAGATATAAGCATTGAAATAATTCATTCATATAAATGCATCTGTGTGAAGGGAAGAACTTTTTTCTGTTTTATTTTTAAATTTTATTTTTTAAAATTTTGAACTTTAATTTTATTTATTTTTTATACAGCAGGTTATTATTGGTTATGTATTTTATGCATATACATGTATACAGTTCAATCCCAATCTCCAAATCATCCCACCACGACCACCCCATGGCTTCCCACACTTGGTGTCCATACGTTTGTTCTCTACCTCTGTGTCTCTATTTCTTCCCTGCAAACCAGTTCATCTGTACCATTTTTCGGTTCCACATATATGCATTAATATACAATATTAGTTTTCCTCTTTCTGACTTACTTCATTCTGTATGACAGTCTCTAGATCCATCGATGTCTCTACAAATGACCCAGTTTCATTCCTTTTTATGGCTGAGTAATATTCCATTTTATATATGTACCACATCTTTATCCATTCGTCTGTCTCTGGGCATTTCGGTTGCTTCCATTACCTGGCTATTGTAAATAGTGCTGCAATGAACATTGTGGTGAATGTGCCTTTTTGATTTATGGTTTTCTCTGGGTATATGCCCAGAAGTGGGATTGCTGGATCAGAGGGTAATTCTATTTCTAGCTTTTTTAAGGAAACTCCTTACTGTTCCCCATAGTGACTGTATCAATTTACATTCCCACCAATAGTGGAAGAGGGCTCCTTTTGTCCACACCCTCCCCAGAATTTGTTGTTTGTAGATTTTCTGATGATGCCGATTCTAACAGGTGTGAGATGATACCTCATTGTAGTTTTGATTTGCATTTCTCTAATAATTAGTGCTCTTGAGCAGCTTTTCATGTGCATCTTGGCCATCTCTGTGTCTTCTTTGAAGAAACGTCTCTTTAGATCTTCTGCCCATTTTTGTATTGGGTTGTTTGTTTTTTTAATATTAAGCTGCATGAGCTGTTTATATATATTGGAGATAAAACCTTTGTCCATTGATTCGTTTGCAACGATTTTCGCCCATTCTGAGGGGTGCCATTTTCCATTCCCATTTTTCTAACCAAAACAGAAAGAAAGAGAAAGAAGCAGAACACTAATGTGCGTAAAATATGCCTTTTGAAACGGTCGTTTTGAAATATGGACGTCCTTTGAATTTTTTGGTCGATATGTGACCCCGGATTTGTTTTCAGTTCAGGTGTCATTTACAGGTTGGCAATGATATTGAATATCAACTGACCATTAGCGCTGGGATTAAAGCTGCTGTTGTGTGAAACGGCCACAAGGTGGCAGCAGTTCTCCCTTACCGAATCTGGTTACTAGGGCAACAGAGCCTCAATGGAAGTCGTGTTCTAGATTGGAATTTAGAATGGAATGTGCCAGGAGAAAGCCCCTCAAGTTTGTCTCACTTCTTCTTGTTCGTGTTTTTAATTTATTTTTTTATTTTTTATTACAGCAAGTTTGATTACAATGTTTGGCTTGTTGTAGGTGTGGAAGATGTGGTTCTTTTACACATATACAGATGTCTGTTCTTCCTGGGATCCTTTTCCCATGTACGTTATGACAGAATGTTGAGTAGTCTTCTCTTGGTATTCCGTAGGTCTTTGGTGATTATATATGTCCCCTGTGTTTGTATATGTCTGTTAACCCCGATATCGTAATGAGACCAAACCTCACACCTTTCCATTGGTGAACCATAAGTTTTTTAATGAATCTGTGATTGCCCTTCTCCGTGGAAATATCTGCCCTGCTATCCATTTTTAGGTAACACCTATAAGTGATATGACACGATATGTGTCTTTCACTTTCTGACTTACTACAAGTCACGTGATTACCTCCAGACTCATCTACGGGGCTGCAAATGGCATTGTGTCCTTTTCTTCCTTGACTTCTATTCTGCCTTAGAGAGGTCCATTTTCAACAATGTGATTCCCTGAGGGTTGTGGATTAGCTGACCTGGGCAGCCTTACCCTGCCGGCCGGCCCTCCCCAGGTGTGCCTGGTTGAGGTCAATATAAACAGTGCTCCAGGCAGCAATAGCCCCTGAAGCTGTGCCTGACTCCAGATACTCGGCCCCGTCAGCAGTCTCGGGGCTGTGGTGGTGGGAGGGAGTGAGGGGCCATGGCTTTGTGGGTGGCCCGGTGTGAGTGGGGCTCTGCTGGCCTTTCTGCAGGAGTTGCCAGGCTGCCACCTATAAAGAAGAGGATGTGTCACCCATACCTTCCGCTGGAATTTCTCTCCGGACAGAGGTGAGGACGGAAAAAAACCAGTGGGGGCCTGGACAGGAGGGGTATCTCAGGCAGGGCATTGGAAAACTCCTGGAAGAGCGCCCGGAGCCAGGACCATCCTGGCTGGCCTGCAGGCAACAAGTTGGCCTGTGGGCTGTCGCTTGTGTGGTACCGTGGCCCTTCCTCTAGGCTTTCAAGCCCTTGT
This sequence comes from Mesoplodon bidens, assembly GCF_964165515.1. NCBI lineage: Eukaryota > Metazoa > Chordata > Mammalia > Artiodactyla > Ziphiidae > Mesoplodon > Mesoplodon bidens. Next base: position 233,953 of record NW_027671654.1, on the reverse strand, counting down.
ACATATTCAGGTGTTTTACCTGGGAAGGGTGGGAACAGTTCAGCAGCAGCTGGCCTGGGGCTCAGCTCACGTTTACTCACAGATGCCTCGGCACGGTCCCCCAGCTTTGCAATGAGGACGCTCCTTGTGTGGGGGGTGGGTTGCTGGCTGTATGGGAGATGATTCCCCACCTCTGACCAATTTCAGAATTGTTTTCCGCTGGAGCAAGTGCCCTGATTGGGTTTTCCTCTGTATAACTGGTGGGTTCAGGTTTTTTTTTTCTTTTATGGTTCAAGTTAGATTTTATTCCTCTTTTATGTATTTATAGATATAAGCATGGAAATAATTCATTCATATAAATGCATCTGTGTGAAGGGAAGAACTTTTTTCTGTTTTATTTTTAAATTTTAGTTTTAATAATTTTGAACTTTAATTTTATTTACTTTTTATACAGCAGGTTATTATTTGTTATGTATTTTATGCATATCCATGTATACAGTTCAATCCCAATCTCCAAATCATCCCACCACCACCACCCCATGGCTTCCCACACTTGGTGTCCATCCGTTTGTTCTCTACCTCTGTGTCTCTATTTCTTCCCTGCAAACCAGTTCATCTGTACCATTTTTCGGTTCCACATATATGCATTAGTATACAATATTTGTTTTCCTCTTTCTGACTTACTTCATTCTGTATGACAGTCTCTAGATCCATCGATGTCTCTACAAATGACCCAGTTTCATTCCTTTTTATGGCTGAGTAATATTCCATTTTATATATGTACCACATCTTTATCCATTCGTCTGTCTGTGGGCATTTCGGTTGCTTCCATTACCTGGCTATTGTAAATAGTGCTGCAATGAACATTGTGGTGAATGTGCCTTTTTGATTTATGGTTTTCTCTGGGTATATGCCCAGAAGTGGGATTGCTGGATCAGAGGGTTATTCTATTTCTAGCTTTTTTAAGGAAACTCCTTACTGTTCCCCATAGTGACTGTATCAATTTACATTCCCACCAATATTGGAAGAGGGCTCCTTTTGTCCACACCCTCCCCAGAATTTGTTGTTTGTAGATTTTCTGATGATGCCGATTCTAACAGGTGTGAGGTGATACCTCATTGTACTTTTGATTTGCATTTCTCTATTAGTGCTCTTGAGCAGCTTTTCATGTGCGTCTTGGCCATCTCTGTGTCTTCTTTGAAGAAACGTCTCTTTAGATCTTCTGCCCATTTTTGTATTGGGTTGTTTGTTTTTCTAATATTAAGCTGCATGAGCTGTTTATATATATTGGAGATTAAACCTTTGTCCATTGATTCGTTTGCAACGATTTTCTCCCATTCTGAGGGATGCCTTTTTCCATTCCCGTTTTTGTAACCAAAAAAGAAAGAAAGAAATAGAAGCAGAACACTAATGTGCATAAAATATGCCTTTTGAAACGGTCGTTTTGAAATATGGACGTCCTTTGAATTTTTTGGTCGATATGTGACCCCAGGATTTGTTTTCAGGGCAGGTGTCATTTACAGGCCGGCAATGATTTTGAATATCAACTGACCATTAGTGCTGGGATTAAAGCAGCTGTTGTGTGAAACGGCCACAAGGTGTCAGCAGTTCTCCCTTACCGAATCTGGTTACTAGGGCAACAGAGCCTCAATGGAATTCCTGTTCTAGTTTGGAATTTAGAATAGAATGTGCCAGGAGAAAGCCCCTCAAGTTTGTCTCACTACTTCTTGTTCGTGTTTTTAATTTATTTTTTTATTTTTTATTACAGCAAGTTTGATTACAATGTTTGGCTTGTTGTAGGTGTGGAAGATGTGGTTCTTTTGCACATATACAGATGTCTGTTCTTCCTGGGATCCTTTTCCCATGTAAGTTATGACAGAATGTTGAGTAGTCTTCTCTTGGTATTCCGTAGGTCTTTGGTGATTATATATGTCACCGGTGTTTGTATATGTCTGTTAACCCCGATATCGTAAAGAAACCAATCCTCACACCTTTCCATTGGTGAACCATAAGTTTGTTTAATGAATCTCTGATTGCCCTTCTCCGTGGAAATATCTGCCCTGGTATCCATTTTTAGGTAACACCTATAAGTGATATGACACGATATGTGTCTTTCACTTTCTGACTTACTACAAGTCACGTGATTACCTCCAGACTCATCTACGGGGCTGCAAATGGCATTGTGTCCTTTTTTTCCTTGACTTCTATTCTGCCTTAGCGAGGTCCATTTTCAACAATGTGATTCCCTGAGGGTTGTGGATTAGCTGACCTGGGCAGCCTTACCCGGCCGGCCGGCCCTCCCCAGGTGTGCCTGCTTGAGGTCAATATAAACAGTGCTCCAGGCAGCAATAGCCCCTGAAGCTTTGCCTGACTCCAGATTCTCGGCCCCGTCAGCAGTCTCGGGGCTGTGCTGGTGGGAGGGAGGGAGGGGCCATGTCTTTGTGGGTGGCCCGGTGTGAGTGGGGCTCTGCGGGCCTTTCTGCAGGAGTTGCCAGGCTGCCACCTATAAAGAAGAGGATGTGTCACCCATACCTTCCGCTGGAATTTCTCTCCGGACAGAGGTGAGGAAGGAAAAAAGCAGTGGGGGCAGGGTCAGGTGGGGTATCTCAGGCAGGGGAATGGAAAACTTCCGGAAGAACGCCCGGGGCCAGGACCATCCTGGCTGGCCTGCAGGCACCAAGTTGGCCTGTGGGCTGTCGCTTGTGTGGTTCCGTGGCCCTTCCTCTAGGCTTTCAAGCCCTTGTACATATTCAGGTGTTTTACCTGGGAAGGGTGGGAACAGTTCAGCAGCAGCTGGCCTGGGGCTCAGCTCACGTTTACTCACAGATGCCTCGGCACGGTCCCCCAGCTTTGCAATGAGGATGCTCCTTGTGTGGGGTGTGGGTTGCTGGCTGTATGGGAGATGATTCCCCACCTCTGACCAATTTCAGAATTGTTTTCCGCTGGAGCAAGTGCCCTGATTGGGTTTTCCTCTGTATAACTGGTGGGTTCAGGTTTTTTTTTCTTTTATGGTTCAAGTTAGATTTTATTCCTCTTTTATGTATTTATAGATATAAGCATGGAAATAATTCATTCATATAAATGCATCTGTGTGAAGGGAAGAACTTTTTTCTGTTTTATTTTTAAATTTTATTTTTTAAAATTTTGAACTTTAATTTTATTTATTTTTTATACAGCAGGTTATTATTGGTTATGTATTTTATGCATATACATGTATACAGTTCAATCCCAATCTCCAAATCATCCCACCACCACCACCCCATGGCTTCCCACACTTGGTGTCCATACGTTTGTTCTCTACCTCTGTGTCTCTATTTCTTCCCTGCAAACCAGTTCATCTGTACCATTTTTCGTTTCCACATATATGCATTAATATACAATATTTGTTTTCCTCTTTCTGACTTACTTCATTCTGTATGACAGTCTCTAGATCCATCGATGTCTCTACAAATGACCCAGTTTCATTCCTTTTTATGGCTGAGTAATATTCCATTTTATATATGTACCACATCTTTATCCATTCGTCTGTCTCTGGGCATTTCGGTTGCTTCCATTACCTGGCTATTGTAAATAGTGCTGCAATGAACATTGTGGTGAATGTGCCTTTTTGATTTATGGTTTTCTCTGGGTATATGCCCAGAAGTGGGATTGCTGGATCAGAGGGTAATTCTATTTCTAGCTTTTCTAAGGAAACTCCTTACTGTTCCCCATAGGGACTGTATCAATTTACATTCCCACCAATAGTGGAAGAGGGCTCCTTTTGTCCACACCCTCCCCAGAATTTGTTGTTTGTAGATTTTCTGATGATGCCAATTCTAACAGGTGTGAGGTGATACCTCATTGTACTTTTGATTTGCATTTCTCTAATAATTAGTGCTCTTGAGCAGCTTTTCATGTGCGTCTTGGCCATCTCGGTGTCTTCTTTGAAGAAACGTCTCTTTAGATCTTCTGCCCATTTTTGTATTGGGTTGTTTGTTTTTCTAATATTAAGCTGCATGAGCTGTTTATATATATTGGAGATTAAACCTTTGTCCATTGATTCGTTTGCAACAATTTTCTCCCATTCTGAGGGATGCCTTTTTCCATTCCCGTTTTTGTAACCAAAAAAGAAAGAAATAAATAGAAGCAGAACACTAATGTGCATAAAATATGCCTTTTGAAACGGTCGTTTTGAAATATGGACGTCCTTTGAATTTTTTGGTCGATATGTGACCCCAGGATTTGTTTTCAGGGCAGGTGTCATTTACAGGCCGGCAATGATTTTGAATATCAACTGACCATTAGTGCTGGGATTAAAGCAGCTGTTGTGTGAAACGGCCACAAGGTGTCAGCAGTTCTCCCTTACCGAATCTGGTTACTAGGGCAACAGAGCCTCAATGGAATTCCTGTTCTAGTTTGGAATTTAGAATAGAATGTGCCAGGAGAAAGCCCCTCAAGTTTGTCTCACTACTTCTTGTTCGTGTTTTTAATTTATTTTTTTATTTTGTATTACAGCAAGTTTGATTACAATGTTTGGCTTGTTGTAGGTGTGGAAGATGTGGTTCTTTTGCACATATACAGATGTCTGTTCTTCCTGGGATCCTTTTCCCATGTAAGTTATGACAGAATGTTGAGTAGTCTTCTCTTGGTATTCCGTAGGTCTTTGGTGATTATATATGTCACCGGTGTTTGTATATGTCTGTTAACCCCGATATCGTAATGAAACCAATCCTCACACCTTTCCATTGGTGAACCATAAGTTTGTTTAATGAATCTGTGATTGCCCTTCTCCGTGGAAATATCTGCCCTGGTATCCATTTTTAGGTAACACCTATAAGTGATATGACACGATATGTGTCTTTCACTTTCTGACTTACTACAAGTCACGTGATTACCTCCAGACTCATCTACGGGGCTGCAAATGGCATTGTGTCCTTTTTTTCCTTGACTTCTATTCTGCCTTAGCGAGGTCCATTTTCAACAATGTGATTCCCTGAGGGTTGTGGATTAGCTGACCTGGGCAGCCTTACCCGGCCGGCCGGCCCTCCCCAGGTGTGCCTGGTTGAGGTCAATATAAACAGCGCTCCAGGCAGCAATAGCCCCTGAAGCTTTGCCTGACTCCAGATTCTCGGCCCCGTCAGCAGTCCCGGGGCTGTGCTGGTGGGAGGGAGGGAGGGGCCATGTCTTTGTGGGTGGCCCGGTGTGAGTGGGGTTCTGCGGGCCTTTCTGCAGGAGTTGCCAGGCTGCCACCTATAAAGAAGAGGATGTGTCACCCATACCTTCCGCTGGAATTTCTCTCCGGACAGAGGTGAGGAAGGAAAAAAGCAGTGGGGGCAGGGACAGGTGGGGTATCTCAGGCAGGGGAATGGAAAACTTCCGGAAGAACGCCCGGGGCCAGGACCATCCTGGCTGGCCTGCAGGCACCAAGTAGGCCTGTGGGCTGTCGCTTGTGTGGTTCTGTGGCCCTTCCTCTAGGCTTTCAAGCCCTTGTACATATTCAGGTGTTTTACCTGGGAAGGGTGGGAACAGTTCAGCAGCAGCTGGCCTGGGGCTCAGCTCACGTTTACTCACAGATGCCTCGGCACGGTCCCCCAGCTTTGCAATGAGGATGCTCCTTGTGTGGGGTGTGGGTTGCTGGCTGTATGGGAGATGATTCCCCACCTCTGACCAATTTCAGAATTGTTTTCCGCTGGAGCAAGTGCCCTGATTGGGTTTTCCTCTGTATAACTGGTGGGTTCAGGTTTTTTTTTCTTTTATGGTTCAAGTTAGATTTTATTCCTCTTTTATGTATTTATAGATATAAGCATGGAAATAATTCATTCATATAAATGCATCTGTGTGAAGGGAAGAACTTTTTTCTGTTTTATTTTTAAATTTTATTTTTTAAAATTTTGAACTTTAATTTTATTTATTTTTTATACAGCAGGTTATTATTGGTTATGTATTTTATGCATATACATGCATACAGTTCAATCACAATCTCCAAATCATCCCACCACCACCACCCCATGGCTTCCCACACTTGGTGTCCATACGTTTGTTCTCTACCTCTGTGTCTCTATTTCTTCCCTGCAAACCAGTTCATCTGTACCATTTTTCGTTTCCACATATATGCATTAATATACAATATTTGTTTTCCTCTTTCTGACTTACTTCATTCTGTATGACAGTCTCTAGATACATCGATGTCTCTACAAATGACCCAGTTTCATTCCTTTTTATGGCTGAGTAATATTCCATTTTATATATGTACCACATCTTTATCCATTCGTCTGTCTGTGGGCATTTCGGTTGCTTCCATTACCTGGCTATTGTAAATAGTGCTGCAATGAACATTGTGGTGAATGTGCCTTTTTGATTTATGGTTTTCTCTGGGTATATGCCCAGAAGTGGGATTGCTGGATCAGAGGGTAATTCTATTTCTAGCTTTTCTAAGGAAACTCCTTACTGTTCCCCATAGTGACTGTATCAATTTACATTCCCACCAATAGTGGAAGAGGGCTCCTTTTGTCCACACCCTCCCCAGAATTTGTTGTTTGTAGATTTTCTGATGATGCCGATTCTAACAGGTGTGAGGTGATACCTCATTGTACTTTTGATTTGCATTCCTCTAATAATTAGTGCTCTTGAGCAGCTTTTCATGTGCGTCTTGGCCATCTCTGTGTGTTCTTTGAAGAAACGTCTCTTTAGATCTTCTGCCCATTTTTGTATTGGATTGTTTGTTTTTCTAATATTAAGCTGCATGAGCTGTTTATATATATTGGAGATTAAACCTTTGTCCATTGATTCGTTTGCAACGATTTTCTCCCATTCTGAGGGATGCCTTTTTCCATTCCCGTTTTTTTAACCAAAAAAGAAAGAAAGAAAAAGAAGCAGAACACTAATGTGCATAAAATATGCCTTTTGAAACGGTCGTTTTGAAATATGGACGTCCTTTGAATTTTTTGGTCGATATGTGACCCCGGATTTGTTTTCAGTGCAGGTGTCATTTACAGGTTGGCAATGATTTTGAATATCAACTGACCATTAGCGCTGGGATTTAAGCTGCTGTTGTGTGAAACGGCCACAAGATGGCAGCAGTTCTCCCTTACCGAATCTGGTTACTAGGGCAACAGAGCCTCAATGGAAGTCGTGTTCTAGATTGGAATTTAGAATGGAATGTGCCAGGAGAAAGCCCCTCAAGTTTGTATCACTTCTTCTTGTTCGTGTTTTTAATTTATTTTTTTATTTTTTATTACAGCAAGTTTGATTACAATGTTTGGCTTGTTGTAGGTGTGGAAGATGTGGTTCTTTTACACATATACAGATGTCTGTTCTTCCTGGGATCCTTTTCCCATGTACGTTATGACAGAATGTTGAGTAGTCTTCTCTTGGTATTCCATATGTCTTTGGTGATTATATATGTCCCCTGTGTTTGTATATGTCTGTTAACCCCGATATCGTAATGAGACCTATCCTCACACCATTCCATTTGTGAACCATAAGTTTTTTAATGAATCTGTGATTGCCCTTCTCCGTGGAAATATCTGCCCTGGTATCCATTTTTAGGTAACACATATAAGTGATATGACACGATATGTGTCTTTCACTTTCTGACTTACTACAAGTCACGTGATTACCTCCAGACTCATCTACGGGGCTGCAAATGGCATTGTGTCCTTTTCTTCCTTGACTTCTATTCTGCCTTAGCGAGGTCCATTTTCAACCATGTGATTCCCTGAGGGTTGTGGATTAGCTGACCTGGGCAGCCTTACCCTGCCGGCCGGCCCTCCCCAGGTGTGCCTGGTTGAGGTCAATATAAACAGTGCTCCAGGCAGCAATAGCCCCTGAAGCTGTGCCTGACTCCAGATTCTCTGCCCCGTCAGCAGTCTCGGGGCTGTGCTGGTGGGAGGGAGTGAGGGGCCATGGCTTTGTGGGTGGCCCAGTGTGAGTGGGGCTTTGCTGGCCTTTCTGCAGGAGTTGCCAGGCTGCCACCTATAAAGAAGAGGATGTGTCACCCATACCTTCGGCTGGAATTTCTCTCCGGACAGAGTTGAGGAAGGAAAAAACCAGTGGGGGCCGGGACAGGAGGGGTATCTCAGGCAGGGCAATGGAAAACTTCTGGAAGAGCGCCCGGGGCCAGGACCATCCTGGCTGGCCTGCATTCACCAAGTTGGCCTGTGGGCTGTCGCTTGTGTGGTTCCGTGGCCCTTCCTCTAGGCTTTCAAGCCCTTGTACATATTCAGGTGTTTTACCTGGGAAGGGTGGGAACAGTTCAGCAGCAGCTGGCCTGGCGCTCAGCTCACGTTTACTCACAGATGCCTCGGCACGATCCCCCAGCTTTGCAATGAGGACGCTCCTTGTGTGGGGGGTGGGTTGCTGGCTGTATGGGAGATGATTCCCCACCTCTGACCAATTTCAGTATTGTTTTCCGCTGGAGCAAGTGCCCTGATTGGGTTTTCCTCTGTATAACTGGTGGGTTCAGGTTTTTTTTTTCTTTTATGGTTCAAGTTCGATTTTATTCCTCTTTTATGTATTTATAGATATAAGCATGGAAATAATTCATTCATATAAATGCATCTGTGTGAAGGGAAGAACTTTTTTCTGTTTTATTTTTAAATTTTATTTTTTAAAATTTTGAACTTTAATTTTATTTATTTTTTATACAGCAGGTTATTATTGGTTATGTTTTTTATGCATATCCATGTATACAGGTCAATCCCAATCTCCAAATCATCCCACCACCACCACCCCACGGCTTCCCACACTTGGTGTCCATACGTTTGTTCTCTACCTCTGTGTCTCTGTTTCTTCCCAGCCAACACGTTCATCTGTACCATTTTTCGGTTCCACATATATGCATTAATACACAATATTTGTTTTCCTCTTTCTGACTTACTTCATTCTGTATGACAGTCTCTAGATCCATCGATGTCTCTACAAATGACCCAGTTTCATTCCTTTTTATGGCTGAGTAATATTCCATTTTATATATGTACCACATCTTTATCCATTCGTCTGTCTGTGGGCATTTCGGTTGCTTCCATTACCTGGCTATTGTAAATAGTGCTGCCCTGAACATTGTGGTGAATGTGCCTTTTTGATTTATGGTTTTCTCTGGGTATATGACCAGAAGTGGGATTGCTGGATCAGAGGGTAATTCTATTTCTAGGTTTTTTAAGGAAACTCCTTACTGTTCCCCATAGTGACTGTATCAATTTACATTCCCACCAATAGTGGAAGAGGGCTCCTTTTGTCCACACCCCCCCCCAGAATTTGTTGTTTGTAGATTTTCTGATGATGCCGATTCTAACAGGTGTGAGGTGATACCTCATTGTACTTTTGATTTGCATTCCTCTAATAATTAGTGCTCTTGAGCAGCTTTTCATGTGCGTCTTGGCCATCTCTGTGTCTTCTTTGAAGAAACGTCTCTTTAGATCTTCTGCCCATTTTTGTATTGGGTTGTTTGTTTTTCTAATATTAAGCTGCATGAGCTGTTTATATATATTGGAGATTAAACCTTTGTCCATTGATTCGTTTGCAACGATTTTCTCCCATTCTGAGGGATGCCTTTTTCCATTCCCGTTTTTTTAACCAAAAAAGAAAGAAAGAAATAGAAGCAGAACACTAATGTGCGTAAAATATGCCTTTTGAAACGGTCGTTTTGAAATATGGACGTCCTTTGAATTTTTTGGTCGATATGTGACCCCAGGATTTGTTTTCAGGCCAGGTGTCATTTACAGGCTGGCAATGATCTTGAATATCAACTGACCATTAGCGCTGGGATTAAAGCTGCTGTTGTGTGAAACGGCCACAAGGTGGCAGCAGTTCTCCCTTACCGAATCTGGTTACTAGGGCAACAGAGCCTCAATGGAAGTCGTGTTCTAGATTGGAATTTAGAATGGAATGTGCCAGGAGAAAGCCCCTCAAGTTTGTCTCACTACTTCTTGTTCGTCTGTTTAATTTAATTTTTTATTTTTTATTACAGCAAGTTTGATTACAATGTTTGGCTTGTTGTAGGTGTGGAAGATGTGGTTCTTTTACACATATACAGATGTCTGTTCTTCCTGGGATCCTTTTCCCATGTACGTTATGACAGAATGTTGAGTAGTCTTCTCTTGGTATTCTGTAGGTCTTTGGTGATTATATATGTCCCCTGTGTTTGTATATGTCTGTTCACCCCGATATCGTAATGAAACCAATCCTCACACCTTTCCATTGGTGAACCATAAGTTTTTTAATGAATCTGTGATTGCCCTTCTCCGTGGAAATATCTGCCCTGGTATCCATTTTTAGGTAACACCTATAAGTGATATGACACGATATGTGTCTTTCACTTTCTGACTTACTACAAGTCACGTGATTACCTCCAGACTCATCTACGGGGCTGCACATGGCATTGTGTCCTCTTTTTCCTTGACATCTATTCTGCCTTAGTGAGGTCCATTTTCAAAAATGTGATTCCCTGAGGGTTGTGGATTAGATGACCTGGGCAGCCTTACCCTGCCGGCCGGCCCTCCCCAGGTGTGCCTGGTTGAGGTCAATATAAAGAGTGCTACAGGCAGCAATAGCCCCTGAAGCTGTGCCTGACTCCAGATTCTCGGCCCCGTCAGCAGTCTCGGGGCTGTGCTGGTGGGAGGGAGTGAATGTCCACGGATTTTTGGGTGGCCCGGTGTGAGTGGGGCTCTGCTGGCCTTTCTGCAGGAGTTGCCAGGCTGCCACCTATAAAGAAGAGGATGTGTCACCCATACCTTCCGCTGGAATTTCTCTCCGGACAGAGGTGAGGAAGGAGAAAACCAGTGGGGTCCGGGACAGGAGGGGTATGTCAGGCAGGGCAATGGAAAACTTCTGGAAGAGCACCCGGGGCCAGGACCATCCTGGCTGGCCTGTAGGCACCAAGTTGGCCTGTGGGCTGTCGCTTGTGTGGTTCCGTGGACCTTCCTCTAGGCTTTCAAGCCCTTGTACATATTCAGGTGTTTTACCTGGGAAGGGTGGGAACAGTTCAGCAGCAGCTGGCCTGGGGCTCAGCTCACGTTTACTCACAGATGCCTCGGCACGGTACCCCAGCTTTGCAATGAGGACGCTCCTTGTGTGTGGGTTGGGTTGCTGTGTTTATGGGAGATTTTTCCCCACCTCTGACCAATTTCAGAATTGTTTTCCGCTGGAGCAAGTGCCCTGATTGGGTTTTCCTCTGTATAACTGGTGGGTTCAGGTTTTTTTTTTCTTTTATGGTTCAAGTTAGATTTTATTCCTCTTTTATGTATTTATAGATATAAGAATGGAAATAATTCATTCATATAAATGCATCTGTGTGAAGGGAAGAACTTTTTTCTGTTTTATTTTTAAATTTTGTTTTTTCAAATTTTGAACTTTAATTTTATTTATTTTTTATACAGCAGGTTATTATTGGTTATGTATTTTATGCATATACATGTATACAGTTCAATCCCAATCTCCAAATCATCCCACCACCACCACCCCACGGCTTCCCACACTTGGTGTCCATACGTTTGTTCTCTACCTCTGTGTCTCTATTTCTTCCCAGCAAACCAGTTCATCTGTACCATTTTTTAGGTTCCACATATATGCATTAATATACAATATTTGTTTTCCTCTTTCTGACTTACTTCATTCTGTATGACAGTCTCTAGATCCATCGATGTCTCTACAAATGACCCAGTTTCATTCCTTTTTATGGCTGAGTAATATTCCATTTTATATATGTACCACATCTTTATCCATTCGTCTGTCTCTGGGCATTTCGGTTGCTTCCATTACCTGGCTATTGTAAATAGTGCTGCAATGAACATTGTGGTGAATGTGCCTTTTTGATTTATGGTTTTCTCTGGGTATATGCCCAGAAGTGGGATTGCTGGATCAGATGGTAATTCTATTTCTAGTTTTTTTAAGGAAACTCCATACTGTTCTCCATAGAGACTGTATCAATTTACATTCCCACCAATAGTGGAACAGGGCTCCTTTTGTCCACACCCTCCCCAGAATTTGTTGTTTGTAGATTTTCTGATGATGCCGATTCTAACAGTTGTGAGGTGATACCTCATTGTAGTTTTGATTTGCATTTCTCTAATAATTAGTGCTGTTGAGCAGCTTTTCATGTGCGTCTTGGCCATCTCGGTGTCTTCTTTGAAGAAACGTCTCTTTAGATATTCTGCCCATTTTTGTATTGGGTTGTTTGTTTTTTTAATATTAAGCTGCATGAGCTGTTTATATATATTGGAGATTATACCTTTGTCCATTGATTCGTTTGCAACGATTTTCGCCCATTCTGAGGGGTGCCATTTTCCATTCCCATTTTTCTAACCAAAACAGAAAGAAAGCAAAAGAAGCAGAACACTAATGTGCGTAAAATATGCCTTTTGAAACGGTCGTTTTGAAACATGGACGTCGTTTGAATTTTTTGGTCGATACGTGACACCAGAATTTGTTTTCAGGGCAGGTGTCATTTACAGGCCTGCAATGATTTTGAATAACAACTGACCTTTAGCGCTGGGATTAAAGCTGCTGTTGTGTGAAACGGCCACAAGGTGGCAGCAGTTCTCCCTTACCGAATCTGGTTACTAGGGCAACAGAGCCTCAATGGAAGTCATGTTCTAGATTGGAATTTAGAAAGGAATGTGCCAGGAGAATGCCCTTCAAGTTTGTCTCACTACTTCTTTTTCGTGTTTTTAATTTATTTTTTTATTTTTTATTACAGCAAGTTTGATTACAATATTTGGCTTGTTGTAGGTATGGAAGATGTGGTTCTTATACACATATGCAGATGTTTGTTCTTCCTGGGATCCTTTTCCCATGTACGTTATGACAGGATATTGAGTAGTCTTCTCTTGGTATTCCGTAGGTCTTTGGTGATTATATATGTCCCCTGTGTTTGTATATGTCTGTTAACCCCGATATCGTAATGAAACCAATACTCACACCTTTGCATTGGTGAACCATAAGTTTGTTTAATGAATCTGTGATTGCCCATCTCTGTGGAAATATCTGCCCTGGTATCTATTTTTAGGTAACACCTATAAGTGATATGATACGATATGTGTCTTTCACTTTCTGACTTACTACAAGTCACGTGATTATCTCTAGACTCATCTAAGGGGCTGCAAATGGCATTGTGTCATTTTTTCCTTGGCTTCTCTTCTGCCTTAGCGAGGTTCCTTTTCAACAGTGTGATTCCCTCAGGGTTGAGGATTAGCTTACCTGGGCAGCCTTACTCTGCCGGCCAGCCCTCCCCAGGTGTGCCTTGTTGCAGTCAATATAAACAGCACTCCAGGCAGCAATAACCCCTGAAGTTGTGCCTGACTCCAGGTTCTCTGCCCCGTCAACAGTCTCAGGGCTGTGCTGGTGGGAGGGAGTGAGTGTCCACGGATTTGTGGGTGGCCCGGTGTGAGTGGGGCTCTGCTGGCTTTTCTGCAGGAGTTGCCAGGCTGCCACCTATAAAGAAGAGGATGTGTCACCCATACCTTCCGGTGGAATTTCTCTCCGGACAGAGGTGAGGAAGGAAAAAACCAGTGGGGGCCGGGACAGGAGGGGTATCTCTGGCAGGGCAATGGAAAACTTCTGGAAGAGCGCCCGGGGCCAGGACCATCCTGGCTGGCCTGCAGGCACCAAGTTGGCCTGTGGGCTGTCGCTTGTGTGGTTCCGTGGCCCTTCCTCTGGGCTTTCAAGCCCTTGTACATATTCAGGTGTTTTACCTTGGAAGGGTGGGAACAGTTCAGCAGCAGCTGGCCTGGGGCTCAGCTCACGTTTACTCACAGATGCCTCGGCACGATCATCCAGCCTTGTAATGAGGACGCTCCTTGTGTGGGTGGTGGGTTGCTGGCTGTATGGGAGATGATTCCCCACCACTGACCAATTTCAGAATTGTTTTCCGCTGGAGCAAGTGCCCTGATTGGGTTTTCGTCTGTATAACTGGTGGGTTCAGGTTTTTTTTTTTCTTTTATGGTTCAAGTTAGATTTTATTCCTCTTTTATGTATTAATAAATATAAGCATGGAAATAATTCATTCATATAAATGCATCTGTGTGAAGGGAAGAACTTTTTTCTGTTTTATTTTTAAATTTTATTTTTTAAAATTTTGAACTTTAATTTTATTTATTTTTATACAGCAGGTTATTATTTGTTATGTATTTTCTGCATATACATGTATACAGTTCAATCCAAATCTCCAAATCATCCCACCACCACCACCCCATGTCTTCCCACACTTGGTGTCCATACGTTTTTTCTCTACCTCTGTGTCTCTATTTCTTCCCTGCAAACCAGTTCATCTGTACCATTTTTTAGTTCCACATATATGCATTAATATACAATATTTGTTTTCCTCTTTCTGACTTACTTCATTCTGTATGACAGTCTCTAGATCCATCGATGTCTCTACAAATGACCCAGTTTCATTCCTTTTTATGGCTGAGTAATATTCCATTTTATATATGTACCACATCTTTATCCATTCGTCTGTCTGTGGGCATTTCCGTTGCTTCCATTACCTGGCTATTGTAAATAGTGCTGCAATGAACATTGTGGTGAATGTGCCTTTTTGATTTATGGTTTTCTCTGGGTATATGCCCAGAAGTGGGATTGCTGGATCATATGGTAATTCTATTTCTAGCTTTTTTAAGGAAACTCCTTACTGTTCCCCATAGTGACTGTATCAATTTACATTCCCTCCAATAGTGGAAGAGGGCTCCTTTTGTCCACACCCTCCCCAGAATTTGTTGTTTGTAGATTTTCTGATGATGCCGATTCTAACAGGTGTGAGGTGATACCTCATTGTACTTTTGATTTGCATTTCTCTAATAATTAGTGCTCTTGAGCAGCTTTTCATGTGCGTCTTGGCCATCTCGGTGTCTTCTTTGAAGAAACGTCTCTTTAGATCTTCTGCCCAATTTGTATTGGGTTGTTTGTTTTTCTAATATTAAGCTGCATGAGCTGTTTATATATATTGGAGATTAAACCTTTGTCCATTGATTCGTTTGCAACGATTTTCTCCCATTCTGAGGGATGCCTTTTTCCATTCCCGTTTTTTTTAACCAAAAAAGAAAGAAAGAAATAGAAGCAGAACACTAATGTGCGTAAAATATGCCTTTTGAAACGGTCGTTTTGAAATATGGACGTCCTTTGAATTTTTTGGTCGATATGTGACCCCAGGATTTGTTTTCAGGGCAGGTGTCATTTACAGGCCGGCAATGATTTTGAATATCAACTGACCATTAGCGCTGGGATTAAAGCTGCTGTTGTGTGAAACGGCCACAAGGTGGCAGCAGTTCTCCCTTACCGAATCTGGTTACTAGGGCAACAGAGCCTCAATGGAAGTCGTGTTCTAGATTGGAATTTAGAATGGAATGTGCCAGGAGAAAGGCCCTCAAGTTTGTCTCACTACTTCTTGTTCGTGTTTTTAATTTATTTTTTTATTTTGTATTACAGCAAGTTTGATTACAATGTTTGGCTTGTTGTAGGTGTGGAAGATGTGGTTCTTTTACACATATACAGATGTCTGTTCTTCCTGGGATCCTTTTCCCATGTACGTTATGACAGAATGTTGAGTAGTCTTCTCTTGGTATTCCGTAGGTCTTTGGTGATTATATATGTCCCCTGTGTTTGTATATGTCTGTTAACCCCGATATCGTAATGAAACCAATCCTCACACCTTTCCATTGGTGAACCATAAGTTTTTTAATGAATCTGTGATTGCCCTTCTCCATGGAAATATCTGCCCTGGTATCCATTTTTAGGTAACACCTATAAGTGATATGACACGATATGTGTCTTTCACTTTCTGACTTACTACAAGTCACGTGATTACCTCCAGACTCATCTACGGGGCTGCAAATGGCATTGTGTCCTTTTTTTCCTTGACTTCTATTCTGCCTTAGCGAGGTCCATTTTCAACAATGTGATTCCCTGAGGGTTGTGGATTAGCTGACCTGGGCAGCCTTACCCTGCCGGCCGGCCCTCCCCAGGTGTGCCTGGTTGAGGTCAATATAAACAGTGCTCCAGGCAGCAATAGCCCCTGAAGCTGTGCCTGACTCCAGATTCTCTGCCCCGTCAGCAGTCTCGGGGCTGTGCTGGTGTGAGGGAGTGAGGGGCCATGGCTTTGTGGGTTGCCCGGTGTGAGTGGGGCTCTGTTGGCCTTTCTGCAGGAGTTGCCAGGCTGCCACCTATAAAGAAGAGGATGTGTCACCCATACCTTCCGCTGGAATCTCTCTCCGGACAGAGGTGAGGAAGGAAAAAACCAGTGGGGGCCGGGACAGGAGGGGTATCTCAGGCAGGGCAATGGAAAACTTCTGGAAGAGCGCCCGGGGCCAGGACCATCCTGGCTGGCCTGCAGGCACCAAGTTGGCCTGTGGGCTGTCGCTTGTGTGGTTCCGTGGCCCTTCCTCTAGGCTTTCAAGCCCTTGTACATATTCAGGTGTTTTACCTGGGAAGGGTGGGAACAGTTCAGCAGCAGCTGGCCTGGGGCTCAGCTCACGTTTACTCACAGATGCTTTGGTACGGTCCCCCAGCTTTGCAATGAGGACGCTCCTTGTGTGGGGGGTGGGTTGCTGGCTGTATGGGAGATGATTCCCCACCTCTGACCAATTTCAGAATTGTTTTCCGCTGGAGCAAGTGCCCTGATTGGGTGTTCCTCTGTATAACTGGTGGGTTCAGGTTTTTTTTTTCTTTTATGGTTCAAGTTAGATTTTATTCCTCTTTTATGTATTTATAGATATAAGCATGGAAATAATTCATTCATATAAATGCATCTGTGTGAAGGGAAGAACTTTTTTCTGTTTTATTTTTAAATTTTATTTTTTAAAATTTTGAACTTTAATTTTATTTATTTTTTATACAGCAGGTTATTATTTGTTATGTATTTTATGCATATACATGTATACAGTTCAATCCCAATCTCCAAATCATCCCACCACCACCACCCCATGGCTTCCCACACTTGGTGTCCATACGTTTGTTCTCTACCTCTGTGTCTCTATTTCTTCCCTGCAAACCAGTTCATCTGTACCATTTTTAGGTTCCCCATATATGCATTAATATACAATATTTGTTTTCCTCTTTCTGACTTACTTCATTCTGTATGACAGTCTCTAGATCCATCGATGTCTCTACAAATGACCCAGTTTCATTCCTTTTTATGGCTGAGTAATATTCGATTTTATATATGTCCCACATCTTTATCCATTCGTCTGTCTGTGGGCATTTCGGTTGCTTCCATTACCTGGCTATTGTAAATAGTGCTGCAATGAACATTGTGGTGAATGTGCCTTTTTGATTTATGGTTTTCTCTGGGTATATGCCCAGAAGTGGGATTGCTGGATCAGAGGGTAATTCTATTTCTAGCTTTTTTAAGGAAACTCCTTACTGTTCCCCATAGTGACTGTATCAATTTACATTCCCACCAATAGTGGAAGAGGGCTCCTTTTGTCCACACCCTCCCCAGAATTTGTTGTTTGTAGATTTTCTGATGATGCCGATTCTAACAGGTGTGAGGTGATACCTCATTGTACTTTTGATTTGCATTTCTCTAATAATTAGTGCTCTTGAGCAGCTTTTCATGTGCGTCTTGGCCATCTCGGAGTCTTCTTTGAAGAAACGTCTCTTTAGATCTTCTGCCCAATTTGTATTGGGTTGTTTGTTTTTCTAATATTAATCTGCATGAGCTGTTTATATATATTGGAGATTAAACCTTTTGCATTGATTCGTTTGCAACGATTTTCTCCCATTCTGAGGGATGCCTTTTTCCATTCCCGTTTTTTTTAACCAAAAAAGAAAGAAAGAAATAGAAGCAGAACACTAATGTGTGTAAAATATGCCTTTTGAAACGGTCGTTTTTAAATATGGACGTCCTTTGAATTTTTTGGTCGATATGTGACCCCAGGATTTGTTTTCAGGGCAGGGGTCATTTACAGGCCGGCAATGATTTTGAATATCAACTGTCCATTAGCGCTGGGATTAAAGCTGCTGTTGTGTGAAACGGCCACAAGGTGGCAGCAGTTCTCCCTTACCGAATCTGGTTACTAGGGCAACAGAGCCTCAATGGAAGTCGTGTTCTAGATTGGAATTTAGAATGGAATGTGCCAGGAGAAAGCCCCTCAAGTTTGTCTCACTACTTCTTGTTCGTGTTTTTAATTTATGTTTTTATTTTGTATTACAGCAAGTTTGATTACAATGTTTGGCTTGTTGTAGGTGTGGAAGATGTGGTTCTTTTACACATATACAGATGTCTGTTCTTCCTGGGTCCTTTTCCCATGTACGTTATGACAGAATGTTGAGTAGTCTTCTCTTGGTATTCCGTAGGTCTTTGGTGATTATATATGTCCCCTGTGTTTGTATATGTCTGTTAACCCCGATATCGTAATGAAACCAATCCTCACACCTTTCCATTGGTGAACCATAAGTTTTTTAATGAATCTGTGATTGCCCTTCTCCATGGAAATATCTGCCCTGGTATCCATTTTTAGGTAACACCTATAAGTGATATGACACGATATGTGTCTTTCACTTTCTGACTTACTACAAGTCACGTGATTACCTCCAGACTCATCTACGGGGCTGCAAATGGCATTGTGTCCTTTTTTTCCTTGACTTCTATTCTGCCTTAGCGAGGTCCATTTTCAACAATGTGATTCCCTGAGGGTTGTGGATTAGCTGACCTGGGCAGCCTTACCCTGCCGGCCGGCCCTCCCCAGGTGTGCCTGGTTGAGGTCAATATAAACAGTGCTCCAGGCAGCAATAGCCCCTGAAGCTGTGCCTGACTCCAGATTCTCTGCCCCGTCAGCAGTCTCGGGGCTGTGCTGGTGTGAGGGAGTGAGGGGCCATGGCTTTGTGGGTTGCCCGGTGTGAGTGGGGCTCTGTTGGCCTTTCTGCAGGAGTTGCCAGGCTGCCACCTATAAAGAAGAGGATGTGTCACCCATACCTTCCGCTGGAATCTCTCTCCGGACAGAGGTGAGGAAGGAAAAAACCAGTGGGGGCCGGGACAGGAGGGGTATCTCAGGCAGGGCAATGGAAAACTTCTGGAAGAGCGCCCGGGGCCAGGACCATCCTGGCTGGCCTGCAGGCACCAAGTTGGCCTGTGGGCTGTCGCTTGTGTGGTTCCGTGGCCCTTCCTCTAGGCTTTCAAGCCCTTGTACATATTCAGGTGTTTTACCTGGGAAGGGTGGGAACAGTTCAGCAGCAGCTGGCCTGGGGCTCAGCTCACGTTTACTCACAGATGCTTTGGTACGGTCCCCCAGCTTTGCAATGAGGACGCTCCTTGTGTGGGGGGTGGGTTGCTGGCTGTATGGGAGATGATTCCCCACCTCTGACCAATTTCAGAATTGTTTTCCGCTGGAGCAAGTGCCCTGATTGGGTGTTCCTCTGTATAACTGGTGGGTTCAGGTTTTTTTTTTCTTTTATGGTTCAAGTTAGATTTTATTCCTCTTTTATGTATTTATAGATATAAGCATGGAAATAATTCATTCATATAAATGCATCTGTGTGAAGGGAAGAACTTTTTTCTGTTTTATTTTTAAATTTTATTTTTTAAAATTTTGAACTTTAATTTTATTTATTTTTTATACAGCAGGTTATTATTTGTTATGTATTTTATGCATATACATGTATACAGTTCAATCCCAATCTCCAAATCATCCCACCACCACCACCCCATGGCTTCCCACACTTGGTGTCCATACGTTTGTTCTCTACCTCTGTGTCTCTATTTCTTCCCTGCAAACCAGTTCATCTGTACCATTTTTAGGTTCCCCATATATGCATTAATATACAATATTTGTTTTCCTCTTTCTGACTTACTTCATTCTGTATGACAGTCTCTAGATCCATCGATGTCTCTACAAATGACCCAGTTTCATTCCTTTTTATGGCTGAGTAATATTCGATTTTATATATGTCCCACATCTTTATCCATTCGTCTGTCTGTGGGCATTTCGGTTGCTTCCATTACCTGGCTATTGTAAATAGT
Organism: Mesoplodon bidens; assembly: GCF_964165515.1. Taxonomy (NCBI): domain Eukaryota; kingdom Metazoa; phylum Chordata; class Mammalia; order Artiodactyla; family Ziphiidae; genus Mesoplodon; species Mesoplodon bidens. The sequence continues at coordinate 214,044 of NW_027671654.1, read as the reverse complement.
GCTGCAATGAACATTGTGGTGAATGTGCCTTTTTGATTTATGGTTTTCTCTGGGTATATGCCCAGAAGTGGGATTGCTGGATCAGAGGGTAATTCTATTTCTAGCTTTTTTAAGGAAACTCCTTACTGTTCCCCATAGTGACTGTATCAATTTACATTCCCACCAATAGTGGAAGAGGGCTCCTTTTGTCCACACCCTCCCCAGAATTTGTTGTTTGTAGATTTTCTGATGATGCCGATTCTAACAGGTGTGAGGTGATACCTCATTGTACTTTTGATTTGCATTTCTCTAATAATTAGTGCTCTTGAGCAGCTTTTCATGTGCGTCTTGGCCATCTCGGAGTCTTCTTTGAAGAAACGTCTCTTTAGATCTTCTGCCCAATTTGTATTGGGTTGTTTGTTTTTCTAATATTAATCTGCATGAGCTGTTTATATATATTGGAGATTAAACCTTTTGCATTGATTCGTTTGCAACGATTTTCTCCCATTCTGAGGGATGCCTTTTTCCATTCCCGTTTTTTTTAACCAAAAAAGAAAGAAAGAAATAGAAGCAGAACACTAATGTGTGTAAAATATGCCTTTTGAAACGGTCGTTTTTAAATATGGACGTCCTTTGAATTTTTTGGTCGATATGTGACCCCAGGATTTGTTTTCAGGGCAGGGGTCATTTACAGGCCGGCAATGATTTTGAATATCAACTGTCCATTAGCGCTGGGATTAAAGCTGCTGTTGTGTGAAACGGCCACAAGGTGGCAGCAGTTCTCCCTTACCGAATCTGGTTACTAGGGCAACAGAGCCTCAATGGAAGTCGTGTTCTAGATTGGAATTTAGAATGGAATGTGCCAGGAGAAAGCCCCTCAAGTTTGTCTCACTACTTCTTGTTCGTGTTTTTAATTTATTTTTTTATTTTGTATTACAGCAAGTTTGATTACAATGTTTGGCTTGTTGTAGGTGTGGAAGATGTGGTTCTTTTACACATATACAGATGTCTGTTCTTCCTGGGATCCTTTTCCCATGTACGTTATGACAGAATGTTGAGTAGTCTTCTCTTGGTATTCCGTAGGTCTTTGGTGATTATATATGTCCCCTGTGTTTGTATATGTCTGTTAACACCGATATCGTAATGAAACCAATCCTCACACCTTTCCATTGGTGAACCATAAGTTTTTTAATGAATCTGTGATTGCCCTTCTCCATGGAAATATCTGCCCTGGTATCCATTTTTAGGTAACACCTATAAGTGATATGACACGATATGTGTCTTTCACTTTCTGACTTACTACAAGTCACGTGATTACCTCCAGACTCATCAACGGGGCTGCAAATGGCATTGTGTCCTTTTTTTCCTTGACTTCTATTCTGCCTTAGCGAGGTCCATTTTCAACAATGTGATTCCCTGAGGGTTGTGGATTAGCTGACCTGGGCAGCCTTACCCTGCCGGCCGGCCCTCCCCAGGTGTGCCTGGTTGAGGTCAATATAAACAGTGCTCCAGGCAGCAATAGCCCCTGAAGCTGTGCCTGACTCCAGATTCTCTGCCCCGTCAGCAGTCTCGGGGCTGTGCTGGTGGGAGGGAGTGAGGGGCCATGGCTTTGTGGGTGGCCCGGTGTGAGTGGGGCTCTGCTGGCCATTCTGCAGGAGTTGCCAGGCTGCCACCTATAAAGAAGAGGATGTGTCACCCATATCTTCCGCTGGAATTTCTCTCCGGACAGAGGTGAGGAAGGAAAAAACCAGTGGGGGCCGGGACAGGAGGGGTATCTCAGGCAGGGCAATGGAAAACTTCTGGAAGAGCGCCCGGGGCCAGGACCATCCTGGCTGGCCTGCAGGCACCAAGTTGGCCTGTGGGCTGTCGCTTGTGTGGTTCCGTGGCCCTTCCTCTAGGCTTTCAAGCCCTTGTACATATTCAGGTGTTTTACCTGGGAAGGGTGGGAACAGTTCAGCAGCAGCTGGCCTGGGGCTCACTCACGTTTACTCACAGATGCCTCGGCACGGTTCCCCAGCTTTGCAATGAGGACACTCCTTGTGTGGGGGGTGGGTTGCTGGCTGTATGGGAGATGATTCCCCACCTCTGACCAATTTCAGAATTGTTTTCCGCTGGAGCAAGTGCCCTGATTGGGTTTTCCTCTGTATAACTGGTGGGTTCAGGTTTTTTTTTTCTTTTATGGTTCAAGTTAGATTTTATTCCTCTTGTATGTATTTATAGATATAAGCATGGAAATAATTCATTCATATAAATGCATCTGTGTGAAGGGAAGAACTTTTTTCTGTTTTATTTTTAAATTTTATTTTATAAAATTTTGAACTTTAATTCTATTTATTTTTTATACAGCAGGTTATTATTTGTTATGTATTTTATGCATATACATGTATACAGTTCAATCCCAATCTCCAAATCATCCCACCCCCACCACCCCATGGCTTCCCACACTTGGTGTCCATACGTTTGTTCTCTACCTCTGTGTCTCTATTCCTTCCCTGCAAACCAGTTCATCTGTACCATTTTTAGGTTCCCCATATATGCATTAATATACAATATTTGTTTTCCTCTTTCTGACTTACTTCATTCTGTATGACAGTCTCTAGATCCATCGATGTCTCTACAAATGACCCAGTTTCATTCCTTTTTATGGCTGAGTAATATTCCATTTTATATATGTACCACATCTTTATCCATTCGTCTGTCTCTGGGCATTTCGGTTGCTTCCATTACCTGGCTATTGTAAATAGTGCTGCAATGAACATTGTGGTGAATGTGCCTTTTTGATTTATGGTTTTCTCTGGGTATATGCCCAGAAGTGGGATTGCTGGATCAGAGGGTAATTCTATTTCTAGCTTTTTTAAGGAAACTCCTTACTGTTCCCCATAGTGACTGTATCAATTTACATTCCCACCAATAGTGGAAGAGGGCTCCTTTTGTCCACACCCTCCCCAGAATTTGTTGTTTGTAGATTTTCTGATGATGCCGATTCTAACAGGTGTGAGGTGATACCTCATTGTACTTTTGATTTGCATTTCTCTAATAATTAGTGCTCTTGAGCAGCTTTTCATGTGCGTCTTGGCCATCTCGGTGTCTTCTTTGAAGAAACGTCTCTTTAGATCTTCTGCCCAATTTGTATTGGGTTGTTTGTTTTTCTAATATTAAGCTGCATGAGCTGTTTATATATATTGGAGATTAAACCTTTGTCCATTGATTCGTTTGCAACGATTTTCTCCCATTCTGAGGGATGCCTTTTTCCATTCCCGTTTTTTTTAACCAAAAAAGAAAGAAAGAAATAGAAGCAGAACACTAATGGGCGTAAAATATGCCTTTTGAAACGGTCGTTTTGAAATATGGACGTCCTTTGAATTTTTTGGTCGATATGTGACCCCAGGATTTGTTTTCAGGGCAGGTGTCATTTACAGGCCGGCAATGATTTTGAATATCAACTGACCATTAGCGCTGGGATTAAAGCTGCTGTTGTGTGAAACGGCCACAAGGTGGCAGCAGTTCTCCCTTACCGAATCTGGTTACTAGGGCAACAGAGCCTCAATGGAAGTCGTGTTCTAGATTGGAATTTAGAATGGAATGTGCCAGGAGAAAGGCCCTCAAGTTTGTCTCACTACTTCTTGTTCGTGTTTTTAATTTATTTTTTTATTTTGTATTACAGCAAGTTTGATTACAATGTTTGGCTTGTTGTAGGTGTGGAAGATGTGGTTCTTTTACACATATACAGATGTCTGTTCTTCCTGGGATCCTTTTCCCATGTACGTTATGACAGAATGTTGAGTAGTCTTCTCTTGGTATTCCGTAGGTCTTTGGTGATTATATATGTCCCCTGTGTTTGTATATGTCTGTTAACCCCGATATCATAATGAAACCAATCCTCACACCTTTCCATTGGTGAACCATAAGTTTTTTAATGAATCTGTGATTGCCCTTCTCCGTGGAAATATCTGCCCTGGTATCCATTTTTAGGTAACACCTATAAGTGATATGACACGATATGTGTCTTTCACTTTCTGACTTACTACAAGTCACGTGATTACCTCCAGACTCATCTACGGGGCTGCAAATGGCATTGTGTCCTTTTTTTCCTTGACTTCTATTCTGCCTTAGCGAGGTCCATTTTCAACAATGTGATTCCCTGAGGGTTGTGGATTAGCTGACCTGGGCAGCCTTACCCTGCCGGCCGGCCCTCCCCAGGTGTGCCTGGTTGAGGTCAATATAAACAGTGCTCCAGGCAGCAATAGCCCATGAAGCTGTGCCTGACTCCAGATTCTCTGCCCCGTCAGCAGTCTCGGGGCTGTGCTGGTGTGAGGGAGTGAGGGGCCATGGCTTTGTGGGTTGCCCGGTGTGAGTGGGGCTCTGTTGGCCTTTCTGCAGGAGTTGCCAGGCTGCCACCTATAAAGAAGAGGATGTGTCACCCATACCTTCCGCTGGAATCTCTCTCCGGACAGAGGTGAGGAAGGAAAAAACCAGTGGGGGCCGGGACAGGAGGGGTATCTCAGGCAGGGCAATGGAAAACTTCTGGAAGAGCGCCCGGGGCCAGGACCATCCTGGCTGGCCTGCAGGCACCAAGTTGGCCTGTGGGCTGTCGCTTGTGTGGTTCCGTGGCCCTTCCTCTAGGCTTTCAAGCCCTTGTACATATTCAGGTGTTTTACCTGGGAAGGGTGGGAACAGTTCAGCAGCAGCTGGCCTGGGGCTCACTCACGTTTACTCACAGATGCCTCGGCACGGTTCCCCAGCTTTGCAATGAGGACGCTCCTTGTGTGGGGGGTGGGTTGCTGGCTGTATGGGAGATGATTCCCCACCTCTGACCAATTTCAGAATTGTTTTCCGCTGGAGCAAGTGCCCTGATTGGGTTTTCCTCTGTATAACTGGTGGGTTCAGGTTTTTTTTTTCTTTTATGGTTCAAGTTAGATTTTATTCCTCTTGTATGTATTTATAGATATAAGCATGGAAATAATTCATTCATATAAATGCATCTGTGTGAAGGGAAGAACTTTTTTCTGTTTTATTTTTAAATTTTATTTTTTAAAATTTTGAACTTTAATTCTATTTATTTTTTATACAGCAGGTTATTATTTGTTATGTATTTTATGCATATACATGTATACAGTTCAATCCCAATCTCCAAATCATCCCACCCCCACCACCCCATGGCTTCCCACACTTGGTGTCCATACGTTTGTTCTCTACCTCTGTGTCTCTATTCCTTCCCTGCAAACCAGTTCATCTGTACCATTTTTAGGTTCCCCATATATGCATTAATATACAATATTTGTTTTCCTCTTTCTGACTTACTTCATTCTGTATGACAGTCTCTAGATCCATCGATGTCTCTACAAATGACCCAGTTTCATTCCTTTTTATGGCTGAGTAATATTCCATTTTATATATGTACCACATCTTTATCCATTCGTCTGTCTCTGGGCATTTCGGTTGCTTCCATTACCTGGCTATTGTAAATAGTGCTGCAATGAACATTGTGGTGAATGTGCCTTTTTGATTTATGGTTTTCTCTGGGTATATGCCCAGAAGTGGGATTGCTGGATCAGAGGGTAATTCTATTTCTAGCTTTTTTAAGGAAACTCCTTACTGTTCCCCATAGTGACTGTATCAATTTACATTCCCACCAATAGTGGAAGAGGGCTCCTTTTGTCCACACCCTCCCCAGAATTTGTTGTTTGTAGATTTTCTGATGATGCCGATTCTAACAGGTGTGAGGTGATACCTCATTGTACTTTTGATTTGCATTTCTCTAATAATTAGTGCTCTTGAGCAGCTTTTCATGTGCGTCTTGGCCATCTCGGTGTCTTCTTTGAAGAAACGTCTCTTTAGATCTTCTGCCCAATTTGTATTGGGTTGTTTGTTTTTCTAATATTAAGCTGCATGAGCTGTTTATATATATTGGAGATTAAACCTTTGTCCATTGATTCGTTTGCAACGATTTTCTCCCATTCTGAGGGATGCCTTTTTCCATTCCCGTTTTTTTTAACCAAAAAAGAAAGAAAGAAATAGAAGCAGAACACTAATGTGCGTAAAATATGCCTTTTGAAACGGTCGTTTTGAAATATGGACGTCCTTTGAATTTTTTGGTCGATATGTGACCCCAGGATTTGTTTTCAGGGCAGGTGTCATTTACAGGCTGGCAATGATTTTGAATATCAACTGACCATTAGCGCTGGGATTAAAGCTGCTGTTGTGTGAAACGGCCACAAGGTGGCAGCAGTTCTCCCTTACCGAATCTGGTTACTAGGGCAACAGAGCCTCAATGGAAGTCGTGTTCTAGATTGGAATTTAGAATGGAATGTGCCAGGAGAAAGGCCCTCAAGTTTGTCTCACTACTTCTTGTTCGTGTTTTTAATTTATTTTTTTATTTTGTATTACAGCAAGTTTGATTACAATGTTTGGCTTGTTGTAGGTGTGGAAGATGTGGTTCTTTTACACATATACAGATGTCTGTTCTTCCTGGGATCCTTTTCCCATGTACGTTATGACAGAATGTTGAGTAGTCTTCTCTTGGTATTCCGTAGGTCTTTGGTGATTATATATGTCCCCTGTGTTTGTATATGTCTGTTAACCCCGATATCGTAATGAAACCAATCCTCACACCTTTCCATTGGTGAACCATAAGTTTTTTAATGAATCTGTGATTGCCCTTCTCCGTGGAAATATCTGCCCTGGTATCCATTTTTAGGTAACACCTATAAGTGATATGACACGATATGTGTCTTTCACTTTCTGACTTACTACAAGTCACGTGATTACCTCCAGACTCATCTACGGGGCTGCAAATGGCATTGTGTCCTTTTTTTCCTTGACTTCTATTCTGCCTTAGCGAGGTCCATTTTCAACAATGTGATTCCCTGAGGGTTGTGGATTAGCTGACCTGGGCAGCCTTACCCTGCCGGCCGGCCCTCCCCAGGTGTGCCTGGTTGAGGTCAATATAAACAGTGCTCCAGGCAGCAATAGCCCATGAAGCTGTGCCTGACTCCAGATTCTCTGCCCCGTCAGCAGTCTCGGGGCTGTGCTGGTGTGAGGGAGTGAGGGGCCATGGCTTTGTGGGTTGCCCGGTGTGAGTGGGGCTCTGTTGGCCTTTCTGCAGGAGTTGCCAGGCTGCCACCTATAAAGAAGAGGATGTGTCACCCATACCTTCCGCTGGAATCTCTCTCCGGACAGAGGTGAGGAAGGAAAAAACCAGTGGGGGCCGGGACAGGAGGGGTATCTCAGGCAGGGCAATGGAAAACTTCTGGAAGAGCGCCCGGGGCCAGGACCATCCTGGCTGGCCTGCAGGCACCAAGTTGGCCTGTGGGCTGTCGCTTGTGTGGTTCCGTGGCCCTTCCTCTAGGCTTTCAAGCCCTTGTACATATTCAGGTGTTTTACCTGGGAAGGGTGGGAACAGTTCAGCAGCAGCTGGCCTGGGGCTCACTCACGTTTACTCACAGATGCCTCGGCACGGTTCCCCAGCTTTGCAATGAGGACGCTCCTTGTGTGGGGGGTGGGTTGCTGGCTGTATGGGAGATGATTCCCCACCTCTGACCAATTTCAGAATTGTTTTCCGCTGGAGCAAGTGCCCTGATTGGGTTTTCCTCTGTATAACTGGTGGGTTCAGGTTTTTTTTTTCTTTTATGGTTCAAGTTAGATTTTATTCCTCTTTTATGTATTTATAGATATAAGCATGGAAATAATTCATTCATATAAATGCATCTGTGTGAAGGGAAGAACATTTTTCTGTTTTATTTTTAAATTTTATTTTTTAAAATTTTGAACTTTAATTCTATTTATTTTTTATACAGCAGGTTATTATTTGTTATGTATTTTATGCATATACATGTATACAGTTCAATCCCAATCTCCAAATCATCCCACCCCCACCACCCCATGGCTTCCCACACTTGGTGTCCATACGTTTGTTCTCTACCTCTGTGTCTCTATTCCTTCCCTGCAAACCAGTTCATCTGTACCATTTTTAGGTTCCCCATATATGCATTAATATACAATATTTGTTTTCCTCTTTCTGACTTACTTCATTCTGTATGACAGTCTCTAGATCCATCGATGTCTCTACAAATGACCCAGTTTCATTCCTTTTTATGGCTGAGTAATATTCCATTTTATATATGTACCACATCTTTATCCATTCGTCTGTCTCTGGGCATTTCGGTTGCTTCCTTTACCTGGCTATTGTAAATAGTGCTGCAATGAACATTGTGGTGAATGTGCCTTTTTGATTTATGGTTTTCTCTGGGTATATGCCCAGAAGTGGGATTGCTGGATCAGAGGGTAATTCTATTTCTAGCTTTTTTAAGGAAACTCCTTACTGTTCCCCATAGTGACTGTATCAATTTACATTCCCACCAATAGTGGAAGAGGGCTCCTTTTGTCCACACCCTCCCCAGAATTTGTTGTTTGTAGATTTTCTGATGATGCCGATTCTAACAGGTGTGAGGTGATACCTCATTGTACTTTTGATTTGCATTTCTCTAATAATTAGTGCTCTTGAGCAGCTTTTCATGTGCGTCTTGGCCATCTCGGTGTCTTCTTTGAAGAAACGTCTCTTTAGATCTTCTGCCCAATTTGTATTGGGTTGTTTGTTTTTCTAATATTAAGCTGCATGAGCTGTTTATATATATTGGAGATTAAACCTTTGTCCATTGATTCGTTTGCAACGATTTTCTCCCATTCTGAGGGATGCCTTTTTCCATTCCCGTTTTTTTTAACCAAAAAAGAAAGAAAGAAATAGAAGCAGAACACTAATGTGCGTAAAATATGCCTTTTGAAACGGTCGTTTTGAAATATGGACGTCCTTTGAATTTTTTGGTCGATATGTGACCCCAGGATTTGTTTTCAGGGCAGGTGTCATTTACAGGCTGGCAATGATTTTGAATATCAACTGACCATTAGCGCTGGGATTAAAGCTGCTGTTGTGTGAAACGGCCACAAGGTGGCAGCAGTTCTCCCTTACCGAATCTGGTTACTAGGGCAACAGAGCCTCAATGGAAGTCGTGTTCTAGATTGGAATTTAGAATGGAATGTGCCAGGAGAAAGGCCCTCAAGTTTGTCTCACTACTTCTTGTTCGTGTTTTTAATTTATTTTTTTATTTTGTATTACAGCAAGTTTGATTACAATGTTTGGCTTGTTGTAGGTGTGGAAGATGTGGTTCTTTTACACATATACAGATGTCTGTTCTTCCTGGGATCCTTTTCCCATGTACGTTATGACAGAATGTTGAGTAGTCTTCTCTTGGTATTCCGTAGGTCTTTGGTGATTATATATGTCCCCTGTGTTTGTATATGTCTGTTAACCCCGATATCGTAATGAAACCAATCCTCACACCTTTCCATTGGTGAACCATAAGTTTTTTAATGAATCTGTGATTGCCCTTCTCCGTGGAAATATCTGCCCTGGTATCCATTTTTAGGTAACACCTATAAGTGATATGACACGATATGTGTCTTTCACTTTCTGATTTACTACAAGTCACGTGATTACCTCCAGACTCATCTACGGGGCTGCAAATGGCATTGTGTCCTTTTTTTCCTTGACTTCTATTCTGCCTTAGCGAGGTCCATTTTCAACAATGTGATTCCCTGAGGGTTGTGGATTAGCTGACCTGGGCAGCCTTACCCTGCCGGCCGGCCCTCCCCAGGTGTGCCTGGTTGAGGTCAATATAAACAGTGCTCCAGGCAGCAATAGCCCATGAAGCTGTGCCTGACTCCAGATTCTCTGCCCCGTCAGCAGTCTCGGGGCTGTGCTGGTGTGAGGGAGTGAGGGGCCATGGCTTTGTGGGTTGCCCGGTGTGAGTGGGGCTCTGTTGGCCTTTCTGCAGGAGTTGCCAGGCTGCCACCTATAAAGAAGAGGATGTGTCACCCATACCTTCCGCTGGAATCTCTCTCCGGACAGAGGTGAGGAAGGAAAAAACCAGTGGGGGCCGGGACAGGAGGGGTATCTCAGGCAGGGCAATGGAAAACTTCTGGAAGAGCGCCCGGGGCCAGGACCATCCTGGCTGGCCTGCAGGCACCAAGTTGGCCTGTGGGCTGTCGCTTGTGTGGTTCCGTGGCCCTTCCTCTAGGCTTTCAAGCCCTTGTACATATTCAGGTGTTTTACCTGGGAAGGGTGGGAACAGTTCAGCAGCAGCTGGCCTGGGGCTCAGCTCACGTTTACTCACAGATGCCTCGGCACGGTCCCCCAGCTTTGCAATGAGGACGCTCCTTGTGTGGGGTGTGGGTTGCTGGCTGTATGGGAGATGATTCCCCACCTCTGACCAATTTCAGAATTATTTTCCGCTGGAGCAAGTGCCCTGATTGGGTGTTCCTCTGTATAACTGGTGGGTTCAGGTTTTTTTTTTTTTCTTTTATGGTTCAAGTTAGATTTTATTCCTCTTTTATGTATTTATAGATATAAGCATGGAAATGATTCATTCATATAAATGCATCTGTGTGAAGGGAAGAACTTTTTTCTGTTTTATTTTTAAATTTTATTTTTTAAAATTTTGAACTTTAATTTTATTTATTTTTTATACAGCAGGTTATTATTCGTTATGTATTTTATGCATATCCATGTATACAGTTCAATCCCAATCTCCAAATCATCCCACCACCACCACCCCATGGCTTCCCACACTTGGTGTCCATACGTTTGTTCTCTACCTCTGTGTCTCTATTCCTTCCCTGCAAACCAGTTCATCTGTACCATTTTTAGGTTCCCCATATATGCATTAATATACAATATTTGTTTTCCTCTTTCTGACTTACTTCATTTTGTATGACAGTCTCTAGATACATCGATGTCTCTACAAATGACCCAGTTTCATTCCTTTTTATGGCTGAGTAATATTCCATTTTATATATGTACCACATCTTTATCCATTCGTCTGTCTCTGGGCATTTCGGTTGCTTCCATTACCTGGCTATTGTAAATAGTGCTGCAATGAACATTGTGGTGAATGTGCCTTTTTGATTTATGGTTTTCTCTGGGTATATGCCCAGAAGTGGGATTGCTGGATCAGAGGGTAATTCTATTTCTAGCTTTTTTAAGGAAACTCCTTACTGTTCCCCATAGTGACTGTATCAATTTACATTCCCACCAATAGTGGAAGAGGGCTCCTTTTGTCCACACCCTCCCCAGAATTTGTTGTTTGTAGATTTTCTGATGATGCCGATTCTAACAGGTGTGAGGTGATACCTCATTGTACTTTTGATTTGCATTTCTCTAATAATTAGTGCTCTTGAGCAGCTTTTCATGTGCGTCTTGGCCATCTCGGTGTCTTCTTTGAAGAAACGTCTCTTTAGATCTTCTGCCCAATTTGTATTGGGTTGTTTGTTTTTCTAATATTAAGCTGCATGAGCTGTTTATATATATTGGAGATTAAACCTTTGTCCATTGATTCGTTTGCAACGATTTTCTCCCATTCTGAGGGATGCCTTTTTCCATTCCCGTTTTTTTTAACCAAAAAAGAAAGAAAGAAATAGAAGCAGAACACTAATGTGCGTAAAATATGCCTTTTGAAACGGTCGTTTTGAAATATGGACGTCCTTTGAATTTTTTGGTCGATATGTGACCCCAGGATTTGTTTTCAGGGCAGGTGTCATTTACAGGCCGGCAATGATTTTGAATATCAACTGACCATTAGCGCTGGGATTAAAGCTGCTGTTGTGTGAAACGGCCACAAGGTGGCAGCAGTTCTCCCTTACCGAATCTGGTTACTAGGGCAACAGAGCCTCAATGGAAGTCGTGTTCTAGATTGGAATTTAGAATGGAATGTGCCAGGAGAAAGGCCCTCAAGTTTGTCTCACTACTTCTTGTTTGTGTTTTTAATTTATTTTTTTATTTTGTATTACAGCAAGTTTGATTACAATGTTTGGCTTGTTGTAGGTGTGGAAGATGTGGTTCTTTTACACATATACAGATGTCTGTTCTTCCTGGGATCCTTTTCCCATGTACGTTATGACAGAATGTTGAGTAGTCTTCTCTTGGTATTCCGTAGGTCTTTGGTGATTATATATGTCCCCTGTGTTTGTATATGTCTGTTAACCCCGATATCGTAATGAAACCAATCCTCACACCTTTCCATTGGTGAACCATAAGTTTTTTAATGAATCTGTGATTGCCCTTCTCCGTGGAAATATCTGCCCTGGTATCCATTTTTAGGTAACACCTATAAGTGATATGACACGATATGTGTCTTTCACTTTCTGACTTACTACAAGTCACGTGATTACCTCCAGACTCATCTACGGGGCTGCAAATGGCATTGTGTCCTTTTTTTCCTTGACTTCTATTCTGCCTTAGCGAGGTCCATTTTCAACAATGTGATTCCCTGAGGGTTGTGGATTAGCTGACCTGGGCAGCCTTACCCTGCCGGCCGGCCCTCCCCAGGTGTGCCTGGTTGAGGTCAATATAAACAGTGCTCCAGGCAGCAATAGCCCATGAAGCTGTGCCTGACTCCAGATTCTCTGCCCCGTCAGCAGTCTCGGGGCTGTGCTGGTGTGAGGGAGTGAGGGGCCATGGCTTTGTGGGTTGCCCGGTGTGAGTGGGGCTCTGTTGGCCTTTCTGCAGGAGTTGCCAGGCTGCCACCTATAAAGAAGAGGATGTGTCACCCATACCTTCCGCTGGAATCTCTCTCCGGACAGAGGTGAGGAAGGAAAAAACCAGTGGGGGCCGGGACAGGAGGGGTATCTCAGGCAGGGCAATGGAAAACTTCTGGAAGAGCGCCCGGGGCCAGGACCATCCTGGCTGGCCTGCAGGCACCAAGTTGGCCTGTGGGCTGTCGCTTGTGTGGTTCCGTGGCCCTTCCTCTAGGCTTTCAAGCCCTTGTACATATTCAGGTGTTTTACCTGGGAAGGGTGGGAACAGTTCAGCAGCAGCTGGCCTGGGGCTCACTCACGTTTACTCACAGATGCCTCGGCACGGTTCCCCAGCTTTGCAATGAGGACGCTCCTTGTGTGGGGGGTGGGTTGCTGGCTGTATGGGAGATGATTCCCCACCTCTGACCAATTTCAGAATTGTTTTCCGCTGGAGCAAGTGCCCTGATTGGGTTTTCCTCTGTATAACTGGTGGGTTCAGGTTTTTTTTTTCTTTTATGGTTCAAGTTAGATTTTATTCCTCTTTTATGTATTTATAGATATAAGCATGGAAATAATTCATTCATATAAATGCATCTGTGTGAAGGGAAGAACTTTTTTCTGTTTTATTTTTAAATTTTATTTTTTAAAATTTTGAACTTTAATTCTATTTATTTTTTATACAGCAGGTTATTATTTGTTATGTATTTTATGCATATACATGTATACAGTTCAATCCCAATCTCCAAATCATCCCACCCCCACCACCCCATGGCTTCCCACACTTGGTGTCCATACGTTTGTTCTCTACCTCTGTGTCTCTATTCCTTCCCTGCAAACCAGTTCATCTGTACCATTTTTAGGTTCCCCATATATGCATTAATATACAATATTTGTTTTCCTCTTTCTGACTTACTTCATTCTGTATGACAGTCTCTAGATCCATCGATGTCTCTACAAATGACCCAGTTTCATTCCTTTTTATGGCTGAGTAATATTCCATTTTATATATGTACCACATCTTTATCCATTCGTCTGTCTCTGGGCATTTCGGTTGCTTCCATTACCTGGCTATTGTAAATAGTGCTGCAATGAACATTGTGGTGAATGTGCCTTTTTGATTTATGGTTTTCTCTGGGTATATGCCCAGAAGTGGGATTGCTGGATCAGAGGGTAATTCTATTTCTAGCTTTTTTAAGGAAACTCCTTACTGTTCCCCATAGTGACTGTATCAATTTACATTCCCACCAATAGTGGAAGAGGGCTCCTTTTGTCCACACCCTCCCCAGAATTTGTTGTTTGTAGATTTTCTGATGATGCCGATTCTAACAGGTGTGAGGTGATACCTCATTGTACTTTTGATTTGCATTTCTCTAATAATTAGTGCTCTTGAGCAGCTTTTCATGTGCGTCTTGGCCATCTCGGTGTCTTCTTTGAAGAAACGTCTCTTTAGATCTTCTGCCCAATTTGTATTGGGTTGTTTGTTTTTCTAATATTAAGCTGCATGAGCTGTTTATATATATTGGAGATTAAACCTTTGTCCATTGATTCGTTTGCAACGATTTTCTCCCATTCTGAGGGATGCCTTTTTCCATTCCCGTTTTTTTTAACCAAAAAAGAAAGAAAGAAATAGAAGCAGAACACTAATGTGCGTAAAATATGCCTTTTGAAACGGTCGTTTTGAAATATGGACGTCCTTTGAATTTTTTGGTCGATATGTGACCCCAGGATTTGTTTTCAGGGCAGGTGTCATTTACAGGCTGGCAATGATTTTGAATATCAACTGACCATTAGCGCTGGGATTAAAGCTGCTGTTGTGTGAAACGGCCACAAGGTGGCAGCAGTTCTCCCTTACCGAATCTGGTTACTAGGGCAACAGAGCCTCAATGGAAGTCGTGTTCTAGATTGGAATTTAGAATGGAATGTGCCAGGAGAAAGGCCCTCAAGTTTGTCTCACTACTTCTTGTTCGTGTTTTTAATTTATTTTTTTATTTTGTATTACAGCAAGTTTGATTACAATGTTTGGCTTGTTGTAGGTGTGGAAGATGTGGTTCTTTTACACATATACAGATGTCTGTTCTTCCTGGGATCCTTTTCCCATGTACGTTATGACAGAATGTTGAGTAGTCTTCTCTTGGTATTCCGTAGGTCTTTGGTGATTATATATGTCCCCTGTGTTTGTATATGTCTGTTAACCCCGATATCGTAATGAAACCAATCCTCACACCTTTCCATTGGTGAACCATAAGTTTTTTAATGAATCTGTGATTGCCCTTCTCCGTGGAAATATCTGCCCTGGTATCCATTTTTAGGTAACACCTATAAGTGATATGACACGATATGTGTCTTTCACTTTCTGACTTACTACAAGTCACGTGATTACCTCCAGACTCATCTACGGGGCTGCAAATGGCATTGTGTCCTTTTTTTCCTTGACTTCTATTCTGCCTTAGCGAGGTCCATTTTCAACAATGTGATTCCCTGAGGGTTGTGGATTAGCTGACCTGGGCAGCCTTACCCTGCCGGCCGGCCCTCCCCAGGTGTGCCTGGTTGAGGTCAATATAAACAGTGCTCCAGGCAGCAATAGCCCATGAAGCTGTGCCTGACTCCAGATTCTCTGCCCCGTCAGCAGTCTCGGGGCTGTGCTGGTGTGAGGGAGTGAGGGGCCATGGCTTTGTGGGTTGCCCGGTGTGAGTGGGGCTCTGTTGGCCTTTCTGCAGGAGTTGCCAGGCTGCCACCTATAAAGAAGAGGATGTGTCACCCATACCTTCCGCTGGAATCTCTCTCCGGACAGAGGTGAGGAAGGAAAAAACCAGTGGGGGCCGGGACAGGAGGGGTATCTCAGGCAGGGCAATGGAAAACTTCTGGAAGAGCGCCCGGGGCCAGGACCATCCTGGCTGGCCTGCAGGCACCAAGTTGGCCTGTGGGCTGTCGCTTGTGTGGTTCCGTGGCCCTTCCTCTAGGCTTTCAAGCCCTTGTACATATTCAGGTGTTTTACCTGGGAAGGGTGGGAACAGTTCAGCAGCAGCTGGCCTGGGGCTCAGCTCACGTTTACTCACAGATGCCTCGGCACGGTCCCCCAGCTTTGCAATGAGGACGCTCCTTGTGTGGGGTGTGGGTTGCTGGCTGTATGGGAGATGATTCCCCACCTCTGACCAATTTCAGAATTGTTTTCCGCTGGAGCAAGTGCCCTGATTGGGTGTTCCTCTGTATAACTGGTGGGTTCAGGTTTTTTTTTTCTTTTATGGTTCCAGTTAGATTTTATTCCTCTTTTATGTATTTATAGATATAAGTATGGAAATAATTCATTCATATAAATGCATCTGTGTGAAGGGAAGAACTTTTTTCTGTTTTATTTTTAAATTTTATTTTTTAAAATTTTGAACTTTAATTCTATTTATTTTTTATACAGCAGGTTATTATTTGTTATGTATTTTATGCATATACATGTATACAGTTCAATCCCAATCTCCAAATCATCCCACCCCCACCACCCCATGGCTTCCCACACTTGGTGTCCATACGTTTGTTCTCTACCTCTGTGTCTCTATTCCTTCCCTGCAAACCAGTTCATCTGTACCATTTTTAGGTTCCCCATATATGCATTAATATACAATATTTGTTTTCCTCTTTCTGACTTACTTCATTCTGTATGACAGTCTCTAGATCCATCGATGTCTCTACAAATGACCCAGTTTCATTCCTTTTTATGGCTGAGTAATATTCCATTTTATATATGTACCACATCTTTATCCATTCGTCTGTCTCTGGGCATTTCGGTTGCTTCCATTACCTGGCTATTGTAAATAGTGCTGCAATGAACATTGTGGTGAATGTGCCTTTTTGATTTATGGTTTTCTCTGGGTATATGCCCAGAAGTGGGATTGCTGGATCAGAGGGTAATTCTATTTCTAGCTTTTTTAAGGAAACTCCTTACTGTTCCCCATAGTGACTGTATCAATTTACATTCCCACCAATAGTGGAAGAGGGCTCCTTTTGTCCACACCCTCCCCAGAATTTGTTGTTTGTAGATTTTCTGATGATGCCGATTCTAACAGGTGTGAGGTGATACCTCATTGTACTTTTGATTTGCATTTCTCTAATAATTAGTGCTCTTGAGCAGCTTTTCATGTGCGTCTTGGCCATCTCGGTGTCTTCTTTGAAGAAACGTCTCTTTAGATCTTCTGCCCAATTTGTATTGGGTTGTTTGTTTTTCTAATATTAAGCTGCATGAGCTGTTTATATATATTGGAGATTAAACCTTTGTCCATTGATTCGTTTGCAACGATTTTCTCCCATTCTGAGGCATGCCTTTTTCCATTCCCGTTTTTTTTAACCAAAAAAGAAAGAAAGAAATAGAAGCAGAACACTAATGTGCGTAAAATATGCCTTTTGAAACGGTCGTTTTGAAATATGGACGTCCTTTGAATTTTTTGGTCGATATGTGACCCCAGGATTTGTTTTCAGGGCAGGTGTCATTTACAGGCCGGCAATGATTTTGAATATCAACTGACCATTAGCGCTGGGATTAAAGCTGCTGTTGTGTGAAACGGCCACAAGGTGGCAGCAGTTCTCCCTTACCGAATCTGGTTACTATGGCAACAGAGCCTCAATGGAAGTCGTGTTCTAGATTGGAATTTAGAATGGAATGTGCCAGGAGAAAGGCCCTCAAGTTTGTCTCACTACTTCTTGTTTGTGTTTTTAATTTATTTTTTTATTTTGTATTACAGCAAGTTTGATTACAATGTTTGGCTTGTTGTAGGTGTGGAAGATGTGGTTCTTTTACACATATACAGATGTCTGTTCTTCCTGGGATCCTTTTCCCATGTACGTTATGACAGAATGTTGAGTAGTCTTCTCTTGGTATTCCGTAGGTCTTTGGTGATTATATATGTCCCCTGTGTTTGTATATGTCTGTTAACCCCGATATCGTAATGAAACCAATCCTCACACCTTTCCATTGGTGAACCATAAGTTTTTTAATGAATCTGTGATTGCCCTTCTCCGTGGAAATATCTGCCCTGGTATCCATTTTTAGGTAACACCTATAAGTGATATGACACGATATGTGTCTTTCACTTTCTGACTTACTACAAGTCACGTGATTACCTCCAGACTCATCTACGGGGCTGCAAATGGCATTGTGTCCTTTTTTTCCTTGACTTCTATTCTGCCTTAGCGAGGTCCAT
Source organism: Mesoplodon bidens (assembly GCF_964165515.1). Lineage (NCBI taxonomy): Eukaryota > Metazoa > Chordata > Mammalia > Artiodactyla > Ziphiidae > Mesoplodon > Mesoplodon bidens. The sequence goes on along the minus strand of NW_027671654.1, from coordinate 196,312 downwards.
TTTCAACAATGTGATTCCCTGAGGGTTGTGGATTAGCTGACCTGGGCAGCCTTACCCTGCCGGCCGGCCCTCCCCAGGTGTGCCTGGTTGAGGTCAATATAAACAGTGCTCCAGGCAGCAATAGCCCATGAAGCTGTGCCTGACTCCAGATTCTCTGCCCTGTCAGCAGTCTCGGGGCTGTGCTGGTGTGAGGGAGTGAGGGGCCATGGCTTTGTGGGTTGCCCGGTGTGAGTGGGGCTCTGTTGGCCTTTCTGCAGGAGTTGCCAGGCTGCCACCTATAAAGAAGAGGATGTGTCACCCATACCTTCCGCTGGAATCTCTCTCCGGACAGAGGTGAGGAAGGAAAAAACCAGTGGGGGCCGGGACAGGAGGGGTATCTCAGGCAGGGCAATGGAAAACTTCTGGAAGAGCGCCCGGGGACAGGACCATCCTGGCTGGCCTGCAGGCACCAAGTTGGCCTGTGGGCTGTCGCTTGTGTGGTTCCGTGGCCCTTCCTCTAGGCTTTCAAGCCCTTGTACATATTCAGGTGTTTTACCTGGGAAGGGTGGGAACAGTTCAGCAGCAGCTGGCCTGGGGCTCAGCTCACGTTTACTCACAGATGCCTCGGCACGGTCCCCCAGCTTTGCAATGAGGACGCTCATTGTGTGGGGGGTGGGTTGCTGGCTGTATGGGAGATGATTCCCCACCTCTGACCAATTTCAGAACTGTTTTCCGCTGGAGCAAGTGCCCTGATTGGGTGTTCCTCTGTATAACTGGTGGGTTCAGGTTTTTTTTTTCTTTTATGGTTCAAGTGAGATTTTATTCCTCTTTTATGTATTTATAGATATAAGCATGGAAATAATTCATTCATATAAATGCATCTGTGTGAAGGGAAGAACTTTTTTCTGTTTTATTTTTAAATTTTATTTTTTAAAATTTTGAACTTTAATTTTATTTATTTTTTATACAGCAGGTTATTATTTGTTATGTATTTTATGCATATACATGTATACAGTTCAATCCCAATCTCCAAATCATCCCACCACCACCACCCCATGGCTTCCCACACTTGGTGTCCATACGTTTGTTCTCTACCTCTGTGTCTCTATTTCTTCCCTGCAAACCAGTTCGTCTGTACCATTTTTAGGTTCCCCATATATGCATTAATATACAATATTTGTTTTCCTCTTTCTGACTTACTTCATTCTGTATGACAGTCTCTAGATCCATCGATGTCTCTACAAATGACCCAGTTTCATTCCTTTTTATGGCTGAGTAATATTCGATTTTATATATGTCCCACATCTTTATCCGTTCGTCTGTCTGTGGGCATTTCGGTTGCTTCCATTACCTGGCTATTGTAAATAGTGCTGCAATGAACATTGTGGTGAATGTGCCTTTTTGATTTATGGTTTTATCTGGGTATATGCCCAGAAGTGGGATTGCTGGATCAGAGGGTAATTCTATTTCTAGCTTTTTTAAGGAAACTCCTTACTGTTCCCCATAGTGACTGTATCAATTTACATTCCCACCAATAGTGGAAGAGGGCTCCTTTTGTCCACACCCTCCCCAGAATTTGTTGTTTGTAGATTTTCTGATGATGCCGATTCTAACAGGTGTGAGGTGATACCTCATTGTACTTTTGATTTGCATTTCTCTAATAATTAGTGCTCTTGAGCAGCTTTTCATGTGCGTCTTGGCCATCTCGGTGTCTTCTTTGAAGAAACGTCTCTTTAGATCTTCTGCCCAATTTGTATTGGGTTGTTTGTTTTTCTAATATTAATGTGCATGAGCTGTTTATATATATTGGAGATTAAACCTTTTGCATTGATTCGTTTGCAACGATTTTCTCCCATTCTGAGGGATGCCTTTTTCCATTCCCGTTTTTTTTAACCAAAAAAGAGAGAAAGAAATAGAAGCAGAACACTAATGTCTGTAAAATATGCCTTTTGAAACGGTCGTTTTGAAATATGGACGTCCTTTGAATTTTTTGGTCGATATGTGACCCCAGGATTTGTTTTCAGGGCAGGTGTCATTTACAGGCCGGCAATGATTTTGAATATCAACTGACCATTAGCGCTGGGATTAAAGCTGCTGTTGTGTGAAACGGCCACAAGGTGGCAGCAGTTCTCCCTTACCGAATCTGGTTACTAGGGCAACAGAGCCTCAATGGAAGTCGTGTTCTAGATTGGAATTTAGAATGGAATGTGCCAGGAGAAAGCCCCTCAAGTTTGTCTCACTACTTCTTGTTCGTGTTTTTAATTTATTTTTTTATTTTGTATTACAGCAAGTTTGATTACAATGTTTGGCTTGTTGTAGGTGTGGAAGATGTGGTTCTTTTACACATATACAGATGTCTGTTCTTCCTGGGATCCTTTTCCCATGTACGTTATGACAGAATGTTGAGTAGTCTTCTCTTGGTATTCCGTAGGTCTTTGGTGATTATATATGTCCCCTGTGTTTGTATATGTCTCTTAAACCCGATATCGTAATGAAACCAATCCTCACACCTTTCCATTGGTGAACCATAAGTTTTTTAATGAATCTGTGATTGCCCTTCTCCGTGGAAATATCTGCCCTGGTATCCATTTTTAGGTAACACCTATAAGTGATATGACACGATATGTGTCTTTCAATTTCTGACTTACTACAAGTCACGTGATTACCTCCAGACTCATCTACGGGGCTGCAAATGGCATTGTGTCCTTTTTTTCCTTGACTTCTCTTCTGCCTTAGCGAGGTCCATTTTCAACAATGTGATTCCCTGAGGGTTGTGGATTAGCTGACCTGGGCAGCCTTACGCTGGCGGCCGGCCCTCCCCAGGTGTGCCTGGTTGAGGTCCATATAAACAGTGCTCCAGGCAGCAATAGCCCCTGAAGCTGTGCCTGACTCCAGATTCTCTGCCCCGTCAGCAGTCTCGGGGCTGTGCTGGTGGGAGGGAGTGAGGGGCCATGGCTTTGTGGGTGGCCCGGTGTGAGTGGGGCTCTGCTGGCCTTTCTGCAGGAGTTGCCAGGCTGCCACCTATAAAGAAGAGGATGTGTCACCCATACCTTCCGCTGGAATTTCTCTCCGGACAGAGGTGAGGAAGGAAAAAACCAGTGGGGGCCGGGACAGGAGGGGTATCTCAGGCAGGGCAATGGAAAACTTCTGGAAGAGCGCCCGGGGCCAGGACCATCCTGGCTGGCCTGCAGGCACCAAGTTGGCCTGTGGGCTGTCGCTTGTGTGGTTCCGTGGCCCTTCCTCTATGCTTTCAAGCCCTTGTACATATTCAGGTGTTTTACCTGGGAAGGGTGGGAACAGTTCAGCAGCAGCTGGCCTGGGGCTCAGCTCACGTTTACTCACAGATGCCTCGGCACGGTCCCCCAGCTTTGCAATGAGGACGCTCCTTGTGTGGGGTGTGGGTTGCTGGCTGTATGGGAGATGATTCCCCACCTCTGACCAATTTCAGAATTGTTTTCCGCTGGAGCAAGTGCCCTGATTGGGTGTTCCTCTGTATAACTGGTGGGTTCAGGTTTTTTTTTTTTTCTTTTATGGTTCAAGTTAGATTTTATTCCTCTTTTATGTATTTATAGATATAAGCATGGAAATGATTCATTCATATAAATGCATCTGTGTGAAGGGAAGAACTTTTTTCTGTTTTATTTTTAAATTTTATTTTTTAAAATTTTGAACTTTAATTTTATTTATTTTTTATACAGCAGGTTATTATTGGTTATGTATTTTATGCATATACATGTATACAGTTCAATCCCAATCTCCAAATCATCCCACCACCACCACCCCATGGCTTCCCACACTTGGTGTCCATACGTTTGTTCTCTACCTCTGTGTCTCTATTTCTTCCCTGCAAACCAGTTCATCTGTACCATTTTTAGGTTAGACATATATGCATTAATATACAATATTTGTTTTCCTCTTTCTGACTTACTTCATTCTGTATGACAGTCTCTAGATCCATCGATGTCTCTACAAATAACCCAGTTTCATTCCTTTTTATGGCTGAGTAATATTCCATTTTATATATGTACCACATCTTTATCCATTCGTCTGTCTCTGGGCATTTCGGTTGCTTCCATTACCTGGCTATTGTAAATAGTGCTGCAATGAACATTGTGGTGAATGTGCCTTTTTGATTTATGGTTTTCTCTGGGTATATGCCCAGAAGTGGGATTGCTGGATCAGAGGGTTATTCTATTTCTAGCTTTTTTAAGGAAACTCCTTACTGTTCCCCATAGTGACTGTATCAATTTACATTCCCACCAATAGTGGAAGAGGGCTCCTTTTGTCCACACCCTCCCCAGAATTTGTTGTTTGTAGATTTTCTGATGATGCCGATTCTAACAGGTGTGAGGTGATACCTCATTGTACTTTTGATTTGCATTTCTCTAATAATTAGTGCTCTTGAGCAGCTTTTCATGTGCGTCTTGGCCATCTCGGTGTCTTCTTTGAAGAAACGTCTCTTTAGGTCTTCTGCCCATTTTTGTATTGGGTTGTTTGTTTTTCTAATATTAAGCTGCATGAGCTGTTTATATATATTGGAGATTAAACCTTTGTCCATTGATTCGTTTGCAACGATTTTCTCCCATTCTGAGGGATGCCTTTTTCCATTCCCGTTTTTTTTAACCAAAAAAGAAAGAAAGAAATAGAAGCAGAACACTAATGTGCGTAAAATATGCCTTTTGAAACGGTCGTAATGAAATATGGACGTCCTTTGAATTTTTTGGTCGATATGTGACCCCAGGATTTGTTTTCAGGGCAGGTGTCATTTACAGGCCGGCAATGATTTTGAATATCAACTGACCATTAGCGCTGGGATTAAAGCTGCTGTTGTGTGAAACGGCCACAAGGTGGCAGCAGTTCTCCCTTACCGAATCTGGTTACTAGGGCAACAGAGCCTCAATGGAAGTCGTGTTCTAGATTGGAATTTAGAATGGAATGTGCCAGGAGAAAGCCCCTCAAGTTTGTCTCACTACTTCTTGTTCGTGTTTTTAATTTATTTTTTTATTTTGTATTACAGCAAGTTTGATTACAATGTTTGGCTTGTTGTAGGTGTGGAAGATGTGGTTCTTTTACACATATACAGATGTCTGTTCTTCCTGGGTCCTTTTCCCATGTACGTTATGACAGAATGTTGAGTAGTCTTCTCTTGGTATTCCGTAGGTCTTTGGTGATTATATATGTCCCCTGTGTTTGTATATGTCTGTTAACCCCGATATCGTAATGAAACCAATCCTCACACCTTTCCATTGGTGAACCATAAGTTTTTTAATGAATCTGTGATTGCCCTTCTCGGTGGAAATATCTGCCCTGGTATCCATTTTTAGGTAACACCTATAAGTGATATGACACGATATGTGTCTTTCACTTTCTGACTTACTACAAGTCACGTGATTACCTCCAGACTCATCTACGGGGCTGCAAATGGCATTGTGTCCTTTTTTTCCTTGACTTCTATTCTGCCTTAGCGAGGTCCATTTTCAACAATGTGATTCCCTGAGGGTTGTGGATTAGCTGACCTGGGCAGCCTTACCCTGCCGGCCGGCCCTCCCCAGGTGTGCCTGGTTGAGGTCAATATAAACAGTGCTCCAGGCAGCAATAGCCCATGAAGCTGTGCCTGACTCCAGATTCTCTGCCCCGTCAGCAGTCTCGGGGCTGTGCTGGTGGGAGGGAGTGAGGGGCCATGGCTTTGTGGGTGGCCCGGTGTGAGTGGGGCTCTGCTGGCCTTTCTGCAGGAGTTGCCAGGCTGCCACCTATAAAGAAGAGGATGTGTCACCCATACCTTCCGCTGGAATCACTCTCCAGACAGAGGTGAGGAAGGAAAAAACCAGTGGGGGCCGGGACAGGAGGGGTATCTCAGGCAGGGCAATGGAAAACTTCTGGAAGAGCGCCCGGGGCCAGGACCATCCTGGCTGGCCTGCAGGCACCAAGTTGGCCTGTGGGCTGTCGCTTGTGTGGTTCCGTGGCCCTTCCTCTAGGCTTTCAAGCCCTTGTACATATTCAGGTGTTTTACCTGGGAAGGGTGGGAACAGTTCAGCAGCAGCTGGCCTGGGGCTCAGCTCACGTTTACTCACAGATGCCTCGGCACGGTCCCCCAGCTCTGCAATGAGGACGCTCCTTGTGTGGGGTGTGGGTTGCTGGCTGTATGGGAGATGATTCCCCACCTCTGACCAATTTCAGAATTATTTTCCGCTGGAGCAAGTGCCCTGATTGGGTGTTCCTCTGTATAACTGGTGGGTTCAGGTTTTTTTTTTTTCTTTTATGGTTCAAGTTAGATTTTATTCCTCTTTTATGTATTTATAGATATAAGCATGGAAATGATTCATTCATATAAATGCATCTGTGTGAAGGGAAGAACTTTTTTCTGTTTTATTTTTAAATTTTATTTTTTAAAATTTTGAACTTTAATTTTATTTATTTTTTATACAGCAGGTTATTATTCGTTATGTATTTTATGCATATCCATGTATACAGTTCAATCCCAATCTCCAAATCATCCCACCACCACCACCCCATGGCTTCCCACACTTGGTGTCCATACGTTTGTTCTCTACCTCTGTGTCTCTATTTCTTCCCTGCAAACCAGTTCATCTGTACCATTTTTAGGTTCCACATATATGCATTAATATACAATATTTGTTTTCCTCTTTCTGACTTACTTCATTCTGTATGACAGTCTCTAGATCCATCGATGTCTCTACAAATGACCCAGTTTCATTCCTTTTTATGGCTGAGTAATATTCCATTTTATATATGTACCACATCTTTATCCATTCGTCTGTCTCTGGGCATTTCGGTTGCTTCCATTACCTGGCTATTGTAAATAGTGCTGCAATGAACATTGTGGTGAATGTGCCTTTTTGATTTATGGTTTTCTCTGGGTATATGCCCAGAAGTGGGATTGCTGGATCAGAGGGTTATTCTATTTCTAGGTTTTTTAAGGAAACTCCTTACTGTTCCCCATAGTGACTGTATCAATTTACATTCCCACCAATAGTGGAAGAGGGCTCCTTTTGTCCACACCCTCCCCAGAATTTGTTGTTTGTAGATTTTCTGATGATGCCGATTCTAACAGGTGTGAGGTGATACCTCATTGTACTTTTGATTTGCATTTCTCTAATAATTAGTGCTCTTGAGCAGCTTTTCATGTGCGTCTTGGCCATCTCGGTGTCTTCTTTGAAGAAACGTCTCTTTAGGTCTTCTGCCCATTTTTGTATTGGGTTGTTTGTTTTTCTAATATTAAGATGCATGAGCTGTTTATATATATTGGAGATTAAACCTTTGTCCATTGATTCGTTTGCAACGATTTTCTCCCATTCTGAGGGATGCCTTTTTCCATTCCCGTTTTTTTTAACCAAAAGAGAAAGAAAGAAATAGAAGCAGAACACTAATGTGCGTAAAATATGCCTTTTGAAACGGTCGTTTTGAAATATGGACGTCCTTTGAATTTTTTGGTCGATATGTGACCCCAGGATTTGTTTTCAGGGCAGGTGTCATTTACAGGCCGGCAATGATTTTGAATATCAACTGACCATTAGCGCTGGGATTAAAGCTGCTGTTGTGTGATACGGCCACAAGGTGGCAGCAGTTCTCCCTTACCGAATCTGGTTACTAGGGCAACAGAGCCTCAATGGAAGTCGTGTTCTAGATTGGAATTTAGAATGGAATGTGCCAGGAGAAAGCCCCTCAAGTTTGTCTCACTACTTCTTGTTCGTGTTTTTAATTTATTTTTTTATTTTGTATTACAGCAAGTTTGATTACAATGTTTGGCTTGTTGTAGGTGTGGAAGATGTGGTTCTTTTACACATATACAGATGTCTGTTCTTCCTGGGATCCTTTTCCCATGTACGTTATGACAGAATGTTGAGTAGTCTTCTCTTGGTATTCCGTAGGTCTTTGGTGATTATATATGTCCCCTGTGTTTGTATATGTCTGTTAACCCCGATATCGTAATGAAACCAATCCTCACACCTTTCCATTGGTGAACCATAAGTTTTTTAATGAATCTGTGATTGCCCTTCTCGGTGGAAATATCTGCCCTGGTATCCATTTTTAGGTAACACCTATAAGTGATATGACACGATATGTGTCTTTCACTTTCTGACTTACTACAAGTCACGTGATTTCCTCCAGACTCATCTACGGGGCTGCAAATGGCATTGTGTCCTTTTTTTCCTTGACTTCTCTTCTGCCTTAGCGAGGTCCATTTTCAACAATGTGATTCCCTGAGGGTTGTGGATTAGCTGACCTGGGCAGCCTTACGCTGCCGGCCGGCCCTCCCCAGGTGTGCCTGGTTGAGGTCAATATAAACAGTGCTCCAGGCAGCAATAGCCCCTGAAGCTGTGCCTGACTCCAGATTCTCTGCCCCGTCAGCAGTCTCGGGGCTGTGCTGGTGGGAGGGAGTGAGGGGCCATGGCTTTGTGGGTGGCCCGGTGTGAGTGGGGCTCTGCTGGCCTTTCTGCAGGAGTTGCCAGGCTGCCACCTATAAAGAAGAGGATGTGTCACCCATACCTTCCGCTGGAATCTCTCTCCAGACAGAGGTGAGGAAGGAAAAAACCAGTGGGGGCCGGGACAGGAGGGGTATCTCAGTCAGGGCAATGGAAAACTTCTGGAAGAGCGCCCGGGGCCAGGACCATCCTGGCTGGCCTGCAGGCACCAAGTTGGCCTGTGGGCTGTCGCTTGTGTGGTTCCGTGGCCCTTCCTCTAGGCTTTCAAGCCCTTGTACATATTCAGGTGTTTTACCTGGGAAGGGTGGGAACAGTTCAGCAGCAGCTGGCCTGGGGCTCAGCTTACGTTTACTCACAGATGCCTCGGCACGGTCCCCCAGCTTTGCAATGAGGACGCTCCTTGTGTGGGGTGTGGGTTGCTGGCTGTATGGGAGATGATTCCCCACCTCTGACCAATTTCAGAATTGTTTTCCGCTGGAGCAAGTGCCCTGATGGGGTTTTCCTCTGTATAACTGGTGGGTTCAGGTTTTTTTTTCTTTTATGGTTCAAGTTAGATTTTATTCCTCTTTTATGTATTTATAGATATAAGCATGGAAATAATTCATGCATATAAATGCATCTGTGTGAAGGGAAGAACTTTTTTCTGTTTTATTTTTAAATTTTATTTTTTAAAATTTTGAACTTTAATTTTATTTATTTTTTATACAGCAGGTTATTATTGGTTATGTATTTTATGCATATCCATGTATACAGTTCAATCCCAATCTCCAAATCATCCCACCACCACCACCCCATGGCTTCCCACACTTGGTGTCCATACGTTTGTTCTCTACCTCTGTGTCTCTACTTCTTCCCTGCAAACCAGTTCATCTGTACCATTTTTAGTTTCCACATATATGCATTAATATACAATATTTGTTTTCCTCTTTCTGACTTACTTCATTCTGTATGACAGTCTCTAAATCCATCGATGTCTCTACAAATGACCCAGTTTCATTCCTTTTTATGGCTGAGTAATATTCCATTTTATATATGTACCACATCTTTATCCATTCGTCTGTCTGTGGGCATTTCGGTTGCTTCCATTACCTGGCTATTGTAAATAGTGCTGCAATGAACATTGTGGTGAATGTGCCTTTTTGATTTATGGTTTTCTCTGGGTATATGCCCAGAAGTGGGATTGCTGGATCAGAGGGTAATTCTATTTCTAGCTTTTTTAAGGAAACTCCTTACTGTTCCCCATAGTGACTGTATCAATTTACATTCCCACCAATAGTGGAAGAGGGCTCCTTTTGTCCACACCCTCCCCAGAATTTGTTGTTTGTAGATTTTCTGATGATGCCGATTCTAACAGGTGTGAGGTGATACCTCATTGTACTTTTGATTTGCATTTCTCTAATAATTAGTGCTCTTGAGCAGCTTTTCATGTGCGTCTTGGCCATCTCGGTGTCTTCTTTGAAGAAACGTCTCTTTAGATCTTCTGCCCAATTTGTATTGGGTTGTTTGTTTTTCTAATATTAAGCTGCATGAGCTGTTTATATATATTGGAGATTAAACCTTTGTCCATTGATTCGTTTCCAACGATTTTCTCCCATTCTGAGGGATGCCTTTTTCCATTCCCGTTTTTTTTAACCAAAACAGAAAGAAAGAAATAGAAGCAGAACACTAATGTGCGTAAAATATGCCTTTTGAAACGGTCGTTTTGAAATATGGACGTCCTTTGAATTTTTTGGTCGATATGTGACCCCAGGATTTGTTTTCAGGGCAGGTGTCATTTACAGGCCGGCAATGATTTTGAATATCAACTGACCATTAGCGCTGGGATTAAAGCTGCTGTTGTGTGAAACGGCCACAAGGTGGCAGCAGTTCTCCCTTACCGAATCTGGTTACTAGGGCAACAGAGCCTCAATGGAAGTCGTGTTCTAGATTGGAATTTATAATGGAATGTGCCAGGAGAAAGCCCCTCAAGTTTGTCTCACTACTTCTTGTTCGTGTTTTTAATTTATTTTTTTATTTTGTATTACAGCAAGTTTGATTACAATGTTTGGCTTGTTGTAGGTGTGGAAGATGTGGTTCTTTTACACATATACAGATGTCTGTTCTTCCTGGGATCCTTTTCCCATGTACGTTATGACAGAATGTTGAGTAGTCTTCTCTTGGTATTCCGTAGGTCTTTGGTGATTATATATGTCCCCTGTGTTTGTATATGTCTGTTAACCCCGATATCGTAATGAAACCAATCCTCACACCTTTCCATTGGTGAACCATAAGTTTTTTAATGAATCTGTGATTGCCCTTCTCCGTGGAAATATCTGCCCTGGTATCCATTTTTAGGTAACACCTATAAGTGATATGACACGATATGTGTCTTTCACTTTCTGACTTACTACAAGTCACGTGATTACCTCCAGACTCATCTACGGGGCTGCAAATGGCATTGTGTCCTTTTTTTCCTTGACTTCTATTCTGCCTTAGCGAGGTCCATTTTCAACAATGTGATTCCCTGAGGGTTGTGGATTAGCTGACCTGGGCAGCCTTACCCTGCCGGCCGGCCCTCCCCAGGTGTGCCTGGTTGAGGTCAATATAAACAGTGCTCCAGGCAGCAATAGCCCATGAAGCTGTGCCTGACTCCAGATTCTCTGCCCCGTCAGCAGTCTCGGGGCTGTGCTGGTGGGAGGGATTGAGGGGCCATGGCTTTGTGGGTGGCCCGGTGTGAGTGGGGCTCTGCTGGCCTTTCTGCAGGAGTTGCCAGGCTGCCACCTATAAAGAAGAGGTTGTGTCACCCATACCTTCCGCTGGAATCTCTCTCCGGACAGAGGTGAGGAAGGAAAAAACCAGTGGGGGCCGGGACAGGAGGGGTATCTCAGGCAGGGCAATGGAAAACTTCTGAAAGAGCGCCCGGGGCCAGGACCATCCTGGCTGGCCTGCAGGCACCAAGTTGGCCTGTGGGCTGTCGCTTGTGTGGTTCCGTGGCCCTTCCTCTAGGCTTTCAATCCCTTGTACATATTCAGGTGTTTTACCTGGGAAGGGTGGGAACAGTTCAGCCGCAGCTGGCCTGGGGCTCAGCTCACGTTTACTCACAGATGCCTCGGCACGGTCCCCCAGCTTTGCAATGAGGACGCTCCTTGTGTGGGGTGTGGGTTGCTGGCTGTATGGGAGATGATTCCCCACCTCTGACCAATTTCAGAATTGTTTTCCGCTGGAGCAAGTGCCCTGATTGGGTTTTCCTCTGTATAACTGGTGGGTTCAGGTTTTTTTTTCTTTTATGGTTCAAGTTAGATTTTATTCCTCTTTTATGTATTTATAGATATAAGCATGGAAATAATTCATTCATATAAATGCATCTGTGTGAAGGGAAGAACTTTTTTCTGTTTTATTTTTAAATTTTATTTTTTAAAATTTTGAACTTTAATTCTATTTATTTTTTATACAGCAGGTTATTATTTGTTATGTATTTTATGCATATACATGTATACAGTTCAATCCCAATCTCCAAATCATCCCACCCCCACCACCCCATGGCTTCCCACACTTGGTGTCCATACGTTTGTTCTCTACCTCTGTGTCTCTATTCCTTCCCTGCAAACCAGTTCATCTGTACCATTTTTAGGTTCCCCATATATGCATTAATATACAATATTTATTTTCCTCTTTCTGACTTACTTCATTCTGTATGACAGTCTCTAGATCCATCGATGTCTCTACAAATGACCCAGTTTCATTCCTTTTTATGGCTGAGTAATATTCCATTTTATATATGTACCACATCTTTATCCATTCGTCTGTCTCTGGGCATTTCGGTTGCTTCCATTACCTGGCTATTGTAAATAGTGCTGCAATGAACATTGTGGTGAATGTGCCTTTTTGATTTATGGTTTTCTCTGGGTATATGCCCAGAAGTGGGATTGCTGGATCAGAGGGTAATTCTATTTCTAGCTTTTTTAAGGAAACTCCTTACTGTTCCCCATAGTGACTGTATCAATTTACATTCCCACCAATAGTGGAAGAGGGCTCCTTTTGTCCACACCCTCCCCAGAATTTGTTGTTTGTAGATTTTCTGATGATGCCGATTCTAACAGGTGTGAGGTGATACCTCATTGTACTTTTGATTTGCATTTCTCTAATAATTAGTGCTCTTGACCAGCTTTTCATGTGCGTCTTGGCCATCTCGGTGTCTTCTTTGAAGAAACGTCTCTTTAGATCTTCTGCCCAATTTGTATTGGGTTGTTTGTTTTTCTAATATTAAGCTGCATGAGCTGTTTATATATATTGGAGATTAAACCTTTGTCCATTGATTCGTTTGCAACGATTTTCTCCCATTCTGAGGGATGCCTTTTTCCATTCCCGTTTTTTTTAACCAAAAAAGAAAGAAAGAAATAGAAGCAGAACACTAATGTGCGTAAAATATGCCTTTTGAAACGGTCGTTTTGAAATATGGACGTCCTTTGAATTTTTTGGTCGATATGTGACCCCAGGATTTGTTTTCAGGGCAGGTGTCATTTACAGGCCGGCAATGATTTTGAATATCAACTGACCATTAGCGCTGGGATTAAAGCTGCTGTTGTGTGAAACGGCCACAAGGTGGCAGCAGTTCTCCCTTACCGAATCTGGTTACTAGGGCAACAGAGCCTCAATGGAAGTCGTGTTCTAGATTGGAATTTAGAATGGAATGTGCCAGGAGAAAGGCCCTCAAGTTTGTCTCACTACTTCTTGTTTGTGTTTTTAATTTATTTTTTTATTTTGTATTACAGCAAGTTTGATTACAATGTTTGGCTTGTTGTAGGTGTGGAAGATGTGGTTCTTTTACACATATACAGATGTCTGTTCTTCCTGGGATCCTTTTCCCATGTACGTTATGACAGAATGTTGAGTAGTCTTCTCTTGGTATTCCGTAGGTCTTTGGTGATTATATATGTCCCCTGTGTTTGTATATGTCTGTTAACCCCGATATCGTAATGAAACCAATCCTCACACCTTTCCATTGGTGAACCATAAGTTTTTTAATGAATCTGTGATTGCCCTTCTCCGTGGAAATATCTGCCCTGGTATCCATTTTTAGGTAACACCTATAAGTGATATGACACGATATGTGTCTTTCACTTTCTGACTTACTACAAGTCACGTGATTACCTCCAGACTCATCTACGGGGCTGCAAATGGCATTGTGTCCTTTTTTTCCTTGACTTCTATTCTGCCTTAGCGAGGTCCATTTTCAACAATGTGATTCCCTGAGGGTTGTGGATTAGCTGACCTGGGCAGCCTTACCCTGCCGGCCGGCCCTCCCCAGGTGTGCCTGGTTGAGGTCAATATAAACAGTGCTCCAGGCAGCAATAGCCCATGAAGCTGTGCCTGACTCCAGATTCTCTGCCCTGTCAGCAGTCTCGGGGCTGTGCTGGTGTGAGGGAGTGAGGGGCCATGGCTTTGTGGGTTGCCCGGTGTGAGTGGGGCTCTGTTGGCCTTTCTGCAGGAGTTGCCAGGCTGCCACCTATAAAGAAGAGGATGTGTCACCCATACCTTCCGCTGGAATCTCTCTCCGGACAGAGGTGAGGAAGGAAAAAACCAGTGGGGGCCGGGACAGGAGGGGTATCTCAGGCAGGGCAATGGAAAACTTCTGGAAGAGCGCCCGGGGACAGGACCATCCTGGCTGGCCTGCAGGCACCAAGTTGGCCTGTGGGCTGTCGCTTGTGTGGTTCCGTGGCCCTTCCTCTAGGCTTTCAAGCCCTTGTACATATTCAGGTGTTTTACCTGGGAAGGGTGGGAACAGTTCAGCAGCAGCTGGCCTGGGGCTCAGCTCACGTTTACTCACAGATGCCTCGGCACGGTCCCCCAGCTTTGCAATGAGGACGCTCATTGTGTGGGGGGTGGGTTGCTGGCTGTATGGGAGATGATTCCCCACCTCTGACCAATTTCAGAATTGTTTTCCGCTGGAGCAAGTGCCCTGATTGGGTGTTCCTCTGTATAACTGGTGGGTTCAGGTTTTTTTTTTTCTTTTATGGTTCAAGTGAGATTTTATTCCTCTTTTATGTATTTATAGATATAAGCATGGAAATAATTCATTCATATAAATGCATCTGTGTGAAGGGAAGAACTTTTTTCTGTTTTATTTTTAAATTTTATTTTTTAAAATTTTGAACTTTAATTTTATTTATTTTTTATACAGCAGGTTATTATTTGTTATGTATTTTATGCATATACATGTATACAGTTCAATCCCAATCTCCAAATCATCCCACCACCACCACCCCATGGCTTCCCACACTTGGTGTCCATACGTTTGTTCTCTACCTCTGTGTCTCTATTTCTTCCCTGCAAACCAGTTCGTCTGTACCATTTTTAGGTTCCCCATATATGCATTAATATACAATATTTGTTTTCCTCTTTCTGACTTACTTCATTCTGTATGACAGTCTCTAGATCCATCGATGTCTCTACAAATGACCCAGTTTCATTCCTTTTTATGGCTGAGTAATATTCGATTTTATATATGTCCCACATCTTTATCCGTTCGTCTGTCTGTGGGCATTTCGGTTGCTTCCATTACCTGGCTATTGTAAATAGTGCTGCAATGAACATTGTGGTGAATGTGCCTTTTTGATTTATGGTTTTATCTGGGTATATGCCCAGAAGTGGGATTGCTGGATCAGAGGGTAATTCTATTTCTAGCTTTTTTAAGGCAACTCCTTACTGTTCCCCATAGTGACTGTATCAATTTACATTCCCACCAATAGTGGAAGAGGGCTCCTTTTGTCCACACCCTCCCCAGAATTTGTTGTTTGTAGATTTTCTGATGATGCCGATTCTAACAGGTGTGAGGTGATACCTCATTGTACTTTTGATTTGCATTTCTCTAATAATTAGTGCTCTTGAGCAGCTTTTCATGTGCGTCTTGGCCATCTCGGTGTCTTCTTTGAAGAAACGTCTCTTTAGATCTTCTGCCCAATTTGTATTGGGTTGTTTGTTTTTCTAATATTAATGTGCATGAGCTGTTTATATATATTGGAGATTAAACCTTTTGCATTGATTCGTTTGCAACGATTTTCTCCCATTCTGAGGGATGCCTTTTTCCATTCCCGTTTTTTTTAACCAAAAAAGAGAGAAAGAAATAGAAGCAGAACACTAATGTCTGTAAAATATGCCTTTTGAAACGGTCGTTTTGAAATATGGACGTCCTTTGAATTTTTTGGTCGATATGTGACCCCAGGATTTGTTTTCAGGGCAGGTGTCATTTACAGGCCGGCAATGATTTTGAATATCAACTGACCATTAGCGCTGGGATTAAAGCTGCTGTTGTGTGAAACGGCCACAAGGTGGCAGCAGTTCTCCCTTACCGAATCTGGTTACTAGGGCAACAGAGCGTCAATGGAAGTCGTGTTCTAGATTGGAATTTAGAATGGAATGTGCCAGGAGAAAGCCCCTCAAGTTTGTCTCACTACTTCTTGTTCGTGTTTTTAATTTATTTTTTTATTTTGTATTACAGCAAGTTTGATTACAATGTTTGGCTTGTTGTAGGTGTGGAAGATGTGGTTCTTTTACACATATACAGATGTCTGTTCTTCCTGGGATCCTTTTCCCATGTACGTTATGACAGAATGTTGAGTAGTCTTCTCTTGGTATTCCGTAGGTCTTTGGTGATTATATATGTCCCCTGTGTTTGTATATGTCTGTTAACCCCGATATCGTAATGAAACCAATCCTCACACCTTTCCATTGGTGAACCATAAGTTTTTTAATGAATCTGTGATTGCCCTTCTCCGTGGAAATATCTGCCCTGGTATCCATTTTTAGGTAACACCTATAAGTGATATGACACGATATGTGTCTTTCACTTTCTGACTTACTACAAGTCACGTGATTACCTCCAGACTCATCTACGGGGCTGCAAATGGCATTGTGTCCTTTTTTTCCTTGACTTCTCTTCTGCCTTAGCGAGGTCCATTTTCAACAATGTGATTCCCTGAGGGTTGTGGATTAGCTGACCTGGGCAGCCTTACGCTGGCGGCCGGCCCTCCCCAGGTGTGCCTGGTTGAGGTCCATATAAACAGTGCTCCAGGCAGCAATAGCCCCTGAAGCTGTGCCTGACTCCAGATTCTCTGCCCCGTCAGCAGTCTCGGGGCTGTGCTGGTGGGAGGGAGTGAGGGGCCATGGCTTTGTGGGTGGCCCGGTGTGAGTGGGGATCTGCTGGCCTTTCTGCAGGAGTTGCCAGGCTGCCACCTATAAAGAAGAGGATGTGTCACCCATACCTTCCGCTGGAATTTCTCTCCGGACAGAGGTGAGGAAGGAAAAAACCAGTGGGGGCCGGGACAGGAGGGGTATCTCAGGCAGGGCAATGGAAAACTTCTGGAAGAGCGCCCGGGGCCAGGACCATCCTGGCTGGCCTGCAGGCACCAAGTTGGCCTGTGGGCTGTCGCTTGTGTGGTTCCGTGGCCCTTCCTCTATGCTTTCAAGCCCTTGTACATATTCAGGTGTTTTACCTGGGAAGGGTGGGAACAGTTCAGCAGCAGCTGGCCTGGGGCTCAGCTCACGTTTACTCACAGATGCCTCGGCACGGTCCCCCAGCTTTGCAATGAGGACGCTCCTTGTGTGGGGTGTGGGTTGCTGGCTGTATGGGAGATGATTCCCCACCTCTGACCAATTTCAGAATTGTTTTCCGCTGGAGCAAGTGCCCTGATTGGGTGTTCCTCTGTATAACTGGTGGGTTCAGGTTTTTTTTTTTTTCTTTTATGGTTCAAGTTAGATTTTATTCCTCTTTTATGTATTTATAGATATAAGCATGGAAATGATTCATTCATATAAATGCATCTGTGTGAAGGGAAGAACTTTTTTCTGTTTTATTTTTAAATTTTATTTTTTAAAATTTTGAACTTTAATTTTATTTATTTTTTATACAGCAGGTTATTATTGGTTATGTATTTTATGCATATACATGTATACAGTTCAATCCCAATCTCCAAATCATCCCACCACCACCACCCCATGGCTTCCCACACTTGGTGTCCATACGTTTGTTCTCTACCTCTGTGTCTCTATTTCTTCCCTGCAAACCAGTTCATCTGTACCATTTTTAGGTTAGACATATATGCATTAATATACAATATTTGTTTTCCTCTTTCTGACTTACTTCATTCTGTATGACAGTCTCTAGATCCATCGATGTCTCTACAAATAACCCAGTTTCATTCCTTTTTATGGCTGAGTAATATTCCATTTTATATATGTACCACATCTTTATCCATTCGTCTGTCTCTGGGCATTTCGGTTGCTTCCATTACCTGGCTATTGTAAATAGTGCTGCAATGAACATTGTGGTGAATGTGCCTTTTTGATTTATGGTTTTCTCTGGGTATATGCCCAGAAGTGGGATTGCTGGATCAGAGGGTTATTCTATTTCTAGCTTTTTTAAGGAAACTCCTTACTGTTCCCCATAGTGACTGTATCAATTTACATTCCCACCAATAGTGGAAGAGGGCTCCTTTTGTCCACACCCTCCCCAGAATTTGTTGTTTGTAGATTTTCTGATGATGCCGATTCTAACAGGTGTGAGGTGATACCTCATTGTACTTTTGATTTGCATTTCTCTAATAATTAGTGCTCTTGAGCAGCTTTTCATGTGCGTCTTGGCCATCTCGGTGTCTTCTTTGAAGAAACGTCTCTTTAGGTCTTCTGCCCATTTTTGTATTGGGTTGTTTGTTTTTCTAATATTAAGCTGCATGAGCTGTTTATATATATTGGAGATTAAACCTTTGTCCATTGATTCGTTTGCAACGATTTTCTCCCATTCTGAGGGATGCCTTTTTCCATTCCCGTTTTTTTTAACCAAAAAAGAAAGAAAGAAATAGAAGCAGAACACTAATGTGCGTAAAATATGCCTTTTGAAACGGTCGTAATGAAATATGGACGTCCTTTGAATTTTTTGGTCGATATGTGACCCCAGGATTTGTTTTCAGGGCAGGTGTCATTTACAGGCCGGCAATGATTTTGAATATCAACTGACCATTAGCGCTGGGATTAAAGCTGCTGTTGTGTGAAACGGCCACAAGGTGGCAGCAGTTCTCCCTTACCGAATCTGGTTACTAGGGCAACAGAGCCTCAATGGAAGTCGTGTTCTAGATTGGAATTTAGAATGGAATGTGCCAGGAGAAAGCCCCTCAAGTTTGTCTCACTACTTCTTGTTCGTGTTTTTAATTTATTTTTTTATTTTGTATTACAGCAAGTTTGATTACAATGTTTGGCTTGTTGTAGGTGTGGAAGATGTGGTTCTTTTACACATATACAGATGTCTGTTCTTCCTGGGTCCTTTTCCCATGTACGTTATGACAGAATGTTGAGTAGTCTTCTCTTGGTATTCCGTAGGTCTTTGGTGATTATATATGTCCCCTGTGTTTGTATATGTCTGTTAACCCCGATATCGTAATGAAACCAATCCTCACACCTTTCCATTGGTGAACCATAAGTTTTTTAATGAATCTGTGATTGCCCTTCTCGGTGGAAATATCTGCCCTGGTATCCATTTTTAGGTAACACCTATAAGTGATATGACACGATATGTGTCTTTCACTTTCTGACTTACTACAAGTCACGTGATTACCTCCAGACTCATCTACGGGGCTGCAAATGGCATTGTGTCCTTTTTTTCCTTGACTTCTATTCTGCCTTAGCGAGGTCCATTTTCAACAATGTGATTCCCTGAGGGTTGTGGATTAGCTGACCTGGGCAGCCTTACCCTGCCGGCCGGCCCTCCCCAGGTGTGCCTGGTTGAGGTCAATATAAACAGTGCTCCAGGCAGCAATAGCCCATGAAGCTGTGCCTGACTCCAGATTCTCTGCCCCGTCAGCAGTCTCGGGGCTGTGCTGGTGGGAGGGAGTGAGGGGCCATGGCTTTGTGGGTGGCCCGGTGTGAGTGGGGCTCTGCTGGCCTTTCTGCAGGAGTTGCCAGGCTGCCACCTATAAAGAAGAGGATGTGTCACCCATACCTTCCGCTGGAATCACTCTCCAGACAGAGGTGAGGAAGGAAAAAACCAGTGGGGGCCGGGACAGGAGGGGTATCTCAGGCAGGGCAATGGAAAACTTCTGGAAGAGCGCCCGGGGCCAGGACCATCCTGGCTGGCCTGCAGGCACCAAGTTGGCCTGTGGGCTGTCGCTTGTGTGGTTCCGTAGCCCTTCCTCTAGGCTTTCAAGCCCTTGTACATATTCAGGTGTTTTACCTGGGAAGGGTGGGAACAGTTCAGCAGCAGCTGGCCTGGGGCTCAGCTCACGTTTACTCACAGATGCCTCGGCACGGTCCCCCAGCTTTGCAATGAGGACGCTCCTTGTGTGGGGTGTGGGTTGCTGGCTGTATGGGAGATGATTCCCCACCTCTGACCAATTTCAGAATTATTTTCCGCTGGAGCAAGTGCCCTGATTGGGTGTTCCTCTGTATAACTGGTGGGTTCAGGTTTTTTTTTTTTCTTTTATGGTTCAAGTTAGATTTTATTCCTCTTTTATGTATTTATAGATATAAGCATGGAAATGATTCATTCATATAAATGCATCTGTGTGAAGGGAAGAACTTTTTTCTTTTTTATTTTTAAATTTTATTTTTTAAAATTTTGAACTTTAATTTTATTTATTTTTTATACAGCAGGTTATTATTCGTTATGTATTTTATGCATATCCATGTATACAGTTCAATCCCAATCTCCAAATCATCCCACCACCACCACCCCATGACTTCCCACACTTGGTGTCCATACGTTTGTTCTCTACCTCTGTGTCTCTATTTCTTCCCTGCAAACCAGTTCATCTGTACCATTTTTAGGTTCCACATATATGCATTAATATACAATATTTGTTTTCCTCTTTCTGACTTACTTCATTCTGTATGACAGTCTCTAGATCCATCGATGTCTCTACAAATGACCCAGTTTCATTCCTTTTTATGGCTGAGTAATATTCCATTTTATATATGTACCACATCTTTATCCATTCGTCTGTCTCTGGGCATTTCGGTTGCTTCCATTACCTGGCTATTGTAAATAGTGCTGCAATGAACATTGTGGTGAATGTGCCTTTTTGATTTATGGTTTTCTCTGGGTATATGCCCAGAAGTGGGATTGCTGGATCAGAGGGTTATTCTATTTCTAGGTTTTTTAAGGAAACTCCTTACTGTTCCCCATAGTGACTGTATCAATTTACATTCCCACCAATAGTGGAAGAGGGCTCCTTTTGTCCACACCCTCCCCAGAATTTGTTGTTTGTAGATTTTCTGATGATGCCGATTCTAACAGGTGTGAGGTGATACCTCATTGTACTTTTGATTTGCATTTCTCTAATAATTAGTGCTCTTGAGCAGCTTTTCATGTGCGTCTTGGCCATCTCGGTGTCTTCTTTGAAGAAACGTCTCTTTAGGTCTTCTGCCCATTTTTGTATTGGGTTGTTTGTTTTTCTAATATTAAGATGCATGAGCTGTTTATATATATTGGAGATTAAACCTTTGTCCATTGATTCGTTTGCAACGATTTTCTCCCATTCTGAGGGATGCCTTTTTCCATTCCCGTTTTTTTTAACCAAAAGAGAAAGAAAGAAATAGAAGCAGAACACTAATGTGCGTAAAATATGCCTTTTGAAACGGTCGTTTTGAAATATGGACGTCCTTTGAATTTTTTGGTCGATATGTGACCCCAGGATTTGTTTTCAGGGCAGGTGTCATTTACAGGCCGGCAATGATTTTGAATATCAACTGACCATTAGCGCTGGGATTAAAGCTGCTGTTGTGTGATACGGCCACAAGGTGGCAGCAGTTCTCCCTTACCGAATCTGGTTACTAGGGCAACAGAGCCTCAATGGAAGTCGTGTTCTAGATTGGAATTTAGAATGGAATGTGCCAGGAGAAAGCCCCTCAAGTTTGTCTCACTACTTCTTGTTCGTGTTTTTAATTTATTTTTTTATTTTGTATTACAGCAAGTTTGATTACAATGTTTGGCTTGTTGTAGGTGTGGAAGATGTGGTTCTTTTACACATATACAGATGTCTGTTCTTCCTGGGATCCTTTTCCCATGTACGTTATGACAGAATGTTGAGTAGTCTTCTCTTGGTATTCCGTAGGTCTTTGGTGATTATATATGTCCCCTGTGTTTGTATATGTCTGTTAACCCCGATATCGTAATGAAACCAATCCTCACACCTTTCCATTGGTGAACCATAAGTTTTTTAATGAATCTGTGATTGCCCTTCTCGGTGGAAATATCTGCCCTGGTATCCATTTTTAGGTAACACCTATAAGTGATATGACACGATATGTGTCTTTCACTTTCTGACTTACTACAAGTCACGTGATTACCTCCAGACTCATCTACGGGGCTGCAAATGGCATTGTGTCCTTTTTTTCCTTGACTTCTCTTCTGCCTTAGCGAGGTCCATTTTCAACAATGTGATTCCCTGAGGGTTGTGGATTAGCTGACCTGGGCAGCCTTACGCTGCCGGCCGGCCCTCCCCAGGTGTGCCTGGTTGAGGTCAATATAAACAGTGCTCCAGGCAGCAATAGCCCCTGAAGCTGTGCCTGACTCCAGATTCTCTGCCCCGTCAGCAGTCTCGGGGCTGTGCTGGTGGGAGGGAGTGAGGGGCCATGGCTTTGTGGGTGGCCCGGTGTGAGTGGGGCTCTGCTGGCCTTTCTGCAGGAGTTGCCAGGCTGCCACCTATAAAGAAGAGGATGTGTCACCCATACCTTCCGCTGGAATCTCTCTCCGGACAGAGGTGAGGAAGGAAAAAACCAGTGGGGGCCGGGACAGGAGGGGTATCTCAGGCAGGGCAATGGAAAACTTCTGGAAGAGCGCCCGGGGCCAGGACCATCCTGGCTGGCCTGCAGGCACCAAGTTGGCCTGTGGGCTGTCGCTTGTGTGGTTCCGTGGCCCTTCCTCTAGGCTTTCAAGCCCTTGTACATATTCAGGTGTTTTACCTGGGAAGGGTGGGAACAGTTCAGCAGCAGCTGGCCTGGGGCTCAGCTTACGTTTACTCACAGATGCCTCGGCACGGTCCCCCAGCTTTGCAATGAGGACGCTCCTTGTGTGGGGTGTGGGTTGCTGGCTGTATGGGAGATGATTCCCCACCTCTGACCAATTTCAGAATTGTTTTCCGCTGGAGCAAGTGCCCTGATGGGGTTTTCCTCTGTATAACTGGTGGGTTCAGGTTTTTTTTTCTTTTATGGTTCAAGTTAGATTTTATTCCTCTTTTATGTATTTATAGATATAAGCATGGAAATAATTCATGCATATAAATGCATCTGTGTGAAGGGAAGAACTTTTTTCTGTTTTATTTTTAAATTTTATTTTTTAAAATTTTGAACTTTAATTTTATTTATTTTTTATACAGCAGGTTATTATTGGTTATGTATTTTATGCATATCCATGTATACAGTTCAATCCCAATCTCCAAATCATCCCACCACCACCACCCCATGGCTTCCCACACTTGGTGTCCATACGTTTGTTCTCTACCTCTGTGTCTCTACTTCTTCCCTGCAAACCAGTTCATCTGTACCATTTTTAGTTTCCACATATATGCATTAATATACAATATTTGTTTTCCTCTTTCTGACTTACTTCATTCTGTATGACAGTCTCTAAATCCATCGATGTCTCTACAAATGACCCAGTTTCATTCCTTTTTATGGCTGAGTAATATTCCATTTTATATATGTACCACATCTTTATCCATTCGTCTGTCTGTGGGCATTTCGGTTGCTTCCATTACCTGGCTATTGTAAATAGTGCTGCAATGAACATTGTGGTGAATGTGCCTTTTTGATTTATGGTTTTCTCTGGGTATATGCCCAGAAGTGGGATTGCTGGATCAGAGGGTAATTCTATTTCTAGCTTTTTTAAGGAAACTCCTTACTGTTCCCCATAGTGACTGTATCAATTTACATTCCCACCAATAGTGGAAGAGGGCTCCTTTTGTCCACACCCTCCCCAGAATTTGTTGTTTGTAGATTTTCTGATGATGCCGATTCTAACAGGTGTGAGGTGATACCTCATTGTACTTTTGATTTGCATTTCTCTAATAATTAGTGCTCTTGAGCAGCTTTTCATGTGCGTCTTGGCCATCTCGGTGTCTTCTTTGAAGAAACGTCTCTTTAGATCTTCTGCCCAATTTGTATTGGGTTGTTTGTTTTTCTAATATTAAGCTGCATGAGCTGTTTATATATATTGGAGATTAAACCTTTGTCCATTGATTCGTTTGCAACGATTTTCTCCCATTCTGAGGGATGCCTTTTTCCATTCCCGTTTTTTTTAACCAAAACAGAAAGAAAGAAATAGAAGCAGAACACTAATGTGCGTAAAATATGCCTTTTGAAACGGTCGTTTTGAAATATGGACGTCCTTTGAATTTTTTGGTCGATATGTGACCCCAGGATTTGTTTTCAGGGCAGGTGTCATTTACAGGCCGGCAATGATTTTGAATATCAACTGACCATTAGCGCTGGGATTAAAGCTGCTGTTGTGTGAAACGGCCACAAGGTGGCAGCAGTTCTCCCTTACCGAATCTGGTTACTAGGGCAACAGAGCCTCAATGGAAGTCGTGTTCTAGATTGGAATTTAGAATGGAATGTGCCAGGAGAAAGCCCCTCAAGTTTGTCTCACTACTTCTTGTTCGTGTTTTTAATTTATTTTTTTATTTTGTATTACAGCAAGTTTGATTACAATGTTTGGCTTGTTGTAGGTGTGGAAGATGTGGTTCTTTTACACATATACAGATGTCTGTTCTTCCTGGGATCCTTTTCCCATGTACGTTATGACAGAATGTTGAGTAGTCTTCTCTTGGTATTCCGTAGGTCTTTGGTGATTATATATGTCCCCTGTGTTTGTATATGTCTGTTAACCCCGATATCGTAATGAAACCAATCCTCACACCTTTCCATTGGTGAACCATAAGTTTTTTAATGAATCTGTGATTGCCCTTCTCGGTGGAAATATCTGCCCTGGTATCCATTTTTAGGTAACACCTATAAGTGATATGACACGATATGTGTCTTTCACTTTCTGACTTACTACAAGTCACGTGATTACCTCCAGACTCATCTACGGGGCTGCAAATGGCATTGTGTCCTTTTTTTCCTTGACTTCTATTCTGCCTTAGCGAGGTCCATTTTCAACAATGTGATTCCCTGAGGGTTGTGGATTAGCTGACCTGGGCAGCCTTACCCTGCCGGCCGGCCCTCCCCAGGTGTGCCTGGTTGAGGTCAATATAAACAGTGCTCCAGGCAGCAATAGCCCATGAAGCTGTGCCTGACTCCAGATTCTCTGCCCCGTCAGCAGTCTCGGGGCTGTGCTGGTGGGAGGGATTGAGGGGCCATGGCTTTGTGGGTGGCCCGGTGTGAGTGGGGCTCTGCTGGCCTTTCTGCAGGAGTTGCCAGGCTGCCACCTATAAAGAAGAGGTTGTGTCACCCATACCTTCCGCTGGAATCTCTCTCCGGACAGAGGTGAGGAAGGAAAAAACCAGTGGGGGCCGGGACAGGAGGGGTATCTCAGGCAGGGCAATGGAAAACTTCTGAAAGAGCGCCCGGGGCCAGGACCATCCTGGCTGGCCTGCAGGCACCAAGTTGGCCTGTGGGCTGTCGCTTGTGTGGTTCCGTGGCCCTTCCTCTAGGCTTTCAATCCCTTGTACATATTCAGGTGTTTTACCTGGGAAGGGTGGGAACAGTTCAGCCGCAGCTGGCCTGGGGCTCAGCTCACGTTTACTCACAGATGCCTCGGCACGGTCCCCCAGCTTTGCAATGAGGACGCTCCTTGTGTGGGGTGTGGGTTGCTGGCTGTATGGGAGATGATTCCCCACCTCTGACCAATTTCAGAATTGTTTTCCGCTGGAGCAAGTGCCCTGATTGGGTTTTCCTCTGTATAACTGGTGGTTTCAGGTTTTTTTTTCTTTTATGGTTCAAGTTAGATTTTATTCCTCTTTTATGTATTTATAGATATAAGCATGGAAATAATTCATTCATATAAATGCATCTGTGTGAAGGGAAGAACTTTTTTCTGTTTTATTTTTAAATTTTATTTTTTAAAATTTTGAACTTTAATTCTATTTATTTTTTATACAGCAGGTTATTATTTGTTATGTATTTTATGCATATACATGTATACAGTTCAATCCCAATCTCCAAATCATCCCACCACCACCACCCCATGGCTTCCCACACTTGGTGTCCATACGTTTGTTCTCTACCTCTGTGTCTCTATTTCTTCCCTGCAAACCAGTTCATCTGTACCATTTTTAGGTTCCACATATATGCATTAATATACAATATTTGTTTTCCTCTTTCTGACTTACTTCATTCTGTATGACAGTCTCTAGATCCATCGATGTCTCTACAAATGACCCAGTTTCATTCCTTTTTATGGCTGAGTAATATTCCATTTTATATATGTACCACATCTTTATCCATTCGTCTGTCTCTGGGCATTTCGGTTGCTTCCATTACCTGGCTATTGTAAATAGTGCTGCAATGAACATTGTGGTGAATGTGCCTTTTTGATTTATGGTTTTCTCTGGGTATATGCCCAGAAGTGGGATTGCTGGATCAGAGGGTAATTCTATTTCTAGCTTTTTTAAGGAAACTCCTTACTGTTCCCCATAGTGACTGTATCAATTTACATTCCCACCAATAGTGGAAGAGGGCTCCTTTTGTCCACACCCTCCCCAGAATTTGTTGTTTGTAGATTTTCTGATGATGCCGATTCTAACAGGTGTGAGGTGATACCTCATTGTACTTTTGATTTGCATTTCTCTAATAATTAGTGCTCTTGAGCAGCTTTTCATGTGCGTCTTGGCCATCTCGGTGTCTTCTTTGAAGAAACGTCTCTTTAGATCTTCTGCCCAATTTGTATTGGGTTGTTTGTTTTTCTAATATTAAGCTGCATGAGCTGTTTATATATATTGGAGATTAAACCTTTGTCCATTGATTCGTTTGCAACGATTTTCTCCCATTCTGAGGGATGCCTTTTTCCATTCCCGTTTTTTTTAACCAAAAAAGAAAGAAAGAAATAGAAGCAGAACACTAATGTGCGTAAAATATGCCTTTTGAAACGGTCGTTTTGAAATATGGACGTCCTTTGAATTTTTTGGTCGATATGTGACCCCAGGATTTGTTTTCAGGGCAGGTGTCATTTACAGGCCGGCAATGATTTTGAATATCAACTGACCATTTGCGCTGGGATTAAAGCTGCTGTTGTGTGAAACGGCCACAAGGTGGCAGCAGTTCTCCCTTACCGAATCTGGTTACTAGGGCAACAGAGCCTCAATGGAAGTCGTGTTCTAGATTGGAATTTAGAATGGAATGTGCCAGGAGAAAGCCCCTCAAGTTTGTCTCACTACTTCTTGTTCGTGTTTTTAATTTATTTTTTTATTTTGTATTACAGCAAGTTTGATTACAATGTTTGGCTTGTTGTAGGTGTGGAAGATGTGGTTCTTTTACACATATACAGATGTCTGTTCTTCCTGGGATCCTTTTCCCATGTACGTTATGACAGAATGTTGAGTAGTCTTCTCTTGGTATTCCGTAGGTCTTTGGTGATTATATATGTCCCCTGTGTTTGTATATGTCTGTTAACCCCGATATCGTAATGAAACCAATCCTCACACCTTTCCATTGGTGAACCATAAGTTTTTTAATGAATCTGTGATTGCCCTTCTCCGTGGAAATATCTGCCCTGGTATCCATTTTTAGGTAACACCTATAAGTGATATGACACGATATGTGTCTTTCACTTTCTGACTTACTACAAGTCACGTGATTACCTCCAGACTCATCTACGGGGCTGCAAATGGCATTGTGTCCTTTTTTTCCTTGACTTCTATTCTGGCTTAGCGAGGTCCATTTTCAACAATGTGATTCCCTGAGGGTTGTGGATTAGCTGACCTGGGCAGCCTTACCCTGCCGGCCGGCCCTCCCCAGGTGTGCCTGGTTGAGGTCAATATAAACAGTGCACCAGGCAGCAATAGCCCATGAAGCTGTGCCTGACTCCAGATTCTCTGCCCCGTCAGCAGTCTCGGGGCTGTGCTGGTGGGAGGGAGTGAGGGGCCATGGCATTGTGGGTTGCCCGGTGTGAGTGGGGCTCTGTTGGCCTTTCTGCAGGAGTTGCCAGGCTGCCACCTATAAAGAAGAGGATGTGTCACCCATACCTTCCGCTGGAATCTCTCTCCGGACAGAGGTGAGGAAGGAAAAAACCAGTGGGGGCCGGGACAGGAGGGGTATCTCAGGCAGGGCAATGGAAAACTTCTGGAAGAGCGCCCGGGGCCAGGACCATCCTGGCTGGCCTGCAGGCACCAAGTTGGCCTGTGGGCTGTCGCTTGTGTGGTTCCGTGGCTCTTCCTCTAGGCTTTCAAGCCCTTGTACATATTCAGGTGTTTTACCTGGGAAGGGTGGGAACAGTTCAGCAGCAGCTGGCCTGGGGCTCAGCTCACGTTTACTCACAGATGCCTCGGCACGGTCCCCCAGCTTTGCAATGAGGACGCTCCTTGTGTGGGGTGTGGGTTGCTGGCTGTATGGGAGATGATTCCCCACCTCTGACCAATTTCAGAATTGTTTTCCACTGGAGCAAGTGCCCTGATTGTGTTTTCCTCTGTATAACTGGTGGGTTCAGGTTTTTTTTTCTTTTATGGTTCAAGTTAGATTTTATTCCTCTTTTATGTATTTATAGATATAAGCATGGAAATAATTCATTCATATAAATGCATCTGTGTGAAGGGAAGAACTTTTTTCTGTTTTATTTTTAAATTTTATTTTTTAAAATTTTGAACTTTAATTCTATTTATTTTTTATACAGCAGGTTATTATTTGTTATGTATTTTATGCATATACATGTATACAGTTCAATCCCAATCTCCAAATCATCCCACCACCACCACCCCATGGCTTCCCACACTTGGTGTCCATACGTTTGTTCTCTACCTCTGTGTCTCTATTTCTTCCCTGCAAACCAGTTCATCTGTACCATTTTTAGGTTCCACATATATGCATTAATATACAATATTTGTTTTCCTCTTTCTGACTTACTTCATTCTGTATGACAGTCTCTAGATCCATCGATGTCTCTACAAATGACCCAGTTTCATTCCTTTTTATGGCTGAGTAATATTCCATTTTATATATGTACCACATCTTTATCCATTCGTCTGTCTCGGGGCATTTCGGTTGCTTCCATTACCTGGCTATTGTAAATAGTGCTGCAATGAACATTGTGGTGAATGTGCCTTTTTGATTTATGGTTTTCTCTGGGTATATGCCCAGAAGTGGGATTGCTGGATCAGAGGGTAATTCTATTTCTAGCTTTTTTAAGGAAACTCCTTACTGTTCCCCATAGTGACTGTATCAATTTACATTCCCACCAATAGTGGAAGAGGGCTCCTTTTGTCCACACCCTCCCCAGAATTTGTTGTTTGTAGATTTTCTGATGATGCCGATTCTAACAGGTGTGAGGTGATACCTCATTGTACTTTTGATTTGCATTTCTCTAATAATTAGTGCTCTTGAGCAGCTTTTCATGTGCGTCTTGGCCATCTCGGTGTCTTCTTTGAAGAAACGTCTCTTTAGATCTTCTGCCCAATTTGTATTGGGTTGTTTGTTTTTCTAATATTAAGCTGCATGAGCTGTTTATATATATTGGAGATTAAACCTTTGTCCATTGATTCGTTTGCAACGATTTTCTCCCATTCTGAGGGATGCCTTTTTCCATTCCCGTTTTTTTTAACCAAAAAAGAAAGAAAGAAATAGAAGCAGAACACTAATGTGCGTAAAATATGCCTTTTGAAACGGTCGTTTTGAAATATGGACGTCCTTTGAATTTTTTGGTCGATATGTGACCCCAGGATTTGTTTTCAGGGCAGGTGTCATTTACAGGCCGGCAATGATTTTGAATATCAACTGACCATTAGCGCTGGGATTAAAGCTGCTGTTGTGTGAAACGGCCACAAGGTGGCAGCAGTTCTCCCTTACCGAATCTGGTTACTAGGGCAACAGAGCCTCAATGGAAGTCGTGTTCTAGATTGGAATTTAGAATGGAATGTGCCAGGAGAAAGCCCCTCAAGTTTGTCTCACTACTTCTTGTTCGTGTTTTTAATTTATTTTTTTATTTTGTATTACAGCAAGTTTGATTACAATGTTTGGCTTGTTGTAGGTGTGGAAGATGTGGTTCTTTTACACATATACAGATGTCTGTTCTTCCTGGGATCCTTTTCCCATGTACGTTATGACAGAATGTTGAGTAGTCTTCTCTTGGTATTCCGTAGGTCTTTGGTGATTATATATGTCCCCTGTGTTTGTATATGTCTGTTAACCCCGATATCGTAATGAAACCAATCCTCACACCTTTCCATTGGTGAACCATAAGTTTTTTAATGAATCTGTGATTGCCCTTCTCCGTGGAAATATCTGCCCTGGTATCCATTTTTAGGTAACACCTATAAGTGATATGACACGATATGTGTCTTTCACTTTCTGACTTACTACAAGTCACGTGATTACCTCCAGACTCATCTACGGGGCTGCAAATGGCATTGTGTCCTTTTTTTCCTTGACTTCTCTTCTGCCTTAGCGAGGTCCATTTTCAACAATGTGATTCCCTGAGGGTTGTGGATTAGCTGACCTGGGCAGCCTTACCCTGCCGGCCGGCCCTCCCCAGGTGTGCCTGGTTGAGGTCAATATAAACAGTGCTCCAGGCAGCAATAGCCCATGAAGCTGTGCCTGACTCCAGATTCTCTGCCCCGTCAGCAGTCTCGGGGCTGTGCTGGTGGGAGGGAGTGAGGGGCCATGGCTTTGTGGGTTGCCCGGTGTGAGTGGGGCTCTGTTGGCCTTTCTGCAGGAGTTGCCAGGCTGCCACCTATAAAGAAGAGGATGTGTCACCCATACCTTCCGCTGGAATCTCTCTCCGGACAGAGGTGAGGAAGGAAAAAACCAGTGGGGGCCGGGACAGGAGGGGTATCTCAGGCAGGGCAATGGAAAACTTCTGGAAGAGCGCCCGGGGCCAGGACCATCCTGGCTGGCCTGCAGGCACCAAGTTGGCCTGTGGGCTGTCGCTTGTGTGGTTCCGTGGCCCTTCCTCTAGGCTTTCAAGCCCTTGTACATATTCAGGTGTTTTACCTGGGAAGGGTGGGAACAGTTCAGCAGCAGCTGGCCTGGGGCTCAGCTCACGTTTACTCACAGATGCCTCGGCACGGTCCCCCAGCTTTGCAATGAGGACGCTCCTTGTGTGGGGGGTGGGTTGCTGGCTGTATGGGAGATGATTCCCCACCTCTGACCAATTTCAGAATTGTTTTCCGCTGGAGCAAGTGCCCTGATTGGGTTTTCCTCTGTATAACTGGTGGGTTCAGGTTTTTTTTTTCTTTTATGGTTCAAGTTAGATTTTATTCCTCTTTTATGTATTTATAGATATAAGCATGGAAATAATTCATTCATATAAATGCATCTGTGTGAAGGGAAGAACTTTTTTCTGTTTTATTTTTAAATTTTATTTTTTAAAATTTTGAACTTTAATTCTATTTATTTTTTATACAGCAGGTTATTATTTGTTATGTATTTTATGCATATACATGTATACAGTTCAATCCCAATCTCCAAATCATCCCACCACCACCACCCCATGGCTTCCCACACTTGGTGTCCATACGTTTGTTCTCTACCTCTGAGTCTCTATTTCTTCCCTGCAAACCAGTTCATCTGTACCATTTTTAGGTTCCCCATATATGCATTAATATACAATATTTGTTTTCCTCTTTCTGACTTACTTCATTCTGTATGACAGTCTCTAGATCCAACGATGTCTCTACAAATGACCCAGTTTCATTCCTTTTTATGGCTGAGTAATATTCCATTTTATATATGTACCACATCTTTATCCATTCGTCTGTCTCTGGGCATTTCGGTTGCTTCCATTACCTGGCTATTGTAAATAGTGCTGCAATGAACATTGTGGTGAATGTGCCTTTTTGATTTATGGTTTTCTCTGGGTATATGCCCAGAAGTGGGATTGCTGGATCAGAGGGTAATTCTATTTCTAGCTTTTTTAAGGAAACTCCTTACTGTTCCCCATAGTGACTGTATCAATTTACATTCCCACCAATAGTGGAAGAGGGCTCCTTTTGTCCACACCCTCCCCAGAATTTGTTGTTTGTAGATTTTCTGATGATGCCGATTCTAACAGGTGTGAGGTGATACCTCATTGTACTTTTGATTTGCATTTCTCTAATAATTAGTGCTCTTGAGCAGCTTTTCATGTGAGTCTTGGCCATCTCGGTGTCTTCTTTGAAGAAACGTCTCTTTAGATCTTCTGCCCAATTTGTATTGGGTTGTTTGTTTTTCTAATATTAAGCTGCATGAGCTGTTTATACATATTGGAGATTAAACCTTTGTCCATTGATTCGTTTGCAACGATTTTCTCCCATTCTGAGGGATGCCTTTTTCCATTCCCGTTTTTTTTAACCAAAAAAGAAAGAAAGAAATAGAAGCAGAACACTAATGTGCGTAAAATATGCCTTTTGAAACGGTCGTTTTGAAATATGGACGTCCTTTGAATTTTTTGGTCGATATGTGACCCCAGGATTTGTTTTCAGGGCAGGTGTCATTTACAGGCCGGCAATGATTTTGAATATCAACTGACCATTAGCGCTGGGATTAAAGCTGCTGTTGTGTGAAACGGCCACAAGGTGGCAGCAGTTCTCCCTTACCGAATCTGGTTACTAGGGCAACAGAGCCTCAATGGAAGTCGTGTTCTAGATTGGAATTTAGAATGGAATGTGCCAGGAGAAAGCCCCTCAAGTTTGTCTCACTACTTCTTGTTCGTGTTTTTAATTTATTTTTTTATTTTGTATTACAGCAAGTTTGATTACAATGTTTGGCTTGTTGTAGGTGTGGAAGATGTGGTTCTTTTACACATATACAGATGTCTGTTCTTCCTGGGATCCTTTTCCCATGTACGTTATGACAGAATGTTGAGTAGTCTTCTCTTGGTATTCCGTAGGTCTTTGGTGATTATATATGTCCCCTGTGTTTGTATATGTCTGTTAACCCCGATATCGTAATGAAACCAATCCTCACACCTTTCCATTGGTGAACCATAAGATTTTTAATGAATCTGTGATTGCCCTTCTCCGTGGAAATATCTGCCCTGGTATCCATTTTTAGGTAACACCTATAAGTGATATGACACGATATGTGTCTTTCATTTTCTGACTTACTACAAGTCACGTGATTACCTCCAGACTCATCTACGGGGCTGCAAATGGCATTGTGTCCTTTTTTTCCTTGACTTCTATTCTGCCTTAGCGAGGTCCATTTTCAACAATGTGATTCCCTGAGGGTTGTGGATTAGCTGACCTGGGCAGCCTTACCCTGCCGGCCGGCCCTCCCCAGGTGTGCCTGGTTGAGGTCTATATAAACAGTGCTCCAGGCAGCAATAGCCCATGAAGCTGTGCCTGACTCCAGATTCTCTGCCCCGTCAGCAGTCCCGGGGCTGTGCTGGTGGGAGGGAGTGAGGGGCCATGGCTTTGTGGGTGGCCCGGTGTGAGTGGGGCTCTGCTGGCCTTTCTGCAGGAGTTGCCAGGCTGCCACCTATAAAGAAGAGGTTGTGTCACCCATACATTCCGCTGGAATCTCTCTCCGGACAGAGGTGAGGAAGGAAAAAACCAGTGGGGGCCGGGACAGGAGGGGTATCTCAGGCAGGGCAATGGAAAACTTCTGAAAGAGCGCCCGGGGCCAGGACCATCCTGGCTGGCCTGCAGGCACCAAGTTGGCCTGTGGGCTGTCGCTTGTGTGGTTCCGTGGCCCTTCCTTTAGGCTTTCAAGCCCTTGTACATATTCAGGTGTTTTACCTGGGAAGGGTGGGAACAGTTCAGCAGCAGCTGGCCTGGGGCTCAGCTCACGTTTACTCACAGATGCCTCGGCACGGTCCCCCAGCTTTGCAATGAGGACGCTCCTTGTGTGGGGGGTGGGTTGCTGGCTGTATGGGAGATGATTCCCCACCTCTGAACAATTTCAGAATTGTTTTCCGCTGGAGCAAGTGCCCTGATGGGGTTTTCCTCTGTATAACTGGTGGGTTCAGGTTTTTTTTTCTTTTATGGTTCAAGTTAGATTTTATTCCTCTTTTATGTATTTATAGATATAAGCATGGAAATAATTCATTCATATAAATGCATCTGTGTGAAGGGAAGAACTTTTTTCTGTTTTATTTTTAAATTTTATTTTTTAAAATTTTGAACTTTAATTTTATTTATTTTTTATACAGCAGGTTATTATTGGTTATGTATTTTATGCATATACATGTATACAGTTCAATCCCAATCTCCAAATCATCCCACCACCACCACCCCATGGCTTCCCACACTTGGTGTCCATACGTTTGTTCTCTACCTCTGTGTCTCTACTTCTTCCCTGCAAACCAGTTCATCTGTACCATTTTTAGGTTCCACATATATGCATTAATATACAATATTTGTTTTCCTCTTTCTGACTTACTTCATTCTGTATGACAGTCTCTAAATCCATCGATGTCTCTACAAATGACCCAGTTTCATTCCTTTTTATGGCTGAGTAATATTCCATTTTATATATGTACCACATCTTTATCCATTCGTCTGTCTCTGGGCATTTCGGTTGCTTCCATTACCTGGCTATTGTAAATAGTGCTGCAATGAACATTGTGGTGAATGTGCCTTTTTGATTTATGGTTTTCTCTGGGTATATGCCCAGAAGTGGGATTGCTGGATCAGAGGGTAATTCTATTTCTAGCTTTTTTAAGGAAACTCCTTACTGTTCCCCATAGTGACTGTATCAATTTACATTCCCACCAATAGTGGAAGAGGGCTCCTTTTGTCCACACCCTCCCCAGAATTTGTTGTTTGTAGATTTTCTGATGATGCCGATTCTAACAGGTGTGAGGTGATACCTCATTGTACTTTTGATTTGCCTTTCTCTAATAATTAGTGCTCTTGAGCAGCTTTTCATGTGCGTCTTGGCCATCTCGGTGTCTTCTTTGAAGAAACGTCTCTTTAGATCTTCTGCCCAATTTGTATTGGGTTGTTTGTTTTTCTAATATTAAGCTGCATGAGCTGTTTATATATATTGGAGATTAAACCTTTGTCCATTGATTCGTTTGCAACGATTTTCTCCCATTCTGAGGGATGCCTTTTTCCATTCCCGTTTTTTTTAACCAAAAAAGAGAGAAAGAAATAGAAGCAGAACACTAATGTCTGTAAAATATGCCTTTTGAAACGGTCGTTTTGAAATATGGACGTCCTTTGAATTTTTTGGTCGATATGTGACCCCAGGATTTGTTTTCAGGGCAGGTGTCATTTACAGGCCGGCAATGATTTTGAATATCAACTGACCATTAGCGCTGGGATTAAAGCTGCTGTTGTGTGAAACGGCCACAAGGTGGCAGCAGTTCTCCCTTACCGAATCTGGTTACTAGGGCAACAGAGCCTCAATGGAAGTCGTGTTCTAGATTGGAATTTAGAATGGAATGTGCCAGGAGAAAGCCCCTCAAGTTTGTCTCACTACTTCTTGTTCGTGTTTTTAATTTATTTTTTATTTTGTATTACAGCAAGTTTGATTACAATGTTTGGCTTGTTGTAGGTGTGGAAGATGTGGTTCTTTTACACATATACAGATGTCTGTTCTTCCTGGGATCCTTTTCCCATGTACGTTATGACAGAATGTTGAGTAGTCTTCTCTTGGTATTCCGTAGGTCTTTGGTGATTATATATGTCCCCTGTGTTTGTATATGTCTGTTAACCCCGATATCGTAATGAAACCAATCCTCACACCTTTCCATTGGTGAACCATAAGTTTTTTAATGAATCTGTGATTGCCCTTCTCCGTGGAAATATCTGCCCTGGTATCCATTTTTAGGTAACACCTATAAGTGATATGACACGATATGTGTCTTTCACTTTCTGACTTACTACAAGTCACGTGATTACCTCCAGACTCATCTACGGGGCTGCAAATGGCATTGTGTCCTTTTTTTCCTTGACTTCTCTTCTGCCTTAGCGAGGTCCATTTTCAACAATGTGATTCCCTGAGGGTTGTGGATTAGCTGACCTGGGCAGCCTTACCCTGCCGGCCGGCCCTCCCCAGGTGTGCCTGGTTGAGGTCAATATAAACAGTGCTCCAGGCAGCAATAGCCCATGAAGCTGTGCCTGACTCCAGATTCTCTGCCCCGTCAGCAGTCTCGGGGCTGTGCTGGTGGGAGGGAGTGAGGGGCCATGGCTTTGTGGGTTGCCCGGTGTGAGTGGGGCTCTGTTGGCCTTTCTGCAGGAGTTGCCAGGCTGCCACCTATAAAGAAGAGGATGTGTCACCCATACCTTCCGCTGGAATCTCTCTCCGGACAGAGGTGAGGAAGGAAAAAACCAGTGGGGGCCGGGACAGGAGGGGTATCTCAGGCAGGGCAATGGAAAACTTCTGGAAGAGCGCCCGGGGCCAGGACCATCCTGGCTGGCCTGCAGGCACCAAGTTGGCCTGTGGGCTGTCGCTTGTGTGGTTCCGTGGCCCTTCCTCTAGGCTTTCAAGCCCTTGTACATATTCAGGTGTTTTACCTGGGAAGGGTGGGAACAGTTCAGCAGCAGCTGGCCTGGGGCTCAGCTCACGTTTACTCACAGATGCCTCGGCACGGTCCCCCAGCTTTGCAATGAGGACGCTCCTTGTGTGGGCTGTGGGTTGCTGGCTGTATGGGAGATGATTCCCCACCTCTGACCAATTTCAGAATTGTTTTCCGCTGGAGCAAGTGCCCTGATTGGGTTTTCCTCTGTATAACTGGTGGGTTCAGGTTTTTTTTTCTTTTATGGTTCAAGTTAGATTTTATTCCTCTTTTATGTATTTATAGATATAAGCATGGAAATAATTCATTCATATAAATGCATCTGTGTGAAGGGAAGAACTTTTTTCTGTTTTATTTTTAAATTTTATTTTTTAAAATTTTGAACTTTAATTCTATTTATTTTTTATACAGCAGGTTATTATTTGTTATGTATTTTATGCATATACATGTATACATTTCAATCCCAATCTCCAAATCATCCCACCACCACCACCCCATGGCTTCCCACACTTGGTGTCCATACGTTTGTTCTCTACCTCTGTGTCTCTATTTCTTCCCTGCAAACCAGTTCATCTGTACCATTTTTAGGTTCCACATATATGCATTAATATACAATATTTGTTTTCCTCTTTCTGACTTACTTCATTCTGTATGACAGTCTCTAGATCCATCGATGTCTCTACAAATGACCCAGTTTCATTCCTTTTTATGGCTGAGTAATATTCCATTTTATATATGTACCACATCTTTATCCATTCGTCTGTCTCTGGGCATTTCGGTTGCTTCCATTACCTGGCTATTGTAAATAGTGCTGCAATGAACATTGTGGTGAATGTGCCTTTTTGATTTATGGTTTTCTCTGGGTATATGCCCAGAAGTGGGATTGCTGGATCAGAGGGTAATTCTATTTCTAGCTTTTTTAAGGAAACTCCTTACTGTTCCCCATAGTGACTGTATCAATTTACATTCCCACCAATAGTGGAAGAGGGCTCCTTTTGTCCACACCCTCCCCAGAATTTGTTGTTTGTAGATTTTCTGATGATGCCGATTCTAACAGGTGTGAGGTGATACCTCATTGTACTTTTGATTTGCATTTCTCTAATAATTAGTGCTCTTGAGCAGCTTTTCATGTGCGTCTTGGCCATCTCGGTGTCTTCTTTGAAGAAACGTCTCTTTAGATCTTCTGCCCAATTTGTATTGGGTTGTTTGTTTTTCTAATATTAAGCTGCATGAGCTGTTTATACATATTGGAGATTAAACCTTTGTCCATTGATTCGTTTGCAACGATTTTCTCCCATTCTGAGGGATGCCTTTTTCCATTCCCGTTTTTTTTAACCAAAAAAGAAAGAAAGAAATAGAAGCAGAACACTAATGTGCGTAAAATATGCCTTTTGAAACGGTCGTTTTGAAATATGGACGTCCTTTGAATTTTTTGGTCGATATGTGACCCCAGGATTTGTTTTCAGGGCAGGTGTCATTTACAGGCCGGCAATGATTTTGAATATCAACTGACCATTAGCGCTGGGATTAAAGCTGCTGTTGTGTGAAACGGCCACAAGGTGGCAGCAGTTCTCCCTTACCGAATCTGGTTACTAGGGCAACAGAGCCTCAATGGAAGTCGTGTTCTAGATTGGAATTTAGAATGGAATGTGCCAGGAGAAAGCCCCTCAAGCTTGTCTCACTACTTCATGTTCGTGTTTTTAATTTATTTTTTTATTTTGTATTACAGCAAGTTTGATTACAATGTTTGGCTTGTTGTAGGTGTGGAAGATGTGGTTCTTTTACACATATACAGATGTC
Organism: Mesoplodon bidens; assembly: GCF_964165515.1. Classification (NCBI taxonomy): domain Eukaryota; kingdom Metazoa; phylum Chordata; class Mammalia; order Artiodactyla; family Ziphiidae; genus Mesoplodon; species Mesoplodon bidens. The sequence goes on along the minus strand of NW_027671654.1, from coordinate 158,533 downwards.
TGTTCTTCCTGGGATCCTTTTCCCATGTACGTTATGACAGAATGTTGAGTAGTCTTCTCTTGGTATTCCGTAGGTCTTTGGTGATTATATATGTCCCCTGTGTTTGTATATGTCTGTTAACCCCGATATCGTAATGAAACCAATCCTCACACCTTTCCATTGGTGAACCATAAGTTTTTTAATGAATCTGTGATTGCCCTTCTCCGTGGAAATATCTGCCCTGGTATCCATTTTTAGGTAACACCTATAAGTGATATGACACGATATGTGTCTTTCACTTTCTGACTTACTACAAGTCACGTGATTACCTCCAGACTCATCTACGGGGCTGCAAATGGCATTGTGTCCTTTTTTTCCTTGACTTCTCTTCTGCCTTAGCGAGGTCCATTTTCAACAATGTGATTCCCTGAGGGTTGTGGATTAGCTGACCTGGGCAGCCTTACCCTGCCGGCCGGCCCTCCCCAGGTGTGCCTGGTTGAGGTCAATATAAACAGTGCTCCAGGCAGCAATAGCCCATGAAGCTGTGCCTGACTCCAGATTCTCTGCCCCGTCAGCAGTCTCGGGGCTGTGCTGGTGGGAGGGAGTGAGGGGCCATGGCTTTGTGGGTTGCCCGGTGTGAGTGGGGCTCTGTTGGCCTTTCTGCAGGAGTTGCCAGGCTGCCACCTATAAAGAAGAGGATGTGTCACCCATACCTTCCGCTGGAATCTCTCTCCGGACAGAGGTGAGGAAGGAAAAAACCAGTGGGGGCCGGGACAGGAGGGGTATCTCAGGCAGGGCAATGGAAAACTTCTGGAAGAGCGCCCGGGGCCAGGACCATCCTGGCTGGCCTGCAGGCACCAAGTTGGCCTGTGGGCTGTCGCTTGTGTGGTTCCGTGGCCCTTCCTCTAGGCTTTCAAGCCCTTGTACATATTCAGGTGTTTTACCTGGGAAGGGTGGGAACAGTTCAGCAGCAGCTGGCCTGGGGCTCAGCTCACGTTTACTCACAGATGCCTCGGCACGGTCCCCCAGCTTTGCAATGAGGACGCTCCTTGTGTGGGGTGTGGGTTGCTGGCTGTATGGGAGATGATTCCCCACCTCTGACCAATTTCAGAATTGTTTTCCGCTGGAGCAAGTGCCCTGATTGGGTTTTCCTCTGTATAACTGGTGGGTTCAGGTTTTTTTTTCTTTTATGGTTCAAGTTAGATTTTATTCCTCTTTTATGTATTTATAGATATAAGCATGGAAATAATTCATTCATATAAATGCATCTGTGTGAAGGGAAGAACTTTTTTCTGTTTTATTTTTAAATTTTATTTTTTAAAATTTTGAACTTTAATTCTATTTATTTTTTATACAGCAGGTTATTATTTGTTATGTATTTTATGCATATACATGTATACAGTTCAATCCCAATCTCCAAATCATCCCACCACCACCACCCCATGGCTTCCCACACTTGGTGTCCATACGTTTGTTCTCTACCTCTGTGTCTCTATTTCTTCCCTGCAAACCAGTTCATCTGTACCATTTTTAGGTTCCACATATATGCATTAATATACAATATTTGTTTTCCTCTTTCTGACTTACTTCATTCTGTATGACAGTCTCTAGATCCATCGATGTCTCTACAAATGACCCAGTTTCATTCCTTTTTATGGCTGAGTAATATTCCATTTTATATATGTACCACATCTTTATCCATTCGTCTGTCTCTGGGCATTTCGGTTGCTTCCATTACCTGGCTATTGTAAATAGTGCTGCAATGAACATTGTGGTGAATGTGCCTTTTTGATTTATGGTTTTCTCTGGGTATATGCCCAGAAGTGGGATTGCTGGATCAGAGGGTAATTCTATTTCTAGCTTTTTTAAGGAAACTCCTTACTGTTCCCCATAGTGACTGTATCAATTTACATTCCCACCAATAGTGGAAGAGGGCTCCTTTTGTCCACACCCTCCCCAGAATTTGTTGTTTGTAGATTTTCTGATGATGCCGATTCTAACAGGTGTGAGGTGATACCTCATTGTACTTTTGATTTGCATTTCTCTAATAATTAGTGCTCTTGAGCAGCTTTTCATGTGCGTCTTGGCCATCTCGGTGTCTTCTTTGAAGAAACGTCTCTTTAGATCTTCTGCCCAATTTGTATTGGGTTGTTTGTTTTTCTAATATTAAGCTGCATGAGCTGTTTATACATATTGGAGATTAAACCTTTGTCCATTGATTCGTTTGCAACGATTTTCTCCCATTCTGAGGGATGCCTTTTTCCATTCCCGTTTTTTTTAACCAAAAAAGAAAGAAAGAAATAGAAGCAGAACACTAATGTGCGTAAAATATGCCTTTTGAAACGGTCGTTTTGAAATATGGACGTCCTTTGAATTTTTTGGTCGATATGTGACCCCAGGATTTGTTTTCAGGGCAGGTGTCATTTACAGGCCGGCAATGATTTTGAATATCAACTGACCATTAGCGCTGGGATTAAAGCTGCTGTTGTGTGAAACGGCCACAAGGTGGCAGCAGTTCTCCCTTACCGAATCTGGTTACTAGGGCAACAGAGCCTCAATGGAAGTCGTGTTCTAGATTGGAATTTAGAATGGAATGTGCCAGGAGAAAGCCCCTCAAGTTTGTCTCACTACTTCATGTTCGTGTTTTTAATTTATTTTTTTATTTTGTATTACAGCAAGTTTGATTACAATGTTTGGCTTGTTGTAGGTGTGGAAGATGTGGTTCTTTTACACATATACAGATGTCTGTTCTTCCTGGGATCCTTTTCCCATGTACGTTATGACAGAATGTTGAGTAGTCTTCTCTTGGTATTCCGTAGGTCTTTGGTGATTATATATGTCCCCTGTGTTTGTATATGTCTGTTAACCCCGATATCGTAATGAAACCAATCCTCACACCTTTCCATTGGTGAACCATAAGTTTTTTAATGAATCTGTGATTGCCCTTCTCCGTGGAAATATCTGCCCTGGTATCCATTTTTAGGTAACACCTATAAGTGATATGACACGATATGTGTCTTTCACTTTCTGACTTACTACAAGTCACGTGATTACCTCCAGACTCATCTACGGGGCTGCAAATGGCATTGTGTCCTTTTTTTCCTTGACTTCTATTCTGCCTTAGCGAGGTCCATTTTCAACAATGTGATTCCCTGAGGGTTGTGGATTAGCTGACCTGGGCAGCCTTACCCTGCCGGCCGGCCCTCCCCAGGTGTGCCTGGTTGAGGTCAATATAAACAGTGCTCCAGGCAGCAATAGCCCATGAAGCTGTGCCTGACTCCAGATTCTCTGCCCCGTCAGCAGTCTCGGGGCTGTGCTGGTGGGAGGGAGTGAGGGGCCATGGCTTTGTGGGTGGCCCGGTGTGAGTGGGGCTCTGCTGGCCTTTCTGCAGGAGTTGCCAGGCTGCCACCTATAAAGAAGAGGTTGTGTCACCCATACATTCCGCTGGAATCTCTCTCCGGACAGAGGTGAGGAAGGAAAAAACCAGTGGGGGCCGGGACAGGAGGGGTATCTCAGGCAGGGCAATGGAAAACTTCTGAAAGAGCGCCCGGGGCCAGGACCATCCTGGCTGGCCTGCAGGCACCAAGTTGGCCTGTGGGCTGTCGCTTGTGTGGTTCCGTGGCCCTTCCTCTAGGCTTTCAAGCCCTTGTACATATTCAGGTGTTTTACCTGGGAAGGGTGGGAACAGTTCAGCAGCAGCTGGCCTGGGGCTCAGCTCACGTTTACTCACAGATGCCTCGGCACGGTCCCCCAGCTTTGCAATGAGGACGCTCCTTGTGTGGGCTGTGGGTTGCTGGCTGTATGGGAGATGATTCCCCACCTCTGACCAATTTCAGAATTGTTTTCCGCTGGAGCAAGTGTCCTGATGGGGTTTTCCTCTGTATAACTGGTGGGTTCAGGTTTTTTTTTTCTTTTATGGTTCAAGTTAGATTTTATTCCTCTTTTATGTATTTATAGATATAAGCATGGAAATAATTCATTCATATAAATGCATCTGTGTGAAGGGAAGAACTTTTTTCTGTTTTATTTTTAAATTTTATTTTTTAAAATTTTGAACTTTAATTTTATTTATATTTTATACAGCAGGTTATTATTGGTTATGTATTTTATGCATATACATGTATACAGTTCAATCCCAATCTCCAAATCATCCCACCACCACCACCCCATGGCTTCCCACACTTGGTGTCCATACGTTTGTTCTCTACCTCTGTGTCTCTACTTCTTCCCTGCAAACCAGTTCATCTGTACCATTTTTAGGTTCCACATATATGCATTAATATACAATATTTGTTTTCCTCTTTCTGACTTACTTCATTCTGTATGACAGTCTCTAAATCCATCGATGTCTCTACAAATGACCCAGTTTCATTCCTTTTTATGGCTGAGTAATATTCCATTTTATATATGTACCACATCTTTATCCATTCGTCTGTCTCTGGGCATTTCGGTTGCTTCCATTACCTGGCTATTGTAAATAGTGCTTCAATGAACATTGTGGTGAATGTGCCTTTTTGATTTATGGTTTTCTCTGGGTATATGCCCAGAAGTGGGATTGCTGGATCAGAGGGTAATTCTATTTCTAGCTTTTTTAAGGAAACTCCTTACTGTTCCCCATAGTGACTGTATCAATTTACATTCCCACCAATAGTGGAAGAGGGCTCCTTTTGTCCACACCCTCCCCAGAATTTGTTGTTTGTAGATTTTCTGATGATGCCGATTCTAACAGGTGTGAGGTGATACCTCATTGTACTTTTGATATGCCTTTCTCTAATAATTAGTGCTCTTGAGCAGCTTTTCATGTGCGTCTTGGCCATCTCGGTGTCTTCTTTGAAGAAACGTCTCTTTAGATCTTCTGCCCAATTTGTATTGGGTTGTTTGTTTTTCTAATATTAAGCTGCATGAGCTGTTTATATATATTGGAGATTAAACCTTTGTCCATTGATTCGTTTGCAACGATTTTCTCCCATTCTGAGGGATGCCTTTTTCCATTCCCGTTTTTTTTAACCAAAAAAGAGAGAAAGAAATAGAAGCAGAACACTAATGTCTGTAAAATATGCCTTTTGAAACGGTCGTTTTGAAATATGGACGTCCTTTGAATTTTTTGGTCGATATGTGACCCCAGGATTTGTTTTCAGGGCAGGTGTCATTTACAGGCCGGCAATGATTTTGAATATCAACTGACCATTAGCGCTGGGATTAAAGCTGCTGTTGTGTGAAACGGCCACAAGGTGGCAGCAGTTCTCCCTTACCGAATCTGGTTACTAGGGCAACAGAGCCTCAATGGAAGTCGTGTTCTAGATTGGAATTTAGAATGGAATGTGCCAGGAGAAAGCCCCTCAAGTTTGTCTCACTACTTCTTGTTCGTGTTTTTAATTTATTTTTTTATTTTGTATTACAGCAAGTTTGATTACAATGTTTGGCTTGTTGTAGGTGTGGAAGATGTGGTTCTTTTACACATATACAGATGTCTGTTCTTCCTGGGATCCTTTTCCCATGTACGTTATGACAGAATGTTGAGTAGTCTTCTCTTGGTATTCCGTAGGTCTTTGGTGATTATATATGTCCCCTGTGTTTGTATATGTCTGTTAACCCCGATATCGTAATGAAACCAATCCTCACACCTTTCCATTGGTGAACCATAAGTTTTTTAATGAATCTGTGATTGCCCTTCTCCGTGGAAATATCTGCCCTGGTATCCATTTTTAGGTAACACCTATAAGTGATATGACACGATATGTGTCTTTCACTTTCTGACTTACTACAAGTCACGTGATTACCTCCAGACTCATCTACGGGGCTGCAAATGGCATTGTGTCCTTTTTTTCCTTGACTTCTCTTCTGCCTTAGCGAGGTCCATTTTCAACAATGTGATTCCCTGAGGGTTGTGGATTAGCTGACCTGGGCATCCTTACCCTGCCGGCCGGCCCTCCCCAGGTGTGCCTGGTTGAGGTCAATATAAACAGTGCTCCAGGCAGCAATAGCCCATGAAGCTGTGCCTGACTCCAGATTCTCTGCCCCGTCAGCAGTCTCGGGGCTGTGCTGGTGGGAGGGAGTGAGGGGCCATGGCTTTGTGGGTTGCCCGGTGTGAGTGGGGCTCTGTTGGCCTTTCTGCAGGAGTTGCCAGGCTGCCACCTATAAAGAAGAGGATGTGTCACCCATACCTTCCGCTGGAATCTCTCTCCGGACAGAGGTGAGGAAGGAAAAAACCAGTGGGGGCCGGGACAGGAGGGGTATCTCAGGCAGGGCAATGGAAAACTTCTGGAAGAGCGCCCGGGGCCAGGACCATCCTGGCTGGCCTGCAGGCACCAAGTTGGCCTGTGGGCTGTCGCTTGTGTGGTTCCGTGGCCCTTCCTCTAGGCTTTCAAGCCCTTGTACATATTCAGGTGTTTTACCTGGGAAGGGTGGGAACAGTTCAGCAGCAGCTGGCCTGGGGCTCAGCTCACGTTTACTCACAGATGCCTCGGCACGGTCCCCCAGCTTTGCAATGAGGACGCTCCTTGTGTGGGGTGTGGGTTGCTGGCTGTATGGGAGATGATTCCCCACCTCTGACCAATTTCAGAATTGTTTTCCGCTGGAGCAAGTGCCCTGATTGGGTTTTCCTCTGTATAACTGGTGGGTTCAGGTTTTTTTTTCTTTTATGGTTCAAGTTAGATTTTATTCCTCTTTTATGTATTTATAGATATAAGCATGGAAATAATTCATTCATATAAATGCATCTGTGTGAAGGGAAGAACTTTTTTCTGTTTTATTTTTAAATTTTATTTTTTAAAATTTTGAACTTTAATTCTATTTATTTTTTATACAGCAGGTTATTATTTGTTATGTATTTTATGCATATACATGTATACAGTTCAATCCCAATCTCCAAATCATCCCACCACCACCACCCCATGGCTTCCCACACTTGGTGTCCATACGTTTGTTCTCTACCTCTGTGTCTCTATTTCTTCCCTGCAAACCAGTTCATCTGTACCATTTTTAGGTTCCACATATATGCATTAATATACAATATTTGTTTTCCTCTTTCTGACTTACTTCATTCTGTATGACAGTCTCTAGATCCATCGATGTCTCTACAAATGACCCAGTTTCATTCCTTTTTATGGCTGAGTAATATTCCATTTTATATATGTACCACATCTTTATCCATTCGTCTGTCTCTGGGCATTTCGGTTGCTTCCATTACCTGGCTATTGTAAATAGTGCTGCAATGAACATTGTGGTGAATGTGCCTTTTTGATTTATGGTTTTCTCTGGGTATATGCCCAGAAGTGGGATTGCTGGATCAGAGGGTAATTCTATTTCTAGCTTTTTTAAGGAAACTCCTTACTGTTCCCCATAGTGACTGTATCAATTTACATTCCCACCAATAGTGGAAGAGGGCTCCTTTTGTCCACACCCTCCCCAGAATTTGTTGTTTGTAGATTTTCTGATGATGCCGATTCTAACAGGTGTGAGGTGATACCTCATTGTACTTTTGATTTGCATTTCTCTAATAATTAGTGCTCTTGAGCAGCTTTTCATGTGCGTCTTGGCCATCTCGGTGTCTTCTTTGAAGAAACGTCTCTTTAGATCTTCTGCCCAATTTGTATTGGGTTGTTTGTTTTTCTAATATTAAGCTGCATGAGCTGTTTATACATATTGGAGATTAAACCTTTGTCCATTGATTCGTTTGCAACGATTTTCTCCCATTCTGAGGGATGCCTTTTTCCATTCCCGTTTTTTTTAACCAAAAAAGAAAGAAAGAAATAGAAGCAGAACACTAATGTGCGTAAAATATGCCTTTTGAAACGGTCGTTTTGAAATATGGACGTCCTTTGAATTTTTTGGTCGATATGTGACCCCAGGATTTGTTTTCAGGGCAGGTGTCATTTACAGGCCGGCAATGATTTTGAATATCAACTGACCATTAGCGCTGGGATTAAAGCTGCTGTTGTGTGAAACGGCCACAAGGTGGCAGCAGTTCTCCCTTACCGAATCTGGTTACTAGGGCAACAGAGCCTCAATGGAAGTCGTGTTCTAGATTGGAATTTAGAATGGAATGTGCCAGGAGAAAGCCCCTCAAGTTTGTCTCACTACTTCATGTTCGTGTTTTTAATTTATTTTTTTATTTTGTATTACAGCAAGTTTGATTACAATGTTTGGCTTGTTGTAGGTGTGGAAGATGTGGTTCTTTTACACATATACAGATGTCTGTTCTTCCTGGGATCCTTTTCCCATGTACGTTATGACAGAATGTTGAGTAGTCTTCTCTTGGTATTCCGTAGGTCTTTGGTGATTATATATGTCCCCTGTGTTTGTATATGTCTGTTAACCCCGATATCGTAATGAAACCAATCCTCACACCTTTCCATTGGTGAACCATAAGTTTTTTAATGAATCTGTGATTGCCCTTCTCGGTGGAAATATCTGCCCTGGTATCCATTTTTAGGTAACACCTATAAGTGATATGACACGATATGTGTCTTTCACTTTCTGACTTACTACAAGTCACGTGATTACCTCCAGACTCATCTACGGGGCTGCAAATGGCATTGTGTCCTTTTTTTCCTTGACTTCTATTCTGCCTTAGCGAGGTCCATTTTCAACAATGTGATTCCCTGAGGGTTGTGGATTAGCTGACCTGGGCAGCCTTACCCTGCCGGCCGGCCCTCCCCAGGTGTGCCTGGTTGAGGTCAATATAAACAGTGCTCCAGGCAGCAATAGCCCATGAAGCTGTGCCTGACTCCAGATTCTCTGCCCCGTCAGCAGTCTCGGGGCTGTGCTGGTGGGAGGGAGTGAGGGGCCATGGCTTTGTGGGTGGCCCGGTGTGAGTGGGGCTCTGCTGGCCTTTCTGCAGGAGTTGCCAGGCTGCCTCCTATAAAGAAGAGGTTGTGTCACCCATACATTCCGCTGGAATCTCTCTCCGGACAGAGGTGAGGAAGGAAAAAACCAGTGGGGGCCGGGACAGGAGGGGTATCTCAGGCAGGGCAATGGAAAACTTCTGAAAGAGCGCCCGGGGCCAGGACCATCCTGGCTGGCCTGCAGGCACCAAGTTGGCCTGTGGGCTGTCGCTTGTGTGGTTCCGTGGCCCTTCCTCTAGGCTTTCAAGCCCTTGTACATATTCAGGTGTTTTACCTGGGAAGGGTGGGAACAGTTCAGCAGCAGCTGGCCTGGGGCTCAGCTCACGTTTACTCACAGATGCCTCGGCACGGTCCCCCAGCTTTGCAATGAGGACGCTCCTTGTGTGGGCTGTGGGTTGCTGGCTGTATGGGAGATGATTCCCCACCTCTGACCAATTTCAGAATTGTTTTCCGCTGGAGCAAGTGTCCTGATGGGGTTTTCCTCTGTATAACTGGTGGGTTCAGGTTTTTTTTTTCTTTTATGGTTCAAGTTAGATTTTATTCCTCTTTTATGTATTTATAGATATAAGCATGGAAATAATTCATTCATATAAATGCATCTGTGTGAAGGGAAGAACTTTTTTCTGTTTTATTTTTAAATTTTATTTTTTAAAATTTTGAACTTTAATTTTATTTATTTTTTATACAGCAGGTTATTATTGGTTATGTATTTTATGCATATACATGTATACAGTTCAATCCCAATCTCCAAATCATCCCACCACCACCACCCCATGGCTTCCCACACTTGGTGTCCATACGTTTGTTCTCTACCTCTGTGTCTCTACTTCTTCCCTGCAAACCAGTTCATCTGTACCATTTTTAGGTTCCACATATATGCATTAATATACAATATTTGTTTTCCTCTTTCTGACTTACTTCATTCTGTATGACAGTCTCTAAATCCATCGATGTCTCTACAAATGACCCAGTTTCATTCCTTTTTATGCCTGAGTAATATTCCATTTTATATATGTACCACATCTTTATCCATTCGTCTGTCTCTGGGCATTTCGGTTGCTTCCATTACCTGGCTATTGTAAATAGTGCTGCAATGAACATTGTGGTGAATGTGCCTTTTTGATTTATGGTTTTCTCTGGGTATATGCCCAGAAGTGGGATTGCTGGATCAGAGGGTAATTCTATTTCTAGCTTTTTTAAGGAAACTCCTTACTGTTCCCCATAGTGACTGTATCAATTTACATTCCCACCAATAGTGGAAGAGGGCTCCTTTTGTCCACACCCTCCCCAGAATTTGTTGTTTGTAGATTTTCTGATGATGCCGATTCTAACAGGTGTGAGGTGATACCTCATTGTACTTTTGATTTGCATTTCTCTAATAATTAGTGCTCTTGAGCAGCTTTTCATGTGCGTCTTGGCCATCTCGGTGTCTTCTTTGAAGAAACGTCTCTTTAGATCTTCTGCCCAATTTGTATTGGGTTGTTTGTTTTTCTAATATTAAGCTGCATGAGCTGTTTATATATATTGGAGATTAAACCTTTGTCCATTGATTCGTTTGCAACGATTTTCTCCCATTCTGAGGGATGCCTTTTTCTATTCCCGTTTTTTTTAACCAAAAAAGAGAGAAATAAATAGAAGCAGAACACAAATGTGTGTAAAATATGCCTTTTGAAACGGTCGTTTTGAAATATGGACGTCCTTTGAATTTTTTGGTCGATATGTGACCCCAGGATTTGTTTTCAGGGCAGGTGTCATTTACAGGCCGGCAATGATTTTGAATATCAACTGACCATTAGCGCTGCGATTAAAGCTGCTGTTGTGTGAAACGGCCACAAGGTGGCAGCAGTTCTCCCTTACCGAATCTGGTTACTAGGGCAACAGAGCCTCAATGGAAGTCGTGTTCTAGATTGGAATTTAGAATGGAATGTGCCAGGAGAAAGCCCCTCAAGTTTGTCTCACTACTTCTTGTTCGTGTTTTTAATTTATTTTTTTATTTTGTATTACAGCAAGTTTGATTACAATGTTTGGCTTGTTGTAGGTGTGGAAGATGTGGTTCTTTTACACATATACAGATGTCTGTTCTTCCTGGGATCCTTTTCCCATGTACGTTATGACAGAATGTTGAGTAGTCTTCTCTTGGTATTCCGTAGGTCTTTGGTGATTATATATGTCCCCTGTGTTTGTATATGTCTGTTAACCCCGATATCATAATGAAACCAATCCTCACACCTTTCCATTGGTGAACCATAAGTTTTTTAATGAATCTGTGATTGCCCTTCTCCGTGGAAATATCTGCCCTGGTATCCATTTTTAGGTAACACCTATAAGTGATATGACACGATATGTGTCTTTCACTTTCTGACTTACTACAAGTCACGTGATTACCTCCAGACTCATCTACGGGGCTGCAAATGGCATTGTGTCCTTTTTTTCCTTGACTTCTCTTCTGCCTTAGCGAGGTCCATTTTCAACAATGTGATTCCCTGAGGGTTGTGGATTAGCAGAGCTGGGCAGCCTTACCCTGCCGGTCGGCCCTCCCCAGGTGTGCCTCTTTGAGGTCAATATAAACAGCGCTCCAGGCAGCAATAGCCCCTGAAGCTGTGCCTGACTCCAGATTCTCGGCCCCGTCAGCAGTCTCGGGGCTGTGCAGGTGGGAGGGAGTGAGGGGCCATGGCTTTGTGGGTGGCACGGTGTGAGTGGGGCTCTGTTGAACTTTCTGCAGGAGTTGCCAGGCTGCCACCTATAAAGAAGAGGATGTGTCACCCATACCTTCGGCTGGAATCTCTCTCCGGACAGAGGTGAGGAAGGAAAAAACCAGTGGGGGCCGGGACAGGAGGGGTATCTCAGGCAGGGCAATGGAAAACTTCTGGAAGAGCGCCCGGGGCCAGGACCATCCTGGCTGGCCTGCAGGCACCAAGTTGGCCTGTGGGCTGTTGCTTGTGTGGTTCCGTGGCCCTTCCTCTAGGCTTTCAAGCCCTTGTACATATTCAGGTGTTTTACCTGGGAAGGGTGGGAACAGTTCAGCAGCAGATGGCCTGGGGCTCAGCTCACGTTTACTCAAAGATGCCTCGGCACGGTCCCCCAGCTTTGCACTGAGGACGCTCCTTGTGTGGGGTGTGGGTTGCTGGCTGTATGGGAGATGATTCCCCACCTCTGACCAATTTCAGAATTGTTTTCCGCTGGAGCAAGTGCCCTGATTGGGTTTTCCTCTGTATAACTGGTGGGTTCAGGTTTTTTTTTTCTTTTATGGTTCAAGTTAGATTTTATTCCTCTTTTATGTATTTATAGATATAAGCATGAAAATAATTCATTCATATAAATGCATCTGTGTGAAGGGAAGAACTTTTTTCTGTTTTATTTTTAAATTTTATTTTTTAAAATTTTGAACTTTAATTTTATTTATTTTTTATACAGCAGGTTATTATTTGTTATGTATTTTATGCATATACATGTATACAGTTCAATCCCAATCTCCAAATCATCCCACCACCACCACCCCATGGCTTTCCACACTTGGTGTCCATACGTTTGTTCTCTACCTCTGTGTCTCTACTTCTTCCCTGCAAACCAGTTCATCTATACCATTTTTAGGTTCCACATATATGCATTAATATACAATATTTGTTTTCCTCTTTCTGACTTGCTTCATTCTGTATGACAGTCTCTAAATCCATCGATGTCTCTACAAATGACCCAGTTTCATTCCTTTTTATGGCTGAGTAATATTCCATTTTATATATGTACCACATCTTTATCCATTCGTCTGTCTCTGGGCATTTCGGTTGCTTCCATTACCTGGCTATTGTAAATAGTGCTGCAATGAACATTGTGGTGAATGTGCCTTTTTGATTTATGGTTTTCTCTGGGTATATGCCCAGAAGTGGGATTGCTGGATCAGAGGGTAATTCTATTTCTAGCTTTTTTAAGGAAACTCCTTACTGTTCCCCATAGTGACTGTATCAATTTACATTCCCACCAATAGTGGAAGAGGGCTCCTTTTGTCCACACCCTCCCCAGAATTTGTTGTTTGTAGATTTTCTGATGATGCCGATTCTAACAGGTGTGAGGTGATACCTCATTGTACTTTTGATTTGCATTTCTCTAATAATTAGTGCTCTTGAGCAGCTTTTCATGTGCGTCTTGGCCATCTCGGTGTCTTCTTTGAAGAAACGTCTCTTTAGATCTTCTGCCCAATTTGTATTGGGTTGTTTGTTTTTCTAATATTAAGCTGCATGAGCTGTTTATACATATTGGAGATTAAACCTTTGTCCATTGATTCGTTTGCAACGATTTTCTCCCATTCTGAGGGATGCCTTTTTCCATTCCCGTTTTTTTTAACCAAAAAAGAAAGAAAGAAATAGAAGCAGAACACTAATGTGCGTAAAATATGCCTTTTGAAACGGTCGTTTTGAAATATGGACGTCCTTTGAATTTTTTGGTCGATATGTGACCCCAGGATTTGTTTTCAGGGCAGGTGTCATTTACAGGCCGGCAATGATTTTGAATATCAACTGACCATTAGCGCTGGGATTAAAGCTGCTGTTGTGTGAAACGGCCACAAGGTGGCAGCAGTTCTCCCTTACCGAATCTGGTTACTAGGGCAACAGAGCCTCAATGGAAGTCGTGTTCTAGATTGGAATTTAGAATGGAATGTGCCAGGAGAAAGCCCCTCAAGTTTGTCTCACTACTTCATGTTCGTGTTTTTAATTTATTTTTTTATTTTGTATTACAGCAAGTTTGATTACAATGTTTGGCTTGTTGTAGGTGTGGAAGATGTGGTTCTTTTACACATATACAGATGTCTGTTCTTCCTGGGATCCTTTTCCCATGTACGTTATGACAGAATGTTGAGTAGTCTTCTCTTGGTATTCCGTAGGTCTTTGGTGATTATATATGTCCCCTGTGTTTGTATATGTCTGTTAACCCCGATATCGTAATGAAACCAATCCTCACACCTTTCCATTGGTGAACCATAAGTTTTTTAATGAATCTGTGATTGCCCTTCTCGGTGGAAATATCTGCCCTGGTATCCATTTTTAGGTAACACCTATAAGTGATATGACACGATATGTGTCTTTCACTTTCTGACTTACTACAAGTCACGTGATTACCTCCAGACTCATCTACGGGGCTGCAAATGGCATTGTGTCCTTTTTTTCCTTGACTTCTATTCTGCCTTAGCGAGGTCCATTTTCAACAATGTGATTCCCTGAGGGTTGTGGATTAGCTGACCTGGGCAGCCTTACCCTGCCGGCCGGCCCTCCCCAGGTGTGCCTGGTTGAGGTCAATATAAACAGTGCTCCAGGCAGCAATAGCCCATGAAGCTGTGCCTGACTCCAGATTCTCTGCCCCGTCAGCAGTCTCGGGGCTGTGCTGGTGGGAGGGAGTGAGGGGCCATGGCTTTGTGGGTGGCCCGGTGTGAGTGGGGCTCTGCTGGCCTTTCTGCAGGAGTTGCCAGGCTGCCACCTATAAAGAAGAGGTTGTGTCACCCATACATTCCGCTGGAATCTCTCTCCGGACAGAGGTGAGGAAGGAAAAAACCAGTGGGGGCCGGGACAGGAGGGGTATCTCAGGCAGGGCAATGGAAAACTTCTGAAAGAGCGCCCGGGGCCAGGACCATCCTGGCTGGCCTGCAGGCACCAAGTTGGCCTGTGGGCTGTCGCTTGTGTGGTTCCGTGGCCCTTCCTCTAGGCTTTCAAGCCCTTGTACATATTCAGGTGTTTTACCTGGGAAGGGTGGGAACAGTTCAGCAGCAGCTGGCCTGGGGCTCAGCTCACGTTTACTCACAGATGCCTCGGCACGGTCCCCCAGCTTTGCAATGAGGACGCTCCTTGTGTGGGCTGTGGGTTGCTGGCTGTATGGGAGATGATTCCCCACCTCTGACCAATTTCAGAATTGTTTTCCGCTGGAGCAAGTGTCCTGATGGGGTTTTCCTCTGTATAACTGGTGGGTTCAGGTTTTTTTTTTCTTTTATGGTTCAAGTTAGATTTTATTCCTCTTTTATGTATTTATAGATATAAGCATGGAAATAATTCATTCATATAAATGCATCTGTGTGAAGGGAAGAACTTTTTTCTGTTTTATTTTTAAATTTTATTTTTTAAAATTTTGAACTTTAATTTTATTTATTTTTTATACAGCAGGTTATTATTGGTTATGTATTTTATGCATATACATGTATACAGTTCAATCCCAATCTCCAAATCATCCCACCACCACCACCCCATGGCTTCCCACACTTGGTGTCCATACGTTTGTTCTCTACCTCTGTGTCTCTACTTCTTCCCTGCAAACCAGTTCATCTGTACCATTTTTAGGTTCCACATATATGCATTAATATACAATATTTGTTTTCCTCTTTCTGACTTACTTCATTCTGTATGACAGTCTCTAAATCCATCGATGTCTCTACAAATGACCCAGTTTCATTCCTTTTTATGGCTGAGTAATATTCCATTTTATATATGTACCACATCTTTATCCATTCGTCTGTCTCTGGGCATTTCGGTTGCTTCCATTACCTGGCTATTGTAAATAGTGCTGCAATGAACATTGTGGTGAATGTGCCTTTTTGATTTATGGTTTTCTCTGGGTATATGCCCAGAAGTGGGATTGCTGGATCAGAGGGTAATTCTATTTCTAGCTTTTTTAAGGAAACTCCTTACTGTTCCCCATAGTGACTGTATCAATTTACATTCCCACCAATAGTGGAAGAGGGCTCCTTTTGTCCACACCCTCCCCAGAATTTGTTGTTTGTAGATTTTCTGATGATGCCGATTCTAACAGGTGTGAGGTGATACCTCATTGTACTTTTGATTTGCATTTCTCTAATAATTAGTGCTCTTGAGCAGCTTTTCATGTGCGTCTTGGCCATCTCGGTGTCTTCTTTGAAGAAACGTCTCTTTAGATCTTCTGCCCAATTTGTATTGGGTTGTTTGTTTTTCTAATATTAAGCTGCATGAGCTGTTTATATATATTGGAGATTAAACCTTTGTCCATTGATTCGTTTGCAACGATTTTCTCCCATTCTGAGGGATGCCCTTTTCTATTCCCGTTTTTTTTAACCAAAAAAGAGAGAAATAAATAGAAGCAGAACACAAATGTGTGTAAAATATGCCTTTTGAAACGGTCGTTTTGAAATATGGACGTCCTTTGAATTTTTTGGTCGATATGTGACCCCAGGATTTGTTTTCAGGGCAGGTGTCATTTACAGGCCGGCAATGATTTTGAATATCAACTGACCATTAGCGCTGCGATTAAAGCTGCTGTTGTGTGAAACGGCCACAAGGTGGCAGCAGTTCTCCCTTACCGAATCTGGTTACTAGGGCAACAGAGCCTCAATGGAAGTCGTGTTCTAGATTGGAATTTAGAATGGAATGTGCCAGGAGAAAGCCCCTCAAGTTTGTCTCACTACTTCTTGTTCGTGTTTTTAATTTATTTTTTTATTTTGTATTACAGCAAGTTTGATTACAATGTTTGGCTTGTTGTAGGTGTGGAAGATGTGGTTCTTTTACACATATACAGATGTCTGTTCTTCCTGGGATCCTTTTCCCATGTACGTTATGACAGAATGTTGAGTAGTCTTCTCTTGGTATTCCGTAGGTCTTTGGTGATTATATATGTCCCCTGTGTTTGTATATGTCTGTTAACCCCGATATCGTAATGAAACCAATCCTCACACCTTTCCATTGGTGAACCATAAGTTTTTTAATGAATCTGTGATTGCCCTTCTCCGTGGAAATATCTGCCCTGGTATCCATTTTTAGGTAACACCTATAAGTGATATGACACGATATGTGTCTTTCACTTTCTGACTTACTACAAGTCACGTGATTACCTCCAGACTCATCTACGGGGCTGCAAATGGCATTGTGTCCTTTTTTTCCTTGACTTCTCTTCTGCCTTAGCGAGGTCCATTTTCAACAATGTGATTCCCTGAGGGTTGTGGATTAGCAGAGCTGGGCAGCCTTACCCTGCCGGTCGGCCCTCCCCAGGTGTGCCTCTTTGAGGTCAATATAAACAGCGCTCCAGGCAGCAATAGCCCCTGAAGCTGTGCCTGACTCCAGATTCTCGGCCCCGTCAGCAGTCTCGGGGCTGTGCAGGTGGGAGGGAGTGAGGGGCCATGGCTTTGTGGGTGGCACGGTGTGAGTGGGGCTCTGTTGAACTTTCTGCAGGAGTTGCCAGGCTGCCACCTATAAAGAAGAGGATGTGTCACCCATACCTTCGGCTGGAATCTCTCTCCGGACAGAGGTGAGGAAGGAAAAAACCAGTGGGGGCCGGGACAGGAGGGGTATCTCAGGCAGGGCAATGGAAAACTTCTGGAAGAGCGCCCGGGGCCAGGACCATCCTGGCTGGCCTGCAGGCACCAAGTTGGCCTGTGGGCTGTTGCTTGTGTGGTTCCGTGGCCCTTCCTCTAGGCTTTCAAGCCCTTGTACATATTCAGGTGTTTTACCTGGGAAGGGTGGGAACAGTTCAGCAGCAGATGGCCTGGGGCTCAGCTCACGTTTACTCAAAGATGCCTCGGCACGGTCCCCCAGCTTTGCACTGAGGACGCTCCTTGTGTGGGGTGTGGGTTGCTGGCTGTATGGGAGATGATTCCCCACCTCTGACCAATTTCAGAATTGTTTTCCGCTGGAGCAAGTGCCCTGATTGGGTTTTCCTCTGTATAACTGGTGGGTTCAGGTTTTTTTTTTCTTTTATGGTTCAAGTTAGATTTTATTCCTCTTTTATGTATTTATAGATATAAGCATGAAAATAATTCATTCATATAAATGCATCTGTGTGAAGGGAAGAACTTTTTTCTGTTTTATTTTTAAATTTTATTTTTTAAAATTTTGAACTTTAATTTATTTATTTTTTATACAGCAGGTTATTATTTGTTATGTATTTTATGCATATACATGTATACAGTTCAATCCCAATCTCCAAATCATCCCACCACCACCACCCCATGGCTTTCCACACTTGGTGTCCATACGTTTGTTCTCTACATCTGTGTCTCTACTTCTTCCCTGCAAACCAGTTCATCTATACCATTTTTAGGTTCCACATATATGCATTAATATACAATATTTGTTTTCCTCTTTCTGACTTGCTTCATTCTGTATGACAGTCTCTAAATCCATCGATGTCTCTACAAATGACCCAGTTTCATTCCTTTTTATGGCTGAGTAATATTCCATTTTATATATGTACCACATCTTTATCCATTCGTCTGTCTGTGGGCATTTCGGTTGCTTCCATTACCTGGCTATTGTAAATAGTGCTGCAATGAACATTGTGGTGAATGTGCCTTTTTGATTTATGGTTTTCTCTGGGTATATGCCCAGAAGTGGGATTGCTGGATCAGAGGGTAATTCTATTTCTAGCTTTTTTAAGGATACTCCTTACTGTTCCCCATAGTGACTGTATCAATTTACATTCCCACCAATAGTGGAAGAGGGCTCCTTTTGTCCACACCCTCCCCAGAATTTGTTGTTTGTAGATTTTCTGATGATGCCGATTCTAACAGGTGTGAGGTGATACCTCATTGTACTTTTGATTTGCATTTCTCTAATAATTAGTGCTCTTGAGCAGCTTTTCATGTGCGTCTTGGCCATCTCGGTGTCTTCTTTGAAGAAACGTCTCTTTAGATCTTCTGCCCAATTTGTATTGGGTTGTTTGTTTTTCTAATATTAAGCTGCATGAGCTGTTTATATATATTGGAGATTAAACCTTTGTCCATTGATTCGTTTGCAACGATTTTCTCCCATTCTGAGGGATGCCTTTTTCCATTCCCGTTTTTTTTAACCGAAAAAGAAAGAAAGAAATAGAAGCAGAACAGTAATGTGCGTAAAATATGCCTTTTGAAACGGTCGTTTTGAAATATGGACGTCCTTTGAATTTTTTGGTCGATATGTGACCCCAGGATTTGTTTTCAGGGCAGGTGTCATTTACAGGCCGGCAATGATTTTGAATATCAACTGACCATTAGCGCTGGGATTAAAGCTGCTGTTGTGTGAAACGGCCACAAGGTGGCAGCAGTTCTCCCTTACCGAATCTCGTTACTAGGGCAACAGAGCCTCAATGGAAGTCGTGTTCTAGATTGGAATTTAGAATGGAATGTGCCAGGAGAAAGCCCCTCAAGTTTGTCTCACTACTTCTTGTTCGTGTTTTTAATTTATTATTTTATTTTTTATTACAGCAAGTTTGATTACAATGTTTGGCTTGTTGTAGGTGTGGAAGATGTGGTTCTTTTACACATATACAGATGTCTGTTCTTCCTGGGATCCTTTTCCCATGTACGTTATGACAGAATGTTGAGTAGTCTTCTCTTGGTATTCCGTAGGTCTTTGGTGATTATATATGTCCCCTGTGTTTGTATATGTCTGTTAACCCCGATATCGTAATGAAACCAATCCTCACACCTTTCCATTGGTGAACCATAAGTTTTTTAATGAATCTGTGATTGCCCTTCTCCGTGGAAATATCTGCCCTGGTATCCATTTTTAGGTAACACCTCTAAGTGATATGACACGATATGTGTCTTTCACTTTCTGACTTACTACAAGTCACGTGATTACCTCCAGACTCATCTACGGGGCTGCAAATGGCATTGTGTCCTTTTTTTCCTTGACTTGTATTCTGCCTTAGCGAGGTCCATTTTCAACAATGTGATTCCCTGAGGGTTGTGGATTAGCTGACCTGGGCAGCCTTACGCTGCTGGCCGGCCCTCCACAGGTGTGCCTGTTTGAGGTCAATATAAACAGTGCTCCAGGCAGCAATAGCCCCTGAAGCTGTGCCTGACTCCAGATTCTCTGCCCCGTCAGCAGTCTCGGGGCTGTGCTGGTGGGAGGGAGTGAGGGGCCATGGCTTTGTGGGTTGCCCGGTGTGAGTGGGGCTCTGTTGGCCTTTCTGCAGGTGTTGCCAGGCTGCCACCTATAAAGAAGAGGTTGTGTCACCCATACCTTCCGCTGGAATCCCTCTCCGGACAGAGGTGAGGAAGGAAAAAACCAGTGGGGGCCGGGACAGGAGGGGTATCTCAGGCAGGGCAATGGAAAACTTCTGGAAGAGCGCCCGGGGCCAGGACCATCCTGGCTGGCCTGCAGGCACCAAGTTGGCCTGTGGGCTGTCGCTTGTGTGGTTCCGTGGCCCTTCCTCGAGGCTTTCAAGCCCTTGTACATATTCAGGTGTTTTACCTGGGAAGGGTGGGAACAGTTCAGCAGCAGCTGGCCTGGGGCTCAGCTCACGTTTACTCACAGATGCCTCGGCACGGTCCCCCAGCTTTGCAATGAGGACGCTCCTTGTGTGGGGGGTGGGTTGCTGGCTGTATGGGAGATGATTCCCCACCTCTGACCAATTACAGAATTGTTTTCCGCTGGAGCAAGTGCCCTGATTGGGTGTTCCTCTGTATAACTGGTGGGTTCAGGTTTTTTTTTCTTTTATGGTTCAAGTTAGATTTTATTCCTCTTTTATGTATTTATAGATATAAGCATGGAAATAATTCATTCATATAAATGCATCTGTGTGAAGGGAAGAACTTTTTTCTGTTTTATTTTTAAATTTTATTTTTTAAAATTTTGAACTTTAATTTTATTTATTTTTTATACAGCAGGTTATTATTTGTTATGTATTTTATGCATATACATGTATACAGTTCAATCCCAATCTCCAAATCATCCCACCACCACCACCCCATGGCTTCCCACACTTGGTGTCCATACGTTTGTTCTCTACCTCTGTGTCTCTATTTCTTCCCTGCAAACCAGTTCATCTGTACCATTTTTAGGTTCCCCATATATGCATTAATATACAATATTTGTTTTCCTCTTTCTGACTTACTTCATTCTGTATGACAGTCTCTAGATCCATCGATGTCTCTACAAATGACCCAGTTTCATTCCTTTTTATGGCTGAGTAATATTCGATTTTATATATGTCCCACATCTTTATCCATTCGTCTGTCTGTGGGCATTTCGGTTGCTTCCATTACCTGGCTATTGTAAATAGTGCTGCAATGAACATTGTGGTGAATGTGCCTTTTTGATTTATGGTTTTCTCTGGGTATATGCCCAGAAGTGGGATTGCTGGATCAGAGGGTAATTCTATTTCTAGCTTTTTTAAGGAAACTCCTTACTGTTCCCCATAGTGACTGTATCAATTTACATTCCCACCAATAGTGGAAGAGGGCTCCTTTTGTCCACACCCTCCCCAGAATTTGTTGTTTGTAGATTTTCTGATGATGCCGATTCTAACAGGTGTGAGGTGATACCTCATTGTACTTTTGATTTGCATTTCTCTAATAATTAGTGCTCTTGAGCAGCTTTTCATGTGCGTCTTGGCCATCTCGGTGTCTTCTTTGAAGAAACGTCTCTTTAGATCTTCTGCCCATTTTTGTATTGCGTTGTTTGTTTTTCTAATATTAAGCTGCATGAGCTGTTTATATATATTGGAGATTAAACCTTTGTCCATTGATTCGTTTGCAACGATTTTCTCCCATTCTGAGGGATGCCTTTTTCCATTCCCGTTTTTTTAACCAAAAAAGAAAGAAAGAAATAGAAGCAGAACACTAATGTTCGTAAAATATGCCTTTTGAAACGATCGTTTTGAAATATGGACGTCCTTTGAATTTTTTGGTCGATATGTGACCCCAGGATTTGTTTTCAGGGCAGGTGTCATTTACAGGCCGGCAATGATTTTGAATATCAACTGACCATTAGCGCTGGGATTAAAGCTGCTGTTGTGTGAAACGGCCACAAGGTGGCAGCAGTTCTCCCTTACCGAATCTGGTTACTAGGGCAACAGAGCCTCAATGGAAGTCGTGTTCTAGATTGGAATTTAGAATGGAATGTGCCAGGAGAAAGCCCCTCAAGTTTGTCTCACTACGTCTTGTTCGTGTTTTTAATTTATTATTTTATTTTTTATTACAGCAAGTTTGATTACAATGTTTCGCTTGTTGTAGGTGTGGAAGATGTGGTTCTTTTACACATATACAGATGTCTGTTCTTCCTGGGATCCTTTTCCCATGTACGTTATGACAGAATGTTGAGTAGTCTTCTCTTGGTATTCCGTAGGTCTTTGGTGATTATATATGTCCCCTGTGTTTGTATATGTCTGTTAACCCCGATATCGTAATGAAACCAATCCTCACACCTTTCCATTGGTGAACCATTAGTTTTTTAATGAATCTGTGATTGCCCTTCTCCGTGGAAATATCTGCCCTGGTATCCATTTGTAGGTAAAACCTATAAGTGATATGACACGATATGTGTCTTTCACTTTCTGACTTACTACAAGTCACGTGATTACCTCCAGACTCATCTACGGGGCTGCAAATTGCATTGTGTACATTTTTTCCTTGACTTCTATTCTGCCTTAGCGAGGTCCATTTTAAACAATGTGATTCCCTGAGGGTTGTGGATTAGCTGACCTGGGCAGCCTTACCCTGCCGGCCGGCCCTCCCCAGGTGTGCCTGGTTGAGGTCAATATAAACAGTGCTCCAGGCAGCAATAGCCCATGAAGCTGTGCCTGACTCCAGATTCTCTGCCCCGTCAGCAGTCTCGGGGCTGTGCTGGTGGGAGGGAGTGAGGGGCCATGGTTTTGTGGGTGGCACGGTGTGAGTGGGGCTCTGTTGAACTTTCTGCAGGAGTTGCCAGGCTGCCACCTATAAAGAAGAGGATGTGTCACCCATACCTTCGGCTGGAATCTCTCTCCGGACAGAGGTGAGGAAGGAAAAAAACAGTGGGGGCCGGGACAGGAGGGGTATCTCAGGCAGGGCAATGGAAAACTTCTGGAAGAGCGCCCGGGGCCAGGACCATCCTGGCTGGCCTGCAGGCACCAAGTTGGCCTGTGGGCTGTCGCTTGTGTGGTTCCGTGGCCCTTCCTCTAGGCTTTCAAGCCCTTGTACATATTCAGGTGTTTTACCTGGGAAGGGTGGGAACAGTTCAGCAGCAGCTGGCCTGGGGCTCAGCTCACGTTTACTCACAGATGCCTCGGCACGGTCCCCCAGCTTTGCACTGAGGACGCTCCTTGTGTGGGGTGTGGGTTGCTGGCTGTATGGGAGATGATTCCCCACCTCTGACCAATTTCAGAATTGTTTTCCGCTGGAGCAAGTGCCCTGATTGGGTTTTCCTCTTTATAACTGGTGGGTTCAGGTTTTTTTTTTCTTTTATGGTTCAAGTTAGATTTTATTCCTCTTTTATGTATTTATAGATATAAGCATGAAAATAATTCATTCATATAAATGCATCTGTGTGAAGGGAAGAACTTTTTTCTGTTTTATTTTTAAATTTTATTTTTTAAAATTTTGAACTTTAATTTTATTTATTTTTTATACAGCAGGTTATTATTTGTTATGTATTTTATGCATATACATGTATACAGTTCAATCCCAATCTCCAAATCATCCCACCACCACCACCCCATGGCTTCCCACACTTGGTGTCCATACGTTTGTTCTCTACCTCTGTGTCTCTACTTCTTCCCTGCAAACCAGTTCATCTATACCATTTTTAGGTTCCACATATATGCATTAATATACAATATTTGTTTTCCTCTTTCTGATTTACTTCATTCTGTATGACAGTCTCTAAATCCATCGATGTCTCTACAAATGACCCAGTTTCATTCCTTTTTATGGCTGAGTAATATTCCATTTTATATATGTCCCACATCTTTATCCATTCGTCTGTCTGTGGGCATTTCGGTTGCTTCCATTACCTGGCTATTGTAAATAGTGCTGCAATGAACATTGTGGTGAATGTGCCTTTTTGATTTATGGTTTTCTCTGGGTATATGCCCAGAAGTGGGATTGCTGGATCAGAGGGTAATTCTATTTCTAGCTTTTTTAAGGAAACTCCTTACTGTTCCCCATAGTGACTGTATCAATTTACATTCCCACCAATAGTGGAAGAGGGCTCCTTTTGTCCACACCCTCCCCAGAATTTGTTGTTTGTAGATTTTCTGATGATGCCGATTCTAACAGGTGTGAGGTGATACCTCATTGTACTTTTGATTTGCATTTCTCTAATAATTAGTGCTCTTGAGCAGCTTTTCATGTGCGTCTTGGCCATCTCGGTGTCTTCTTTGAAGAAACGTCTCTTTAGATCTTCTGCCCATTTTTGTATTGCGTTGTTTGTTTTTCTAATATTAAGCTGCATGAGCTGTTTATATATATTGGAGATTAAACCTTTGTCCATTGATTCGTTTGCAACGATTTTCTCCCATTCTGAGGGATGCCTTTTTCCATTCCCGTTTTTTTTAACCAAAACAGAAAGAAAGAAATAGAAGCAGAACACTAATGTGCGTAAAATATGCCTTTTGAAATGGTCGTTTTGAAATATGGACGTCCTTTGAATTTTTTCGTCGATATGTGACCCCAGGATTTGTTTTCAGGGCAGGTGTCATTTACAGGCCGGCAATGATTTTGAATATCAACTGACCATTAGCGCTGGGATTAAAGCTGCTGTTGTGTGAAACGGCCACAAGGTGGCAGCAGTTCTCCCTTACCGAATCTGGTTACTAGTGCAACAGAGCCTCAATGGAAGTCGTGTTCTAGATTGGAATTTAGAATGGAATGTGCCAGGAGAAAGCCCCTCAAGTTTGTCTCACTACTTCATGTTCGTGTTTTTAATTTATGTTTTTATTTTGTATTACAGCAAGTTTGATTACAATGTTTGGCTTGTTGTAGGTGTGGAAGATGTGGTTCTTTTACACATATACAGATGTCTGTTCTTCCTGGGATCCTTTTCCCATGTACGTTATGACAGAATGTTGAGTAGTCTTCTCTTGGTATTCCGTAGGTCTTTGGTGATTATATATGTCCCCTGTGTTTGTATGTGTCTGTTAACCCCGATATCGTAATGAAACCAATCCTCACACCTTTCCATTGGTGAACCATAAGTTTTTTAATGAATCTGTGATTGCCCTTCTCCGTGGAAATATCTGCCCTGGTATCCATTTTTAGGTAACACCTATAAGTGATATGACACGATATGTGTCTTTCACTATCTGACTTACTACAAGTCACGTGATTACCTCCAGACTCATCTACGGGGCTGCAAATGGCATTGTGTCCTTTTTTTCCTTGACTTCTCTTCTGCCTTAGCGAGGTCCATTTTCAACAATGTGATTCCCTGAGGGTTGTGGATTAGCTGACCTGGGCAGCCTTACCCTGCCGGCCGGCCCTCCCCAGGTGTGCCTGGTTGAGGTCAATATAAACAGTGCTCCAGGCAGCAATAGCCCCTGAAGCTGTGCCTGACTCCAGATTCTCTGCCCCGTCAGCAGTCTCGGGGCTGTGCTGGTGGGAGGGAGTGAGGGGCCATGGCTTTGTGGGTGGCCCGGTGTGAGTGGGGCTCTGCTGGCCTTTCTGCAGGAGTTGCCAGGCTGCCACCTATAAAGAAGAGGATATGTCACCCATACCTTCCGCTGGAATTTCTCTCCGGACCGAGGTGAGGAAGGAAAAAACCAGTGGGGGCCGGGACAGGAGGGGTATCTCAGGCAGGGCAATGGAAAACTTCTGGAAGAGCGCCCGGGGCCAGGACCATCCTGGCTGGCCTGCAGGCACCAAGTTGGCCTGTGGGCTGTCGCTTGTGTGGTTCCGTGGCCCTTCCTCTAGGCTTTCAAGCCCTTGTACATATTCAGTAGTCTTACCTGGGAAGGGTGGGAACAGTTCAGCAGCAGCTGGCCTGGGGCTCAGCTCACGTTTACTCACAGATGCCTCGGCACGGTCCCCCAGCTTTGCAATGAGGACGCTCCTTGTGTGGGGGGTGGGTTGCTGGCTGTATGGGAGATGATACCCCACCTCTGACCAATTTCAGAATTGTTTTCCGCTGGAGCAAGTGCCCTGATTGGGTGTTCCTCTGTATAACTGGTGGGTTCAGGTTTTTTTTTTCTTTTATGGTTCAAGTTAGATTTTATTCCTCTTTTATGTATTTATAGATATAAGCATGGAAATGATTCATTCTTATAAATGCATCTGTGTGAAGGGAAGAACTTTTTTCTGTTTTATTTTTAAATTTTATTTTCTAAAATTTTGAATTTTAATTTTATTTATTTTTATACAGCAGGTTATTATTTGTTATGTATTTTATGCATATCCATGTATACAGTTCAATCCCAATCTCCAAATCATCCCACTACCACCACCCCATGGCTTCCCACACTTGGTGTCCATACGTTTGTTCTCTACCTCTGTGTCTCTACTTCTTCCCTGCAAACCAGTTCATCTGTACCATTTTTAGGTTCCACATATATGCATTAATATACAATATTTGTTTTCCTCTTTCTGACTTACTTCATTCTGTATGACAGTCTCTAGATCCATCGATGTCTCTACAAATGACCCAGTTTCATTCCATTTTATGGCTGAGTAATATTCCATTTTATATATGTACCACATCTTTATCCATTCGTCTGTCTGTGGGCATTTCGGTTGCTTCCATTACCTGGCTATTGTAAATAGTGCTGCAATGAACATTGTGGTGAATGTGCCTTTTTGATTTATGGCTTTCTCTGTGTATATGCCCAGAAGTGGGATTGCTGGATCAGAGGGTAATTCTATTTCTAGCTTTTTTAAGGAAACTCCTTACTGTTCCCCATAGTGACTGTATCAATTTACATTCCCACCAATAGTGGAAGAGGGCTCCTTTTGTCCACACCCTCCCCAGAATTTGTTGTTTGTAGATTTTCTGATGATGCCGATTCTAACAGGTGTGAGGTGATACCTCATTGTACTTTTGATTTGCATTTCTCTAATAATTAGTGCTCTTGAGCAGCTTTTCATGTGCGTCTTGGCCATCTCGGTGTCTTCTTTGAAGAAACGTCTCTTTAGATCTTCTACCCAATTTGTATTGGGTTGTTTGTTTTTCTAATATTAAGCTGCATGAGCTGTTTATATATATTGGAGATTAAACCTTTGTCCATTGATTCGTTTGCAACGATTTTCTCCCATTCTGAGGGATGCCTTTTTCCATTCCCGTTTTTTTAACCAAAAAAGAAAGAAAGAAATAGAAGCAGAACACTAATGTGCGTAAAATATGCCTTTTGAAACGGTCGTTTTGAAATATGGACGTCCTTTGAATTTTTTGGTCGATATGTGACCCCGGGATTTGTTTTCAGGGCAGGTGTCATTTACAGGCCGGCAATGATTTTGAATATCAACTGACCATTAGCGCTGGGATTAAAGCTGCTGTTGTGTGAAACGGCCACAAGGTGGCAGCAGTTCTCCCTTACCGAATCTGGTTACTAGGGCAACAGAGCCTCAATGGAAGTCGTGTTCTAGATTGGAATTTAGAATGGAATGTGCCAGGAGAAAGCCCCTCAAGTTTGTCTCCCTACTTCTTGTTCGTGTTTTTAATTTATTTTTTTATTTTGTATTACAGCAAGTTTGATTACAATGTTTGGCTTGTTGTAGGTGTGGAAGATGTGGTTCTTTTACACATATACAGATGTCTGTTCTTCCTGGGATGTTTTCCCATGTACGTTATGACAGAATGTTGAGTAGTCTTCTCTTGGTATTCCGTAGGTCTTTGGTGATTATATATGTCCCCTGTGTTTGTATATGTCTGTTAACCCCGATATCGTAATGAAACCAATCCTCACACCTTTCCATTGGTGAACCATAAGTTTTTTAATGAATCTGTGATTGCCCTTCTCCGTGGAAATATCTGCCCTGGTATCCATTTTTAGGTAACACCTATAAGTGATATGACACGATATGTGTCTTTCACTTTCTGACTTACTACAAGTCACGTGATTACCTCCAGACTCATCTACGGGGCTGCAAATGGCATTGTGTCCTTTTTTTCCTTGACTTCTCTTCTGCCTTAGCGAGGTCCATTTTCAACAATGTGATTCCCTGAGGGTTGTGGATTAGCTGACCTGGGCAGCCTTACCCTGCCGGCCGGCCCTCCCCAGGTGTGCCTGGTTGAGGTCAATATAAACAGTGCTCCAGGCAGCAATAGCCCCTGAAGCTGAGCCTGACTCCAGATTCTCTGCCCCGTCAGCAGTCTCGGGGCTGTGCTGGTGGGAGGGAGTGAGGGGCCATGGCTTTGTGGGTGGCCCGGTGTGAGTGGGGCTCTGCTGGCCTTTCTGCAGGAGTTGCCAGGCTGCCACCTATAAAGAAGAGGATGTGTCACCCATACCTTCCGCTGGAATTTCTCTCTGGACAGAGGTGAGGAAGGAAAAAAACCAGTGGGGGCAAGGACAGGAGGGGTATCTCAGGCAGGGCAATGGAAAACTTCTGGAAGAGCGCCCAGTGCCAGGACCATCCTGGCTGGCCTGCAGGCACCATGTTGGCCTGTGGGCTGTCGTTTGTGTGGTTCCGTGGCCCTTCTTCTAGGCTTACAAGCCCTTGTACATATTCAGGTGTTTTACCTGGGAAGGGTGGGAACAGTTCAGCAGCAGCTGGCCTGGGGCTCAGCTCACGTTTACTCACAGATGCCTCGGCACGGTCCCCCAGCTTTGCAATGAGGACGCTCTTTGTGTGAGGGGTGGGTTGTTGGCTGTATGGGAGATGATTCCCCACCTCTGACCAATTTCAGAACTGTTTTCCGCTGGAGCAAGTGCCCTGATTGGGTGTTCCTCTGTATAACTGGTGGGTTCAGGTTTTCTTTTTCTTTTATGGTTCAAGTTAGATTTTATTCCTCTTTTATGTATTTATGGATATAAGCATGGAAATGATTCATTCATATAAATGCATCTGTGTGAAGGGAAGAACTTTTTTCTGTTTTATTTTTAAATTTTATTTCTTAAAATTTTGAACTTTAATTTTATTTATTTTTTATACAGCAGGTTATTATTGGTTATGTATTTTATGCATATCCATGTATACAGTTCAATCCCAATCTCCAAATCATCCCACCACCACCACCCCATGGCTTCCCACACTTGGTGTCCATACGTTTGTTCTCTACCTCTGTGTCTCTATTTCTTCCCTGCAAACCAGTTCATCTGTACCATTTTTAGGTTCCACATATATGCATTAATATACAATATTTGTTTTCCTCTTTCTGACTTACTTCATTCTGTATGACAGTCTCTAGATCCATCGATGTCTCTACAAATGACCCAGTTTCATTCCTTTTTATGGCTGAGTAATATTCCATTTTATATATGTACCACATCTTTATCCATTCGTCTGTCTGTGGGCATTGCGGTTGCTTCCATTACCTGGCTATTGTAAAGAGTGCTGCAATGAACATTGTGGTGAATGTGCCTTTTTGATTTATGGTTTTCTCTGGGTATATGCCCAGAAGTGGGATTGCTGGATCAGAGGGTAATTCTATTTCTAGCTTTTTTAAGGAAACTCCTTACTGTTCCCCATAGTGACTGTATCAATTTACATTCCCACCAATAGTGGAAGAGGGCTCCTTTTGTCCACACCCTCCCCAGAATTTGTTGTTTGTAGATTTTCTGATGATGCCGATTCTAACAGGTGTGAGGTGATACCTCATTGTACTTTTGATTTGCATTTCTGTAATAATTAGTGCTCTTGAGCAGCTTTTCATGTGCGTCTTGGCCATCTCGGTGTCTTCTTTGAAGAAACGTCTCTTTAGATCTTCTGCCCATTTTTGTATTGGGTTGTTTGTTTTTCTAATATTAAGCTGCATGAGCTGTTTATATATATTGGAGATTAAACCTTTGTCCATTGATTCGTTTGCAACGATTTTCTCCCATTCTGAGGGATGCCTTTTTCCATTCCCGTTTTTTTTAACCAAAAGAGAAAGAAAGAAATAGAAGCAGAACACTAATGTGCGTAAAATATGCCTTTTGAAACGGTCGTTTTGAAATATGGACGTCCTTTGAATTTTTTGGTCGATATGTGACCCCAGGATTTGTTTTCAGGGCAGGTGTCATTTACAGGCTGGCAATGATTTTGAATATCAACTGACCATTAGCGCTGGGATAAAACTGCTGTTGTGTGAAACGGCCACAAGGTGGCAGCAGTTCTCCCTTACCGAATCTGGTTACTAGGGCAACAGTGCCTCAATGGAAGTCATGTTCTAGATTGGAATTTAGAATGGAATGTGCCAGGAGAAAGCCCCTCAAGTTTGTCTCACTACTTCTTGTTCGTGTTTTTAATTTATTTTTTTATTTTGTATTACAGCAAGTTTGATTACAATGTTTGGCTTGTTGTAGGTGTGGAAGATGTGGTTCTTTTACACATATACAGATGTCTGTTCTTCCTGGGATCCTTTTCCCATGTACGTTATGACAGAATGTTGAGTAGTCTTCTCTTGGTATTCCGTAGGTCTTTGGTGATTATATATGTCCCCTGTGTTTGTATATGTCTGTTTACCCCGATATCGTAATGAAACCAATCCTCACACCTTTCCATTGGTGAACCATAAGTTTTTTAATGAATCTGTGATTGCCCTTCTCCGTGGAAATATCTGCCCTGGTATCCATTTTTAGGTAACACCTATAAGTGATATGACACGATATGTGTCTTTCACTTTCTGACTTACTACAAGTCACGTGATTACCTCCAGACTCATCTACGGGGCTGCAAATGGCATTGTGTCCTTTTTTTCCTTGACTTCTCTTCTGCCTTAGCGAGGTCCATTTTCAACAATGTGATTCCCTGAGGGTTGTGGATTAGCTGACCTGGGCAGCCTTACCCTGCCGGCCGGCCCTCCCCAGGTGTGCCTGGTTGAGGTCAATATAAAGAGTGCTCCAGGCAGCAATAGCCCCTGAAGCTGTGCCTGACTCCAGATTCTCTGCCCCGTCAGCAGTCTCGGGGCTGTGCTGGTGGGAGGGAGTGAGGGGCCATGGCTTTGTGGGTGGCCCGGTGTGAGTGGGGCTCTGCTGGCCTTTCTGCAGGAGTTGCCAGGCTGCCACCTATAAAGAAGAGGATGTGTCACCCATACCTTCCGCTGGAATTTCTCTCTGGACAGAGGTGAGGAAGGAAAAAAACCAGTGGGGGCCGGGACAGGAGGGGTATCTCAGGCAGGGCAATGGAAAACTTCTGGAAGAGCGCCCGGGGCCAGGACCATCCTGGCTGGCCTGCAGGCACCAAGTTGGCCTGTGGGCTGTCGTTTGTGTGGTTCCGTGGCCCTTCCTCTAGGCTTTCAAGCCCTTGTACATATTCAGGTGTTTTACCTGGGAAGGGTGGGAACAGTTCAGCAGCAGCTGGCCTGGGGCTCAGCTCACGTTTACTCACAGATGCCTCGGCACGGTCCCCCAGCTTTGCAATGAGGACGCTCCTTGTGTGAGGGGTGGGTTGCTGGCTGTATGGGAGATGATTCCCCACCTCTGACCAATTTCAGAACTGTTTTCCGCTGGAGCAAGTGCCCTGATTGGGTGTTCCTCTGTATAACTGGTGGGTTCAGGTTTTTTTTTTCTTTTATGGTTCAAGTTAGATTTTATTCCTCTTTTATGTATTTATGGATATAAGCATGGAAATGATTCATTCATATAAATGCATCTGTGTGAAGGGAAGAACTTTTTCCTGTTTTACTTTTAAATTTTATTTCTTAAAATTTTGAACTTTAATTTTATTTATTTTTTATACAGCAGGTTATTATTGGTTATGTATTTTATGCATATCCATGTATACAGTTCAATCCCAATCTCCAAATCATCCCACCACCACCACCCCATGGCTTCCCACACTTGGTGTCCATACGTTTGTTCTCTACCTCTGTGTCTCTATTTCTTCCCTGCAAACCAGTTCATCTGTACCATTTTTAGGTTCCACATATATGCATTAATATACAATATTTGTTTTCCTCTTTCTGACTTACTTCATTCTGTATGACAGTCTCTAGATCCATCGATGTCTCTACAAATGACCCAGTTTCATTCCTTTTTATGGCTGAGTAATATTCCATTTTATATATGTACCACATCTTTATCCATTCGTCTGTCTGTGGGCATTGCGGTTGCTTCCATTACCTGGCTATTGTAAAGAGTGCTGCAATGAACATTGTGGTGAATGTGCCTTTTTGATTTATGGTTTTCTCTGGGTATATGCCCAGAAGTGGGATTGCTGGATCAGAGGGTAATTCTATTTCTAGCTTTTTTAAGGAAACTCCTTACTGTTCCCCATAGTGACTGTATCAATTTACATTCCCACCAATAGTGGAAGAGGGCTCCTTTTGTCCACACCCTCCCCAGAATTTGTTGTTTGTAGATTTTCTGATGATGCCGATTCTAACAGGTGTGAGGTGATACCTCATTGTACTTTTGATTTGCATTTCTGTAATAATTAGTGCTCTTGAGCAGCTTTTCATGTGCGTCTTGGCCATCTCGGTGTCTTCTTTGAAGAAACGTCTCTTTAGATCTTCTGCCCATTTTTGTATTGGGTTGTTTGTTTTTGTAATATTAAGCTGCATGAGCTGTTTATATATATTGGAGATTAAACCTTTGTCCATTGATTCGTTTGCAACGATTTTCTCCCATTCTGAGGGATGCCTTTTTCCATTCCCGTTTTTTATAACCAAAAAAGAGAAGAAAGAAATAGAAGTAGAACACTAATGTGCGTAAAATATGCCTTTTGAAACGGTCGTTTTGAAATATGGACGTCCTTTGAAATTTTTGGTCGATATGTGACCCCAGCATTTGTTTTCAGGGCAGGTGTCATTTACAGGCTGGCAATGATTTTGAATACCAACTGACCATTAGCGCTGGGATAAAACTGCTGTTGTGTGAAACGGCCACAAGGTGGCAGCAGTTCTCCCTTACCGAATCTGGTTACTAGGGCAACAGTGCCTCAATGGAAGTCATGTTCTAGATTGGAATTTAGAATGGAATGTGCCAGGAGAAAGCCCCTCAAGTTTGTCTCACTACTTCTTGTTCGTGTTTTTAATTTATTTTTTTATTTTGTATTACAGCAAGTTTGATTACAATGTTTGGCTTGTTGTAGGTGTGGAAGATGTGGTTCTTTTACACATATACAGATGTCTGTTCTTCCTGGGATCCTTTTCCCATGTACGTTATGACAGAATGTTGAGTAGTCTTCTCTTGGTATTCCGTAGGTCTTTGGTGATTATATATGTCCCCTGTGTTTGTATATGTCTGTTAACCCCGATATCGTAATGAAACCAATCCTCACACCTTTCCATTGGTGAACCATAAGTTTTTAATGAATCTGTGATTGCCGTTCTCCGTGGAAATATCTGCCCTGGTATGCATTTTTAGGTAACACCTATAAGTGATATGACACGATATGTGTCTTTCACTTTCTGACTTACTACATGTCACGTGATTACCTCCAGACTCATCTACGGGGCTGCAAATGGCATTGTGTCCTTTTTTTCCTTGACTTCTATTCTGCCTTAGCGAGGTCCATTTTCAACAATGTGATTCCCTGAGGGTTGTGGATTAGCTGACCCGGGCAGCCTTACCCTGCTGGCCGGCCCTCCCCAGGTGTGCCTGGTTGTGGTCAATATAAACAGTGCTCCAGGCATCAATAGCCCCTGAAGCTGTGCCTGACTCCAAATTCTCTGCCCCGTCAGCAGTCTCGGGGCTGTGCTGGTGGGAGGGAGTGAGGGGCCATGGCTTTGTGGGTGGCCCGGTGTGAGTGGGGCTCTGCAGGCCTTTCTGCAGGAGTTGCCAGGCTGCCACCTATAAAGAAGAGGATGTGTCACCGATACCTTCCGCTGGAATTTCTCTCCGGACCGATGTGAGGAAGGAAAAAACCACTGGGGGCCGGGACAGGAAGGGTATCTCAGGCAGGGCAATGGAAACCTTCTGGAAGAGCGCCCGGGGCCAGGACCATCCTGGCTGGCCTGCAGGCACCAAGTTGGCCTGTGGGCTGTCGCTTGTGTGGTTCCGTGGCCCTTCCTCTAGGCTTTCAAGCCCTTGTACATATTCAGGTGTTTTACCTGGGAAGGGTGGGAACAGTTCAGCAGCAGCTGGCCTGGGACTCAGCTCAGGTTTACTCACAGATGTCTCGGCACGGTCCCCCAGCTTTGCAATGAGGACGCTCCTTGTGTGGGGGGTGGGTTGCTGGCTGTATGGGAGATGATTCCCCACCTCTGACCAATTTCAGAATTGTTTTCTGCTGGAGCAAGTGCCCTGATTGGGTTTTCCTCTGTATAACTGGTGGGTTCAGGTTTTTTTTTCTCTTTTATGGTTCAAGTTAGATTTTATTCCTCTTTTATGTATTTATAGATATAAGCATGGAAATAATTCATTCATATAAATCCATCTGTGTGAAGGGAAGAACTTTTTTCTGTTTTATTTTTAAATTTTACTATTTAAAATTTTGAACTTTTATTTTATTTATTTTTTATACAGCAGGTTATTATTGTTATGTATTTTATGGATATACATGTATACAGTTCAATCCCAATCTTCAAATCATCCCACCACCACCACACCATGGCTTCCCACACTTGGTGTCCATACGTTTGTTCTCTACCTCTGTGTCTCTATTTCTTCCCTGCAAACCAGTTCATCTGTACCATTTTTAGGTTCCACATATATGCATTAATATACAATATTTGTTTTCCTCTTTCTGACTTACTTCATTCTGTATGAGAGTATCTACATCCATCGATGTCTCTACAAATGACCCAGTTTCATTCCTTTTTATGGCTGAGTAATATTCGATTTTATATATGTACCACATCTTTATCCATTCGTCTGTCTGTGGGCATTTCAGTTGCTTCGATTACCAGGCTATTGTAAAGAGTGCTGCAATGAACATTGTGGTGAATGTGCCTTTTTGAGTTATGGTTTTCTCTGGGTATATGCCCAGAAGTGGGATTGCTGGATCATATGGTAATTCTATTTCTAGCTTTTTTAAGGAAACTCCTTACTGTTCCCCTTAGTGACTGTATCAATTTACATTCCCACCAATAGTGGAAAAGGGCTCCTTTTGTCCACACTCTCCCCAGAATTTGTTTTTTGTAGATTTTCTGATGATGCCGATTCTACCAGGTGTGAGGCGATACCTCATTGTACTTTTGATTTGCATTCCTCTAATAATTTGTGCTCCTGAGCAGCTTTTCATGTGCGTCTTGGCCATCTCTGTGTCTTCTTTGAAGAAACGTCTCTTTAGATCTTCTGCCCATTTTTGTATTGGGTTGTTTGTTTTTCTAATATTAAGCTGCATGAGCTCTTTATATATATTGGAGATTAAACCTTTGTCCATTGATTCGTTTGCAACGATTTTCTCCCATTCTGAGGGATGCCTTTCTCCATTCCCGTTTTTTTAACCAAAAAAGAAAGAAAGAAAAAGAAACAGAACACTAATGTGCGTAAAATATGCCTTTTGAAACGGTCGTTTTGAAATATGGACGTCCTTTGAATTTTTTGGTCGATATGTGACCCCGGATTTGTTTTCAGTGCAGGTGTCATTTACAAGCCGGCAATGATTTTGAATATCAACTGACCATTAGCGCTGGGATTAAAGCTGCTGTTGTGTGAAACGGCCAGAAGGTGGCAGCAGTTCTCCCTTACCGAATCTGGTTACTAGGGCAACAGAGCCTCAATGGAAGTCGTGTTCTAGATTGGAATTTAGAATGGAATGTGCCAGGAGAAAGCCCCTCAAGTTTGTCTCACTACTTCTTGTTCGTGTATTTAATTTATTTTTTTTATTTTTTATTACAGCAAGTTTGATTACAATGTTTGGCTTGTTGTAGGTGTGGAAGATGTGGTTCTTTTACACATATACAGATGTCTGTTTTTCCTGGGATCCTTTTCCCATGTACGTTATGACAGAATGTTGAGTAGTCTTCTCTTGGTATTCCGTAGGTCTTTGGTGATTATATATGTCACCTGTGTTTGTATATGTCTGTTAACCCCGATATCGTAATGAAACCAATCCTCACACCTTTCCATTGGTGAACCATAAGTTTTTTAATGAATCTGTGATTGCCCTTCTCCGTGGAAATATCTGCCCTGGTATCCATTTTTAGGTAACACCTATAAGTGATACGACACGATATGTGTCTTTCACTTTCTGACTTACTACAAGTCACGTGATTACCTCCAGACTCATCTACGGGGCTGCAAATGGCATTGTGTCCTTTTTTTCCTTGACTTCTATTCTGCCTTAGCGAGGTCCATTTTCAACAATGTGATTCCCTGAGGGTTGTGGATTAGATGACCCGGGCAGCCTTACCCTGCTGGCCGGCCCTCCCCAGGTGTGCCTGGTTGAGGTCAATATAAACAGTGCTCCAGGCATCAATAGCCCCTGAAGCTGTGCCTGACTCCAGATTCTCTGCCCCGTCAGCAGTCTCGGGGCTGTGCTGGTGGGAGGGAGTGAGGGGCCATGGCTTTGTGGGTGGCCCGGTGTGAGTGGGGCTCTGCAGGCCTTTCTGCAGGAGTTGCCAGGCTGCCACCTATAAAGAAGAGGATGTGTCACCGATACCTTCCGCTGGAATTTCTCTCCGGACCGATGTGAGGAAGGAAAAAACCACTGGGGGCCGGGACAGGAAGGGTATCTCAGGCAGGGCAATGGAAACCTTCTGGAAGAGCGCCCGGGGCCAGGACCATCCTGGCTGGCCTGCAGGCACCAAGTTGGCCAGTGGGCTGTCACTTTTGTGGTTCCGTGGCCCTTCCTCTAGGCTTTCAAGCCCTTGTACATATTCAGGTGTTTTACCTGGGAAGGGTGGGAACAGTTCAGCAGCAGCTGGCCTGGGGCTCAGCTCACGTTTACTCACAGATGCCTCGGCATGGTCCCCCAGCTTTGCAATGAGGACGCTCCTTGTGTGGGGGGTGGGTTGCTGGCTGTATGGGAGATGATTCCCCACCTCTGACCAATTTCAGAATTGTTTTCCGCTGGGCAAGTGCCCTGATTGTGTTTTCCTCTGTATAACTGGTGGGTTCAGGTATTTTTTTTCTCTTTTATGGTTCAAGTAAGATTTTATTCCTCTTTTATGTATTTATAGATATAAGCATGGAAATAATTCATTCATATAAATGCATCTGTGTGAAGGGAAGAACTTTTTTCTGTTTTATTTTTAAATTTTACTTTTTAAAATTTTGAACTTTAATTTTATTTATTTTTTATACAGCAGGTTATTATTTGTTATGTATTTTATGCATATACATGTATACAATTCCATCCCAATCTCCAAATCATCCCACCACCACCACCCCATGGCTTCCCACACTTGGTGTCCATACGTTTGTTCTCTACCTCTGTGTCTCTATTTCTTCCCTGAAAACCAGTTCATCTGTACCATTTTTAATTTCCACATATATGCATTAATATACAATATTTGTTTTCCTCTTTCTGACTTACTTCATTCTGTATGACAGTCTCTAGATCCATCGATGTCTCTACAAATGACCCAGTTTCATTCCTTTTTATGGCTGAGTAATATTCCATTTTATATATGTACCACATCTTTATCCATTCGTCTGTCTGTGGGCATTTCGGTTGCTTCCATTACCTGGCTATTGTAGAGAGTGCTGCAATGAACATTGTGGTGAATGTGCCTTTTTGAGTTATGGTTTTCTCTGGGTATATGCCCAGAAGTGGGATTGCTGGATCATATGGTAATTCTATTTCTAGCTTTTTTAAGGAAACTCCTTACTGTTCCCCATAGTGACTGTATCAATTTACATTCCCACCAATAGTGGAAGAGGGTTCCTTTTGTCCACACTCTCCCCAGAATTTGTTGTTTGTAGATTTTCTGATGATGCCTATTCTAACAGGTGTGAGGCGATACCTCATTGTACTTTTGATTTGCATTCCTCTAATAATTAGTGCTCTTGAGCAGCTTTTCATGTGCGTCTTGGCCATCTCTGTGTCTTCTTTGAAGAAACGTCTCTTTAGATCTTCTGCCCATTTTTGTCTTGGGTTGTTTGTTTTTCTAATATTAAGCTGCATGAGCTGTTTATATATATTGGAGATTAAACCTTTGTCCATTGATTCGTTTGCAACGATTTTCTCCCATTCTGAGGGATGCCTTTTTCCATTCCCGTTTTTTTAACCAAAAAAGAAAGAAAGAAAAAGAAACAGAACTCTAATGTGCGTAAAATATGCCTTTTGAAACGGTTGTTTTGAAATATGGACGTCCTTTGAATTTTTTGGTCGATATGTGACCCCGGATTTGTTTTCAGTGCAGGTGTCATTTACAGGCCGGCAATGATTTTGAATATCAACTGACCATTAGCGCTGGGATTAAAGCTGCTGTTGTGTGAAACGGCCACAAGGTGGCAGCCGTTTTCCCTTACCGAATCTGGTTACTAGGGCAACAGAGCCTCAATGGAAGTCGTGTTCTAGATTGGAATTTAGAATGGAATGTGCCAGGAGAAAGCCCCTCAAGTTTGTCTCACTACTTCTTGTTCGTGTTTTTAATTTATTTTTTTATTTTTTATTACAGCAAGTTTGATTACAATGTTTGGCTCGTTGTAGGTGTGGAAGCTGTGGTTCTTTTAGACATATACAGATGTCTGTGCTTCCTGGGATCCATTTCCCATGTACGTTATGACAGAATGTTGAGTAGTCTTCTCTTGGTATTCCGTAGGTCTTTGGTGATTATATATGTCCCCTGTGTTTGTATATGTCTCTTAACCCCGATATCGTAATGAAACCAATCCTCACACCTTTCCATTGGTGAACCATAAGTTTTTTAATGAATCGGTGATTGCCCTTCTCCGTGGAAATATCTGCCCTGGTATCCATTTTTAGGTAACACCTATAAGTGATATGACACGATATGTGTCTTTCACTTTCTGACTTACTACAAGTCACGTGATTACCTCCAGACTCATCTACGGGGCTGCAAATGGCATTGTGTCCTTTTTATCCTTGACTTCTATTCTGCCTTAGCGAGGTCCATTTTCAACAATGTGATTCCCTGAGGGTTGTGGATTAGCTGACGTGGGCAGCCTTACCCAGCCGGCCGGCCCTCCACAGTTGTGCCTGGTTGAGGTCAATATAAACAGAGCTCCAGGCAGCAATAGTCCCTGAAGCTGTGCCTGACTCCAGATTTTCTGCCCCGTCAGCAGTCTCGGGGCTGTGCTGGTGGGAGGGAGTGAGGGGCCATGGCTTTGTGGGTGGCCCGGTGTGAGTGGGGCTCTGCTGGCCTTTCTGCAGGATTTGCTAGGCTGCCACCTATAAAGAAGAGGATGTGTCACCCATACCTTCCGCTGGAATTTCTCTCCGGACAGAGGTGAGGAAGGAAAAAACCAGTGGGGCCCGGGACAGGAGGGGTATCTCAGGCAGGGCAATGGAAAACTTCTGGAAGAGCGCCCGGGGCCAGGACCATCCTGGCTGGCCTGCAGGCACCAAGTTGGCCTGTGGGCTGTCGCTTGTGTGGTCCCGTGGCCCTTCCTCTAGGCTTTCAACCCTTGTACATATTCAGGTGATTTACCTGGGAAGGGTGGGAACAGTTCAGCAGCAGCTGGCCTGGGGCTCAGCTCACGTTTACTCACAGATGCCTCGGCACGGTCCCCCAGATTTGCAATGAGGACGCTCCTTGTGTGGGGGGTGGGTTGCTGGCTGTATGGGAGATGATTCCCCACCTCTGACCAATTTCAGAATTGTTTTCCGCTGGAGCAAGTGCCCTGATTGGGTTTTCCTCTGTATAACTGGTGGGTTCAGGTTTTTTTTTTCTCTTTTATGGTTCAAGTAAGATTTTATTCCTCTTTTATGTATTTATAGATATAAGCATGGAAATAATTCATTCATATAAATGCATCTGTGTGAAGGGGAGAAATTTTTTCTGTTTTATTTTTAAATTTTACTTTTTAAAATTTTGAACTTTAATTTTATTTATTTTTTATACAGCAGGTTATTATTTGTTATGTATTTTATGCATATACATGTATACAGTTCAATCCCAATCTCCAAATCATCCCACCACCACCAACCCATGGCTTCCCACACTTGGTGTCCATACGTTTCTTCTCTACCTCTGTGTCTCTATTTCTTCCCTGCAAACCAGTTCATCTGTACCATTTATAGGTTCCACATATATGCATTAATATACAATATTTGTTTTCCTCTTTCTGACTTACTTCATTCTGTATGACAGTCTCTAGATCCATCGATGTCTCTACAAATGACCCAGTTTCATTCCTTTTTATGGCTGAGTAATATTCCATTTTATATATGTACCACATCTTTATCCATTCGTCTGTCTGGGGGCATTTCGGTTGCTTCCATTACCTGGCTATTGTAAACAGTGCTGCAATGAACATTGTGGTGAATGTGCCTTTTTGAGTTATGGTTTTCTCTGGGTATATGCCCAGAAGTGGGATTGCTGGATCATATGGTAATTCTATTTCTAGCTTTTTTAAGGAAACTCCTTACTGTTCCCCATAGTGACTGTATCAATTTACATTCCCACCAATAGTGGAAGAGGGCTCCTTTTGTCCACACCCTCCCCAGAATTTGTTGTTTGTAGATTTTCTGATGATGCCGATTCTAACAGGTGTGAGGTGATACCTCATTGTACTTTTGATTTGCATTTCTCTAATAATAAGTGCTCTTGAGCAGCTTTTCATGTGCGTCTTGGCCATCTCGGTGTCTTCTTTGAAGAAACGTCTCTTTAGATCTTCTGCCCATTTTTGTATTGCGTTGTTTGTTTTTCTAATATTAAGCTGCATGAGCTGTTTATATATATTGGAGATTAAACCTTTGTCCATTGATTCGTTTGCAACGATTTTCTCCCATTCTGAGGGATGCCTTTTTCCATTCCCGTTTTTTTAACCAAAAAAGAAAGAAAGAAATAGAAGCAGAACACTAATGTTCGTAAAATATGCCTTTTGAAACGATCCTTTTGAAATATGGACGTCCTTTGAAATTTTTGGTCGATATGTGACCCCAGGATTTGTTTTCAGGGCAGGTGTCATTTACAGGCCGGCAATGATTTTGAATATCAACTGACCATTAGCGCTGGGATTAAAGCTGCTGTTGTGTGAAACGGCCACAAGGTGGCAGCAGTTCTCCCTTACCGAATCTGGTTACTAGGGCAACAGAGCCTCAATGGAAGTCGTGTTCTAGATTGGAATTTAGAATGGAATGTGCCAGGAGAAAGCCCCTCAAGTTTGTCTCACTACTTCTTGTTCGTGTTTTTAATTTATTTTTTTATTTTGTATTACAGCAAGTTTGATTACAATGTTTGGCTTGTTGTAGGTGTGGAAGATGTGGTTCTTTTACACATATACAGATGTCTGTTCTTCCTGGGATCCTTTTCCCATGTACGTTATGACAGAATGTTGAGTAGTCTTCTCTTGGTATTCCGTAGGTCTTTGGTGATTATATATGTCCCCTGTGTTTGTATATGTCTGTTAACCCCGATATCGTAATGAAACCAATCCTCACACCTTTCCATTGGTGAACCATAAGTTTTTTAATGAATCTGTGATTGCCCTTCTCCGTGGAAATATCTGCCCTGGTATCCATTTTTAGGTAACACCTATAAGTGATATGACACGATATGTGTCTTTCACTTTCTGACTTACTACAAGTCACGTGATTACCTCCAGACTCATCTACGGGGCTGCAAATGGCATTGTGTCCTTTTTTTCCTTGACTTCTATTCTGCCTTAGCGAGGTCCATTTTCAACAATGTGATTCCCTGAGGGTTGTGGATTAGCTGACCTGGGCAGCCTTACGCTGCTGGCCGGCCCTCCACAGGTGTGCCTGGTTGAGGTCAATATAAACAGTGCTCCAGGCAGCAATAGCCCCTGAAGCTGTGCCTGACTCCAGATTCTCTGCCCCGTCAGCAGTCTCGGGGCTGTGCTGGTGTGAGGGAGTGAGGGGCCATGGCTTTGTGGGTTGCCCGGTGTGAGTGGGGCTCTGTTGGCCTTTCTGCAGGAGTTGCCAGGCTGCAACCTATAAAGAAGAGGTTGTGTCACCCATACCTTCCGCTGGAATCCCTCTCCGGACAGAGGTGAGGAAGGAAAAAACCAGTGGGGGCCGGGACAGGAGGGGTATCTCAGGCAGGGCAATGGAAAACTTCTGGAAGAGCGCCCGGGGCCAGGACCATCCTGGCTGGCCTGCAGGCACCAAGTTGGCCTGTGGGCTGTGGCTTGTGTGGTTCCGTGGCCCTTCCTCTAGGCTTTCAAGCCCTTGTACATATTCAGGTGTTTTACCTGGGAAGGGTGGGAACAGTTCAGCAGCAGCTGGCCTGGGGCTCAGCTCACGTTTACTCACAGATGCCTCGGCACGGTCCCCCAGTTTTGCAATGAGGACGCTCCTTGTGTGGGGGGTGGGTTGCTGGCTGTATGGGAGATGATTCCCCACCTCTGACCAATTACAGAATTGTTTTCCGCTGGAGCAAGTGCCCTGATTGGGTGTTCCTCTGTATAACTGGTGGGTTCAGGTTTTTTTTTTCTTTTATGGTTCAAGTTAGATTTTATTCCTCTTTTATGTATTTATAGATATAAGCATGGAAATAATTCATTCATATAAATGCATCTGTGTGAAGGGAAGAACTTTTTTCTGTTTTATTTTTAAATTTTATTTTTTAAAATTTTGAACTTTAATTCTATTTATTTTTTATACAGCAGGTTGTTATTTGTTATGTATTTTATGCATATACATGTATACAGTTCAATCCCAATCTCCAAATCATCCCACCACCACCACCCCATGGCTTCCCACACTTGGTGTCCATACGTTTGTTCTCTACCTCTGTGTCTCTATTTCTTCCCTGCAAACCAGTTCATCTGTACCATTTTTAGGTTCCCCATATATGCATTAATATACAATATTTGTTTTCCTCTTTCTGACTTACTTCATTCTGTATGACAGTCTCTAGATCCAACGATGTCTCTACAAATGACCCAGTTTCATTCCTTTTTATGGCTGAGTAATATTCCATTTTATATATGTACCACATCTTTATCCATTCGTCTGTCTCTGGGCATTTCGGTTGCTTCCATTACCTGGCTATTGTAAATAGTGCTGCAATGAACATTGTGGTGAATGTGCCTTTTTGATTTATGGTTTTCTCTGGGTATATGCCCACAAGTGGGATTGCTGGATCAGAGGGTAATTCTATTTCTAGCTTTTTTAAGGAAACTCCTTACTGTTCCCCATAGTGACTGTATCAATT
This sequence comes from Mesoplodon bidens, assembly GCF_964165515.1. NCBI lineage: Eukaryota > Metazoa > Chordata > Mammalia > Artiodactyla > Ziphiidae > Mesoplodon > Mesoplodon bidens. The sequence goes on along the minus strand of NW_027671654.1, from coordinate 115,758 downwards.
TACATTCCCACCAATAGTGGAAGAGGGCTCCTTTTGTCCACACCCTCCCCAGAATTTGTTGTTTGTAGATTTTCTGATGATGCCGATTCTAACAGGTGTGAGGTGATACCTCATTGTACTTTTGATTTGCATTTCTCTAATAATTAGTGCTCTTGAGCAGCTTTTCATGTGCGTCTTGGCCATCTCGGTGTCTTCTTTGAAGAAACGTCTCTTTAGATCTTCTGCCCAATTTGTATTGGGTTGTTTGTTTTTCTAATTTTAAGCTGCATGAGCTGTTTATATATATTGGAGATTAAACCTTTGTCCATTGATTCGTTTGCAACGATTTTCTCCCATTCTGAGGGATGCCTTTTTCCATTCCCGTTTTTTTTAACCGAAAAAGAAAGAAAGAAATAGAAGCAGAACAGTAATGTGCGTAAAATATGCCTTTTGAAACGGTCGTTTTGAAATATGGACGTCCTTTGAATTTTTTGGTCGATATGTGACCCCAGGATTTGTTTTCAGGGCAGGTGTCATTTACAGGCCGGCAATGATTTTGAATATCAACTGACCATTAGCGCTGGGATTAAAGCTGCTGTTGTGTGAAACGGCCACAAGGTGGCAGCAGTTCTCCCTTACCGAATCTGGTTACTAGGGCAACAGAGCCTCAATGGAAGTCGTGTTCTAGATTGGAATTTAGAATGGAATGTGCCAGGAGAAAGCCCCTCAAGTTTGTCTCACTACTTCTTGTTCGTGTTTTTAATTTATTTTTTTATTTTGTATTACAGCAAGTTTGATTACAATGTTTGGCTTGTTGTAGGTGTGGAAGATGTGGTTCTTTTACACATATACAGATGTCTGTTCTTCCTGGGATCCTTTTCCCATGTACGTTATGACAGAATGTTGAGTAGTCTTCTCTTGGTATTCCGTAGGTCTTTGGTGATTATATATGTCCCCTGTGTTTGTATATGTCTGTTAACCCCGATATCGTAATGAAACCAATCCTCACACATTTCCATTGGTGAACCATAAGTTTTTTAATGAATCTGTGATTGCCCTTCTCCGTGGAAATATCTGCCCTGGTATCCATTTTTAGGTAAGACCTATAAGTGATATGACACGATATGTGTCTTTCACTTTCTGACTTACTACAAGTCACGTGATTACCTCCAGACTCATCTACGGGGCTGCAAATGGCATTGTGTCCTTTTTTTCCTTGACTTCTATTCTGCCTTAGCGAGGTCCATTTTCAACAATGTGATTCCCTGAGGGTTGTGGATTAGCTGACCTGGGCAGCCTTACCCTGCCGGCCGGCCCTCCCCAGGTGTGCCTGGTTGAGGTCAATATAAACAGTGCTCCAGGCAGCAATAGCCCATGAAGCTGTGCCTGACTCCAGATTCTCTGCCCCGTCAGCAGTCTCGGGGCTGTGCTGGTGTGAGGGAGTGAGGGGCCATGGCTTTGTGGGTTGCCCGGTGTGAGTGGGGCTCTGTTGGCCTTTCTGCAGGAGTTGCCAGGCTGCCACCTATAAAGAAGAGGATGTGTCACCCATACCTTCCGCTGGAATCTCTCTCCGGACAGAGGTGAGGAAGGAAAAAACCAGTGGGGGCCGGGACAGGAGGGGTATCTCAGGCAGGGCAATGGAAAACTTCTGGAAGAGCGCCCGGGGCCAGGACCATCCTGGCTGGCCTGCAGGCACCAAGTTGGCCGGTGGGCTGTCGCTTGTGTGGTTCCGTGGCCCTTCCTCTAGGCTTTCAAGCCCTTGTACATATTCAGGTGTTTTACCTGGGAAGGGTGGGAACAGTTCAGCAGCAGCTGGCCTGGGGCTCAGCTCACGTTTACTCACAGATGCCTTGGTACGGTCCCCCAGCTTTGCAATGAGGACGCTCCTTGTGTGGGGGGTGGGTTGCTGGCTGTATGGGAGATGATTCCCCACCTCTGACCAATTACAGAATTGTTTTCCGCTGGAGCAAGTGCCCTGATTGGGTGTTCCTCTGTATAACTGGTGGGTTCAGGTTTTTTTTTTCTTTTATGGTTCAAGTTAGATTTTATTCCTCTTTTATGTATTTATAGATATAAGCATGGAAATAATTCATTCATATAAATGCATCTGTGTGAAGGGAAGAACTTTTTTCTGTTTTATTTTTAAATTTTATTTTTTAAAATTTTGAACTTTAATTTTATTTATTTTTTATACAGCAGGTTATTATTTGTTATGTATTTTATGCATATACATGTATACAGTTCAATCCCAATCTCCAAATCATCCCACCACCACCACCCCATGGCTTCCCACACTTGGTGTCCATACGTTTGTTCTCTACCTCTGTGTCTCTATTTCTTCCCTGCAAACCAGTTCATCTGTACCATTTTTAGGTTCCCCATATATGCATTAATATACAATATTTGTTTTCCTCTTTCTGACTTACTTCATTCTGTATGACAGTCTCTAGATCCATCGATGTCTCTACAAATGACCCAGTTTCATTCCGTTTTATGGCTGAGTAATATTCGATTTTATATATGTCCCACATCTTTATCCATTTGTCTGTCTGTGGGCATTTCGGTTGCTTCCATTACCTGGCTATTGTAAATAGTGCTGCAATGAACATTGTGGTGAATGTGCCTTTTTGATTTATGGTTTTCTCTGGGTATATGCCCAGAAGTGGGATTGCTGGATCAGAGGGTAATTCTATTTCTAACTTTTTTAAGGAAACTCCTTACTGTTCCCCATAGTGACTGTATCAATTTACATTCCCACCAATAGTGGAAGAGGGCTCCTTTTGTCCACACCCTCCCCAGAATTTGTTGTTTGTAGATTTTCTGATGATGCCGATTCTAACAGGTGTGAGGTGATACCTCATTGTACTTTTGATTTGCATTTCTCTAATAATTAGTGCTCTTGAGCAGCTTTTCATGTGCGTCTTGGCCATCTCGGTGTCTTCTTTGAAGAAACGTCTCTTTAGATCTTCTGCCCATTTTTGTATTGCGTTGTTTGTTTTTCTAATATTAAGCTGCATGAGCTGTTTATATATATTGGAGATTAAACCTTTGTCCATTGATTCGTTTGCAACGATTTTCTCCCATTCTGAGGGATGCCTTTTTCCATTCCCGTTTTTTTAACCAAAAAAGAAAGAAAGAAATAGAAGCAGAACACTAATGTTCGTAAAATATGCCTTTTGAAACGATCGTTTTGAAATATGGACGTCCTTTGAATTTTTTGGTCGATATGTGACCCCAGGATTTGTTTTCAGGGCAGGTGTCATTTACAGGCCGGCAATGATTTTGAATATCAACTGACCATTAGCGCTGGGATTAAAGCTGCTGTTGTGTGAAACGGCCACAAGGTGGCAGCAGTTCTCCCTTACCGAATCTGGTTACTAGGGCAACAGAGCCTCAATGGAAGTCGTGTTCTAGATTGGAATTTAGAATGGAATGTGCCAGGAGAAAGCCCCTCAAGTTTGTCTCACTACTTCTTGTTCGTGTTTTTAATTTATTTTTTTATTTTGTATTACAGCAAGTTTGATTACAATGTTTGGCTTGTTGTAGGTGTGGAAGATGTGGTTCTTTTACACATATACAGATGTCTGTTCTTCCTGGGATCCTTTTCCCATGTACGTTATGACAGAATGTTGAGTAGTCTTCTCTTGGTATTCCGTAGGTCTTTGGTGATTATATATGTCCCCTGTGTTTGTATATGTCTGTTAACCCCGATATCGTAATGAAACCAATCCTCACACCTTTCCATTGGTGAACCATTAGTTTTTTAATGAATCTGTGATTGCCCTTCACCGTGGAAATATCTGCCCTGGTATCCATTTTTAGGTAAAACCTATAAGTGATATGACACGATATGTGTCTTTCACTTTCTGACTTACTACAAGTCATGTGATTACCTCCAGACTCATCTACGGGGCTGCAAACTGCATTGTGTCCTTTTTTTCCTTGACTTCTATTCTGCCTTAGCGAGGTCCATTTTAAACAATGTTATTCCCTGAGGGTTGTGGATTAGCTGACCTGGGCAGCCTTACCCTGCCGGCCGGCCCTCCCCAGGTGTTCCTGTTTGAGGTCAATATAAACAGTGCTCCAGGCAGCAATAGCCCATGAAGCTGTGCCTGACTCCAGATACTCTGCCCCGTCAGCAGTCTCAGGGATGTGCTGGTGGGAGGGCGTGAGGGGCCATGGCTTTGTGGGTGGCACGGTGTGAGTGGGGCTCTGTTGAACTTTCTGCAGGAGTTGCCAGGCTGCCACCTATAAAGAAGAGGATGTGTCACCCATACCTTCGGCTGGAATCTCTCTCCGGACAGAGGTGAGGAAGGAAAAAAACAGTGGGGGCCGGGACAGGAGGGGTATCTCAGGCAGGGCAATGGAAAACTTCTGGAAGAGCGCCCGGGGCCAAGACCATCCTGGCTGGCCTGCAGGCACCAAGTTGGCCTGTGGGCTGTTGCTTGTGTGGTTCCGTGGCCCTTCCTCTAGGCTTTCAAGCCCTTGTACATATTCAGGTGTTTTACCTGGGAAGGGTGGGAACAGTTCAGCAGCAGCTGGCCTGGGGCTCAGCTCAAGTTTACTCAAAGATGCCTCGGCATGGTCCCCCAGCTTTGCACTGAGGACGCTCCTTGTGTGGGGTGTGGGTTGCTGGCTGTATGGGAGATGATTCGCCACCTCTGACCAATTTCAGAATTGTTTTCCGCTGGAGCAAGTGCCCTGATTGGGTTTTCCTCTGTATAACTGGTGGGTTCAGGTTTTTTTTTCTTTTATGGTTCAAGTTAGATTTTATTCCTCTTTTATGTATTTATAGATATAAGCATGAAAATAATTCATTCATATAAATGCATCTGTGTGAAGGGAAGAACTTTTTTCTGTTTTATTTTTAAATTTTATTTTTTAAAATTTTGAACTTTAATTTTATTTATTTTTTATACAGCAGGTTATTATTTGTTATGTATTTTATGCATATACATGTATACAGTTCAATCCCAATCTCCAAATCATCCCACCACCACCACCCCATGGCTTCCCACACTTGGTGTCCATACGTTTGTTCTCTACCTCTGTGTCTCTATTTCTTCCCTGCAAACCAGTTCATCTGTACCATTTTTAGGTTCCCCATATATGCATTAATATACAATATTTGTTTTCCTCTTTCTGACTTACTTCATTCTGTATGACAGTCTCTAGATCCATCGATGTCTCTACAAATGACCCAGTTTCATTCCTTTTTATGGCTGAGTAATATTCGATTTTATATATGTCCCACATCTTTATCCATTCGTCTGTCTGTGGGCATTTCGGTTGCTTCCATTACCTGGCTATTGTAAATAGTGCTGCAATGAACATTGTGGTGAATGTGCCTTTTTGATTTATGGTTTTCTCTGGGTATATGCCCAGAAGTGGGCTTGCTGGATCAGAGGGTAATTCTATTTCTAGCTTTTTTAAGGAAACTCCTTACTGTTCCCCATAGTGACTGTATCAATTTACATTCCCACCAATAGTGGAAGAGGGCTCCTTTTGTCCACACCCTCCCCAGAATTTGTTGTTTGTAGATTTTCTGATGATGCCGATTCTAACAGGTGTGAGGTGATACCTCATTGTACTTTTGATTTGCATTTCTCTAATAATAAGTGCTCTTGAGCAGCTTTTCATGTGCGTCTTGGCCATCTCGGTGTCTTCTTTGAAGAAACGTCTCTTTAGATCTTCTGCCCATTTTTGTATTGCGTTGTTTGTTTTTCTAATATTAAGCTGCATGAGCTGTTTATATATATTGGAGATTAAACCTTTGTCCATTGATTCGTTTGCAACGATTTTCTCCCATTCTGAGGGATGCCTTTTTCCATTCCCGTTTTTTTAACCAAAAAAGAAAGAAAGAAATAGAAGCAGAACACTAATGTTCGTAAAATATGCCTTTTGAAACGATCGTTTTGAAATATGGACGTCCTTTGAATTTTTTGGTCGATATGTGACCCCAGGATTTGTTTTCAGGGCAGGTGTCATTTACAGGCCGGCAATGATTTTGAATATCAACTGACCATTAGCGCTGGGATTAAAGCTGCTGTTGTGTGAAACGGCCACAAGGTGGCAGCAGTTCTCCCTTACCGAATCTGGTTACTAGGGCAACAGAGCCTCAATGGAAGTCGTGTTCTAGATTGGAATTTAGAATGGAATGTGCCAGGAGAAAGCCCCTCAAGTTTGTCTCACTACTTCTTGTTCGTGTTTTTAATTTATTTTTTTATTTTGTATTACAGCAAGTTTGATTACAATGTTTGGCTTGTTGTAGGTGTGGAAGATGTGGTTCTTTTACACATATACAGATGTCTGTTCTTCCTGGGATCCTTTTCCCATGTACGTTATGACAGAATGTTGAGTAGTCTTCTCTTGGTATTCCGTAGGTCTTTGGTGATTATATATGTCCCCTGTGTTTGTATATGTCTGTTAACCCCGATATCGTAATGAAACCAATCCTCACACCTTTCCATTGGTGAACCATTAGTTTTTTAATGAATCTGTGATTGCCCTTCTCCGTGGAAATATCTGCCCTGGTATCCATTTTTAGGTAAGACCTATAAGTGATATGACACGATATGTGTCTTTCACTTTCTGACTTACTACAAGTCACGTGATTACCTCCAGACTCATCTACGGGGCTGCAAATGGCATTGTGTCCTTTTTTTCCTTGACTTCTATTCTGCCTTAGCGAGGTCCATTTTCAACAATGTGATTCCCTGAGGGTTGTGGATTAGCTGACCTGGGCAGCCTTACGCTGCTGGCCGGCCCTCCACAGGTGTGCCTGGTTGAGGTCAATATAAACAGTGCTCCAGGCAGCAATAGCCCCTGAAGCTGTGCCTGACTCCAGATTCTCTGCCCCGTCAGCAGTCTCGGGGCTGTGCTGGTGGGAGGGAGTGAGGGGCCATGGCTTTGTGGGTTGCCCGGTGTGAGTGGGGCTCTGTTGGCCTTTCTGCAGGAGTTGCCAGGCTGCCACCTATAAAGAAGAGGTTGTGTCACCCATACCTTCCGCTGGAATCCCTCTCCGGACAGAGGTGAGGAAGGAAAAAACCAGTGGGGGCCGGGACAGGAGGGGTATCTCAGGCAGGGCAATGGAAAACTTCTGGAAGAGCGCCCGGGGCCAGGACCATCCTGGCTGGCCTGCAGGCACCAAGTTGGCCTGTGGGCTGTCGCTTGTGTGGTTCCGTGGCCCTTCCTCTAGGCTTTCAAGCCCTTGTACATATTCAGGTGTTTTACCTGGGAAGGGTGGGAACAGTTCAGCAGCAGCTGGCCTGGGGCTCAGCTCACGTTTACTCACAGATGCCTCGGCACGGTCCCCCAGTTTTGCAATGAGGACGCTCCTTGTGTGGGGGGTGGGTTGCTGGCTGTATGGGAGATGATTCCCCACCTCTGACCAATTACAGAATTGTTTTCCGCTGGAGCAAGTGCCCTGATTGGGTGTTCCTCTGTATAACTGGTGGGTTCAGGTTTTTTTTTTCTTTTATGGTTCAAGTTAGATTTTATTCCTCTTTTATGTATTTATAGATATAAGCATGGAAATAATTCATTCATATAAATGCATCTGTGTGAAGGGAAGAACTTTTTTCTGTTTTATTTTTAAATTTTATTTTTTAAAATTTTGAACTTTAATTCTATTTATTTTTTATACAGCAGGTTATTATTTGTTATGTATTTTATGCATATACATGTATACAGTTCAATCCCAATCTCCAAATCATCCCACCACCACCACCCCATGGCTTCCCACACTTGGTGTCCATACGTTTGTTCTCTACCTCTGTGTCTCTATTTCTTCCCTGCAAACCAGTTCATCTGTACCATTTTTAGGTTCCCCATATATGCATTAATATACAATATTTGTTTTCCTCTTTCTGACTTACTTCATTCTGTATGACAGTCTCTAGATCCAACGATGTCTCTACAAATGACCCAGTTTCATTCCTTTTTATGGCTGAGTAATATTCCATTTTATATATGTACCACATCTTTATCCATTCGTCTGTCTCTGGGCATTTCGGTTGCTTCCATTACCTGGCTATTGTAAATAGTGCTGCAATGAACATTGTGGTGAATGTGCCTTTTTGATTTATGGTTTTCTCTGGGTATATGCCCACAAGTGGGATTGCTGGATCAGAGGGTAATTCTATTTCTAGCTTTTTAAAGGAAACTCCTTACTGTTCCCCATAGTGACTGTATCAATTTACATTCCCACCAATAGTGGAAGAGGGCTCCTTTTGTCCACACCCTCCCCAGAATTTGTTGTTTGTAGATTTTCTGATGATGCCGATTCTAACAGGTGTGAGGTGATACCTCATTGTACTTTTGATTTGCATTTCTCTAATAATTAGTGCTCTTGAGCAGCTTTTCATGTGCGTCTTGGCCATCTCGGTGTCTTCTTTGAAGAAACGTCTCTTTAGATCTTCTGCCCAATTTGTATTGGGTTGTTTGTTTTTCTAATATTAAGCTGCATGAGCTGTTTATATATATTGGAGATTAAACCTTTGTCCATTGATTCGTTTGCAACGATTTTCTCCCATTCTGAGGGATGCCTTTTTCCATTCCCGTTTTTTTTAACCAAAAGAGAAAGAAAGAAATAGAAGCAGAACACTAATGTGCGTAAAATATGCCTTTTGAAACGGTCGTTTTGAAATATGGACGTCCTTTGAATTTTTTGGTCGATATGTGACCCCAGGATTTGTTTTCAGGGCAGGTGTCATTTACAGGCCGGCAATGATTTTGAATATCAACTGACCATTAGCGCTGGGATTAAAGCTGCTGTTGTGTGAAACGGCCACAAGGTGGCAGCAGTTCTCCCTTACCGAATCTGGTTACTAGGGCAACAGAGCGTCAATGGAAGTCGTGTTCTAGATTGGAATTTAGAATGGAATGTGCCAGGAGAAAGCCCCTCAAGTTTGTCTCACTACTTCTTGTTCGTGTTTTTAATTTATTTTTTTATTTTGTATTACAGCAAGTTTGATTACAATGTTTGGCTTGTTGTAGGTGTGGAAGATGTGGTTCTTTTACACATATACAGATGTCTGTTCTTCCTGGGATCCTTTTCCCATGTACGTTATGACAGAATGTTGAGTAGTCTTCTCTTGGTATTCCGTAGGTCTTTGGTGATTATATATGTCCCCTGTGTTTGTATATGTCTGTTAACCCCGATATCGTAATGAAACCAATCCTCACACCTTTCCATTGGTGAACCATAAGTTTTTTAATGAATCTGTGATTGCCCTTCTCCGTGGAAATATCTGCCCTGGTATCCATTTTTAGGTAACACCTATAAGTGATATGACACGATATGTGTCTTTCACTTTCTGACTTACTACAAGTCACGTGATTACCTCCAGACTCATCTACGGGGCTGCAAATGGCATTGTGTCCATTTTTTCCTTGACTTCTCTTCTGCCTTAGCGAGGTCCATTTTCAACAATGTGATTCCCTGAGGGTTTTGGATTAGCTGACCTGGGCAGCCTTACCCTGCCGGCCGGCCCTCCCCAGGTGTGCCTGGTTGAGGTCAATATAAACAGTGCTCCAGGCAGCAATAGCCCATGAAGCTGTGCCTGACTCCAGATTCTCTGCCCCGTCAGCAGTCTCTGGGCTGTGCTGGTGTGAGGGAGTGAGGGGCCATGGCTTTGTGGGTTGCCCGGTGTCAGTGGGGCTCTGTTGGCCTTTCTGCAGGAGTTGCCAGGCTGCCACCTATAAAGAAGAGGATGTGTCACCCATACCTTCCGCTGGAATCTCTCTCCGGACAGAGGTGAGGAAGGAAAAAACCAGTGGGGGCCGGGACAGGAGGGGTATCTCAGGCAGGGCAATGGAAAACTTCTGGAAGAGCGCCCGGGGCCAGGACCATCCTGGCTGGCCTGCAGGCACCAAGTTGGCCTGTGGGCTGTCGCTTGTGTGGTTCCGTGGCCCTTCCTCTAGGCTTTCAAGCCCTTGTACATATTCAGGTGTTTTACCTGGGAAGGGTGGGAACAGTTCAGCAGCAGCTGGCCTGGGGCTCAGCTCACGTTTACTCACAGATGCCTTGGTATGGTCCCCCAGCTTTGCAATGAGGACGCTCCTTGTGTGGGGGGTGGGTTGCTGGCTGTATGGGAGATGATTCCCCACCTCTGACCAATTACAGAATTGTTTTCCGCTGGAGCAAGTGCCCTGATTGGGTGTTCCTCTGTATAACTGGTGGGTTCAGGTTTTTTTTTTCTTTTATGGTTCAAGTTAGATTTTATTCCTCTTTTATGTATTTATAGATATAAGCATGGAAATAATTCATTCATATAAATGCATCTGTGTGAAGGGAAGAACTTTTTTCTGTTTTATTTTTAAATTTTATTTTTTAAAATTTTGAACTTTAATTGTATTTATTTTTTATACAGCAGGTTATTATTTGTTATGTATTTTATGCATATACATGTATACAGTTCAATCCCAATCTCCAAATCATCCCACCACCACCACCCCATGGCTTCCCACACTTGGTGTCCATACGTTTGTTCTCTACCTCTGTGTCTCTATTTCTTCCCTGCAAACCAGTTCATCTGTACCATTTTTAGGTTCCCCATATATGCATTAATATACAATATTTGTTTTCCTCTTTCTGACTTACTTCATTCTGTATGACAGTCTCTAGATCCATCGATGTCTCTACAAATGACCCAGTTTCATTCCTTTTTATGGCTGAGTAATATTCGATTTTATATATGTCCCACATCTTTATCCATTCGTCTGTCTCTGGGCATTTCGGTTGCTTCCATTACCTGGCTATTGTAAATAGTGCTGCAATGAACATTGTGGTGAATGTGCCTTTTTGATTTATGGTTTTCTCTGGGTATATGCCCAGAAGTGGGCTTGCTGGATCAGAGGGTAATTCTATTTCTAGCTTTTTTAAGGAAACTCCTTACTGTTCCCCATAGTGACTGTATCAATTTACATTCCCACCAATAGTGGAAGAGGGCTCCTTTTGTCCACACCCTCCCCAGAATTTGTTGTTTGTAGATTTTCTGATGATGCCGATTCTAACAGGTGTGAGGTGATACCTCATTGTACTTTTGATTTGCATTTCTCTAATAATAAGTGCTCTTGAGCAGCTTTTCATGTGCGTCTTGGCCATCTCGGTGTCTTCTTTGAAGAAACGTCTCTTTAGATCTTCTGCCCATTTTTGTATTGCGTTGTTTGTTTTTCTAATATTAAGCTGCATGAGCTGTTTATATATATTGGAGATTAAACCTTTGTCCATTGATTCGTTTGCAACGATTTTCTCCCATTCTGAGGGATGCCTTTTTCCATTCCCGTTTTTTTAACCAAAAAAGAAAGAAAGAAATAGAAGCAGAACACTAATGTTCGTAAAATATGCCTTTTGAAACGATCGTTTTGAAATATGGACGTCCTTTGAAATTTTTGGTCGATATGTGACCCCAGGATTTGTTTTCAGGGCAGGTGTCATTTACAGGCCGGCAATGATTTTGAATATCAACTGACCATTAGCGCTGGGATTAAAGCTGCTGTTGTGTGAAACGGCCACAAGGTGGCAGCAGTTCTCCCTTACCGAATCTGGTTACTAGGGCAACAGAGCCTCAATGGAAGTCGTGTTCTAGATTGGAATTTAGAATGGAATGTGCCAGGAGAAAGCCCCTCAAGTTTGTCTCACTACTTCTTGTTCGTGTTTTTAATTTATTTTTTTATTTTGTATTACAGCAAGTTTGATTACAATGTTTGGCTTGTTGTAGGTGTGGAAGATGTGGTTCTTTTACACATATACAGATGTCTGTTCTTCCTGGGATCCTTTTCCCATGTACGTTATGACAGAATGTTGAGTAGTCTTCTCTTGGTATTCCGTAGGTCTTTGGTGATTATATATGTCCCCTGTGTTTGTATATGTCTGTTAACCCCGATATCGTAATGAAACCAATCCTCACACCTTTCCATTGGTGAACCATAAGTTTTTTAATTAATCTGTGATTGCCCTTCTCCGTGGAAATATCTGCCCTGGTATCCATTTTTAGGTAACACCTATAAGTGATATGACACGATATGTGTCTTTCACTTTCTGACTTACTACAAGTCACGTGATTACCTCCAGACTCATCTACGGGGCTGCAAATGGCATTGTGTCCTTTTTTTCCTTGACTTCTATTCTGCCTTAGCGAGGTCCATTTTCAACAATGTGATTCCCTGAGGGTTGTGGATTAGCTGACCTGGGCAGCCTTACGCTGCTGGCCGGCCCTCCACAGGTGTGCCTGGTTGAGGTCAATATAAACAGTGCTCCAGGCAGCAATAGCCCCTGAAGCTGTGCCTGACTCCAGATTCTCTGCCCCGTCAGCAGTCTCGGGGCTGTGCTGGTGTGAGGGAGTGAGGGGCCATGGCTTTGTGGGTTGCCCGGTGTGAGTGGGGCTCTGTTGGCCTTTCTGCAGGAGTTGCCAGGCTGCAACCTATAAAGAAGAGGTTGTGTCACCCATACCTTCCGCTGGAATCCCTCTCCGGACAGAGGTGAGGAAGGAAAAAACCAGTGGGGGCCGGGACAGGAGGGGTATCTCAGGCAGGGCAATGGAAAACTTCTGGAAGAGCGCCCGGGGCCAGGACCATCCTGGCTGGCCTGCAGGCACCAAGTTGGCCTGTGGGCTGTCGCTTGTGTGGTTCCGTGGCCCTTCCTCTAGGCTTTCAAGCCCTTGTACATATTCAGGTGTTTTACCTGGGAAGGGTGGGAACAGTTCAGCAGCAGCTGGCCTGGGGCTCAGCTCACGTTTACTCACAGATGCCTCGGCACGGTCCCCCAGTTTTGCAATGAGGACGCTCCTTGTGTGGGGGGTGGGTTGCTGGCTGTATGGGAGATGATTCCCCACCTCTGACCAATTACAGAATTGTTTTCCGCTGGAGCAAGTGCCCTGATTGGGTGTTCCTCTGTATAACTGGTGGGTTCAGGTTTTTTTTTTCTTTTATGGTTCAAGTTAGATTTTATTCCTCTTTTATGTATTTATAGATATAAGCATGGAAATAATTCATTCATATAAATGCATCTGTGTGAAGGGAAGAACTTTTTTCTGTTTTATTTTTAAATTTTATTTTTTAAAATTTTGAACTTTAATTCTATTTATTTTTTATACAGCAGGTTATTATTTGTTATGTATTTTATGCATATACATGTATACAGTTCAATCCCAATCTCCAAATCATCCCACCACCACCACCCCATGGCTTCCCACACTTGGTGTCCATACGTTTGTTCTCTACCTCTGTGTCTCTATTTCTTCCCTGCAAACCAGTTCATCTGTACCATTTTTAGGTTCCCCATATATGCATTAATATACAATATTTGTTTTCCTCTTTCTGACTTACTTCATTCTGTATGACAGTCTCTAGATCCAACGATGTCTCTACAAATGACCCAGTTTCATTCCTTTTTATGGCTGAGTAATATTCCATTTTATATATGTACCACATCTTTATCCATTCGTCTGTCTCTGGGCATTTCGGTTGCTTCCATTACCTGGCTATTGTAAATAGTGCTGCAATGAACATTGTGGTGAATGTGCCTTTTTGATTTATGGTTTTCTCTGGGTATATGCCCACAAGTGGGATTGCTGGATCAGAGGGTAATTCTATTTCTAGCTTTTTTAAGGAAACTCCTTACTGTTCCCCATAGTGACTGTATCAATTTACATTCCCACCAATAGTGGAAGAGGGCTCCTTTTGTCCACACCCTCCCCAGAATTTGTTGTTTGTAGATTTTCTGATGATGCCGATTCTAACAGGTGTGAGGTGATACCTCATTGTACTTTTGATTTGCATTTCTCTAATAATTAGTGCTCTTGAGCAGCTTTTCATGTGCGTCTTGGCCATCTCGGTGTCTTCTTTGAAGAAACGTCTCTTTAGATCTTCTGCCCAATTTGTATTGGGTTGTTTGTTTTTCTAATTTTAAGCTGCATGAGCTGTTTATATATATTGGAGATTAAACCTTTGTCCATTGATTCGTTTGCAACGATTTTCTCCCATTCTGAGGGATGCCTTTTTCCATTCCCGTTTTTTTTAACCGAAAAAGAAAGAAAGAAATAGAAGCAGAACAGTAATGTGCGTAAAATATGCCTTTTGAAACGGTCGTTTTGAAATATGGACGTCCTTTGAATTTTTTGGTCGATATGTGACCCCAGGATTTGTTTTCAGGGCAGGTGTCATTTACAGGCCGGCAATGATTTTGAATATCAACTGACCATTAGCGCTGGGATTAAAGCTGCTGTTGTGTGAAACGGCCACAAGGTGGCAGCAGTTCTCCCTTACCGAATCTGGTTACTAGGGCAACAGAGCCTCAATGGAAGTCGTGTTCTAGATTGGAATTTAGAATGGAATGTGCCAGGAGAAAGCCCCTCAAGTTTGTCTCACTACTTCTTGTTCGTGTTTTTAATTTATTTTTTTATTTTGTATTACAGCAAGTTTGATTACAATGTTTGGCTTGTTGTAGGTGTGGAAGATGTGGTTCTTTTACACATATACAGATGTCTGTTCTTCCTGGGATCCTTTTCCCATGTACGTTATGACAGAATGTTGAGTAGTCTTCTCTTGGTATTCCGTAGGTCTTTGGTGATTATATATGTCCCCTGTGTTTGTATATGTCTGTTAACCCCGATATCGTAATGAAACCAATCCTCACACATTTCCATTGGTGAACCATAAGTTTTTTAATGAATCTGTGATTGCCCTTCTCGGTGGAAATATCAGCCCTGGTATCCATTTTTAGGTAAGACCTATAAGTGATATGACACGATATGTGTCTTTCACTTTCTGACTTACTACAAGTCACGTGATTACCTCCAGACTCATCTACGGGGCTGCAAATGGCATTGTGTCCTTTTTTTCCTTGACTTCTATTCTGCCTTAGCGAGGTCCATTTTCAACAATGTGATTCCCTGAGGGTTGTGGATTAGCTGACCTGGGCAGCCTTACCCTGCCGGCCGGCCCTCCCCAGGTGTGCCTGGTTGAGGTCAATATAAACAGTGCTCCAGGCAGCAATAGCCCATGAAGCTGTGCCTGACTCCAGATTCTCTGCCCCGTCAGCAGTCTCGGGGCTGTGCTGGTGTGAGGGAGTGAGGGGCCATGGCTTTGTGGGTTGCCCGGTGTGAGTGGGGCTCTGTTGGCCTTTCTGCAGGAGTTGCCAGGCTGCCACCTATAAAGAAGAGGATGTGTCACCCATACCTTCCGCTGGAATCTCTCTCCAGACAGAGGTGAGGAAGGAAAAAACCAGTGGGGGCCGGGACAGGAGGGGTATCTCAGGCAGGGCAATGGAAAACTTCTGGAAGAGCGCCCGGGGCCAGGACCATCCTGGCTGGCCTGCAGGCACCAAGTTGGCCGGTGGGCTGTCGCTTGTGTGGTTCCGTGGCCCTTCCTCTAGGCTTTCAAGCCCTTGTACATATTCAGGTGTTTTACCTGGGAAGGGTGGGAACAGTTCAGCAGCAGCTGGCCTGGGGCTCAGCTCACGTTTACTCACAGATGCCTTGGTACGGTCCCCCAGCTTTGCAATGAGGACGCTCCTTGTGTGGGGGGTGGGTTGCTGGCTGTATGGGAGATGATTCCCCACCTCTGACCAATTACAGAATTGTTTTCCGCTGGAGCAAGTGCCCTGATTGGGTGTTCCTCTGTATAACTGGTGGGTTCAGGTTTTTTTTTTCTTTTATGGTTCAAGTTAGATTTTATTCCTCTTTTATGTATTTATAGATATAAGCATGGAAATAATTCATTCATATAAATGCATCTGTGTGAAGGGAAGAACTTTTTTCTGTTTTATTTTTAAATTTTATTTTTTAAAATTTTGAACTTTAATTTTATTTATTTTTTATACAGCAGGTTATTATTTGTTATGTATTTTATGCATATACATGTATACAGTTCAATCCCAATCTCCAAATCATCCCACCACCACCACCCCATGGCTTCCCACACTTGGTGTCCATACGTTTGTTCTCTACCTCTGTGTCTCTATTTCTTCCCTGCAAACCAGTTCATCTGTACCATTTTTAGGTTCCCCATATATGCATTAATATACAATATTTGTTTTCCTCTTTCTGACTTACTTCATTCTGTATGACAGTCTCTAGATCCATCGATGTCTCTACAAATGACCCAGTTTCATTCCGTTTTATGGCTGAGTAATATTCGATTTTATATATGTCCCACATCTTTATCCATTTGTCTGTCTGTGGGCATTTCGGTTGCTTCCATTACCTGGCTATTGTAAATAGTGCTGCAATGAACATTGTGGTGAATGTGCCTTTTTGATTTATGGTTTTCTCTGGGTATATGCCCAGAAGTGGGATTGCTGGATCAGAGGGTAATTCTATTTCTAACTTTTTTAAGGAAACTCCTTACTGTTCCCCATAGTGACTGTATCAATTTACATTCCCACCAATAGTGGAAGAGGGCTCCTTTTGTCCACACCCTCCCCAGAATTTGTTGTTTGTAGATTTTCTGATGATGCCGATTCTAACAGGTGTGAGGTGATACCTCATTGTACTTTTGATTTGCATTTCTCTAATAATTAGTGCTCTTAAGCAGCTTTTCATGTGCGTCTTGGCCATCTCGGTGTCTTCTTTGAAGAAACGTCTCTTTAGATCTTCTGCCCATTTTTGTATTGCGTTGTTTGTTTTTCTAATATTAAGCTGCATGAGCTGTTTATATATATTGGAGATTAAACCTTTGTCCATTGATTCGTTTGCAACGATTTTCTCCCATTCTGAGGGATGCCTTTTTCCATTCCCGTTTTTTTAACCAAAAAAGAAAGAAAGAAATAGAAGCAGAACACTAATGTTCGTAAAATATGCCTTTTGAAACGATCGTTTTGAAATATGGACGTCCTTTGAATTTTTTGGTCGATATGTGACCCCAGGATTTGTTTTCAGGGCAGGTGTCATTTACAGGCCGGCAATGATTTTGAATATCAACTGACCATTAGCGCTGGGATTAAAGCTGCTGTTGTGTGAAACGGCCACAAGGTGGCAGCAGTTCTCCCTTACCGAATCTGGTTACTAGGGCAACAGAGCCTCAATGGAAGTCGTGTTCTAGATTGGAATTTAGAATGGAATGTGCCAGGAGAAAGCCCCTCAAGTTTGTCTCACTACTTCTTGTTCGTGTTTTTAATTTATTATTTTATTTTTTATTACAGCAAGTTTGATTACAATGTTTGGCTTGTTGTAGGTGTGGAAGATGTGGTTCTTTTACACATATACAGATGTCTGTTCTTCCTGGGATCCTTTTCCCATGTACGTTATGACAGAATGTTGAGTAGTCTTCTCTTGGTATTCCGTAGGTCTTTGGTGATTATATATGTCCCCTGTGTTTGTATATGTCTGTTAACCCCGATATCGTAATGAAACCAATCCTCACACCTTTCCATTGGTGAACCATTAGTTTTTTAATGAATCTGTGATTGCCCTTCACCGTGGAAATATCTGCCCTGGTATCCATTTTTAGGTAAAACCTATAAGTGATATGACACGATATGTGTCTTTCACTTTCTGACTTACTACAAGTCATGTGATTACCTCCAGACTCATCTACGGGGCTGCAAATTGCATTGTGTCCTTTTTTTCCTTGACTTCTATTCTGCCTTAGCGAGGTCCATTTTAAACAATGTTATTCCCTGAGGGTTGTGGATTAGCTGACCTGGGCAGCCTTACCCTGCCGGCCGGCCCTCCCCAGGTGTTCCTGGTTGAGGTCAATATAAACAGTGCTCCAGGCAGCAATAGCCCATGAAGCTGTGCCTGACTCCAGATACTCTGCCCCGTCAGCAGTCTCAGGGCTGTGCTGGTGGGAGGGCGTGAGGGGCCATGGCTTTGTGGGTGGCACGGTGTGAGTGGGGCTCTGTTGAACTTTCTGCAGGAGTTGCCAGGCTGCCACCTATAAAGAAGAGGATGTGTCACCCATACCTTCGGCTGGAATCTCTCTCCGGACAGAGGTGAGGAAGGAAAAAAACAGTGGGGGCCGGGACAGGAGGGGTATCTCAGGCAGGGCAATGGAAAACTTCTGGAAGAGCGCCCGGGGCCAAGACCATCCTGGCTGGCCTGCAGGCACCAAGTTGGCCTGTGGGCTGTTGCTTGTGTGGTTCCGTGGCCCTTCCTCTAGGCTTTCAAGCCCTTGTACATATTCAGGTGTTTTACCTGGGAAGGGTGGGAACAGTTCAGCAGCAGCTGGCCTGGGGCTCAGCTCAAGTTTACTCAAAGATGCCTCGGCATGGTCCCCCAGCTTTGCACTGAGGACGCTCCTTGTGTGGGGTGTGGGTTGCTGGCTGTATGGGAGATGATTCGCCACCTCTGACCAATTTCAGAATTGTTTTCCGCTGAAGCAAGTGCCCTGATTGGGTTTTCCTCTGTATAACTGGTGGGTTCAGGTTTTTTTTTCTTTTATGGTTCAAGTTAGATTTTATTCCTCTTTTATGTATTTATAGATATAAGCATGAAAATAATTCATTCATATAAATGCATCTGTGTGAAGGGAAGAACTTTTTTCTGTTTTATTTTTAAATTTTATTTTTTAATATTTTGAACTTTAATTTTATTTATTTTTTATACAGCAGGTTATTATTTGTTATGTATTTTATGCATATACATGTATACAGTTCAATCCCAATCTCCAAATCATCCCACCACCACCACCCCATGGCTTCCCACACTTGGTGTCCATACGTTTGTTCTCTACCTCTGTGTCTCTATTTCTTCCCTGCAAACCAGTTCATCTGTACCATTTTTAGGTTCCCCATATATGCATTAATATACAATATTTGTTTTCCTCTTTCTGACTTACTTCATTCTGTATGACAGTCTCTAGATCCATCGATGTCTCTACAAATGACCCAGTTTCATTCCTTTTTATGGCTGAGTAATATTCGATTTTATATATGTCCCACATCTTTATCCATTCGTCTGTCTGTGGGCATTTCGGTTGCTTCCATTACCTGGCTATTGTAAATAGTGCTGCAATGAACATTGTGGTGAATGTGCCTTTTTGATTTATGGTTTTCTCTGGGTATATGCCCAGAAGTGGGCTTGCTGGATCAGAGGGTAATTCTATTTCTAGCTTTTTTAAGGAAACTCCTTACTGTTCCCCATAGTGACTGTATCAATTTACATTCCCACCAATAGTGGAAGAGGGCTCCTTTTGTCCACACCCTCCCCAGAATTTGTTGTTTGTAGATTTTCTGATGATGCCGATTCTAACAGGTGTGAGGTGATACCTCATTGTACTTTTGATTTGCATTTCTCTAATAATAAGTGCTCTTGAGCAGCTTTTCATGTGCGTCTTGGCCATCTCGGTGTCTTCTTTGAAGAAACGTCTCTTTAGATCTTCTGCCCATTTTTGTATTGCGTTGTTTGTTTTTCTAATATTAATCTGCATGAGCTGTTTATATATATTGGAGATTAAACCTTTGTCCATTGATTCGTTTGCAACGATTTTCTCCCATTCTGAGGGATGCCTTTTTCCATTCCCGTTTTTTTAACCAAAAAAGAAAGAAAGAAATAGAAGCAGAACACTAATGTTCGTAAAATATGCCTTTTGAAACGATCGTTTTGAAATATGGACGTCCTTTGAATTTTTTGGTCGATATGTGACCCCAGGATTTGTTTTCAGGGCAGGTGTCATTTACAGGCCGGCAATGATTTTGAATATCAACTGACCATTAGCGCTGGGATTAAAGCTGCTGTTGTGTGAAACGGCCACAAGGTGGCAGCAGTTCTCCCTTACCGAATCTGGTTACTAGGGCAACAGAGCCTCAATGGAAGTCGTGTTCTAGATTGGAATTTAGAATGGAATGTGCCAGGAGAAAGCCCCTCAAGTTTGTCTCACTACTTCTTGTTCGTGTTTTTAATTTATTTTTTTATTTTGTATTACAGCAAGTTTGATTACAATGTTTGGCTTGTTGTAGGTGTGGAAGATGTGGTTCTTTTACACATATACAGATGTCTGTTCTTCCTGGGATCCTTTTCCCATGTACGTTATGACAGAATGTTGAGTAGTCTTCTCTTGGTATTCCGTAGGTCTTTGGTGATTATATATGTCCCCTGTGTTTGTATATGTCTGTTAACCCCGATATCGTAATGAAACCAATCCTCACACCTTTCCATTGGTGAACCATTAGTTTTTTAATGAATCTGTGATTGCCCTTCTCCGTGGAAATATCTGCCCTGGTATCCATTTTTAGGTAACACCTATAAGTGATATGACACGATATGTGTCTTTCACTTTCTGACTTACTACAAGTCACGTGATTACCTCCAGACTCATCTACGGGGCTGCAAATGGCATTGTGTCCTTTTTTTCCTTGACTTCTATTCTGCCTTAGCGAGGTCCATTTTCAACAATGTGATTCCCTGAGGGTTGTGGATTAGCTGACCTGGGCAGCCTTACGCTGCTGGCCGGCCCTCCACAGGTGTGCCTGGTTGAGGTCAATATAAACAGTGCTCCAGGCAGCAATAGCCCCTGAAGCTGTGCCTGACTCCAGATTCTCTGCCCCGTCAGCAGTCTCGGGGCTGTGCTGGTGGGAGGGAGTGAGGGGCCATGGCTTTGTGGGTTGCCCGGTGTGAGTGGGGCTCTGTTGGCCTTTCTGCAGGAGTTGCCAGGCTGCCACCTATAAAGAAGAGGTTGTGTCACCCATACCTTCCGCTGGAATCCCTCTCCGGACAGAGGTGAGGAAGGAAAAAACCAGTGGGGGCCGGGACAGGAGGGGTATCTCAGGCAGGGCAATGGAAAACTTCTGGAAGAGCGCCCGGGGCCAGGACCATCCTGGCTGGCCTGCAGGCACCAAGTTGGCCTGTGGGCTGTCGCTTGTGTGGTTCCGTGGCCCTTCCTCTAGGCTTTCAAGCCCTTGTACATATTCAGGTGTTTTACCTGGGAAGGGTGGGAACAGTTCAGCAGCAGCTGGCCTGGGGCTCAGCTCACGTTTACTCACAGATGCCTCGGCACGGTCCCCCAGTTTTGCAATGAGGACGCTCCTTGTGTGGGGGGTGGGTTGCTGGCTGTATGGGAGATGATTCCCCACCTCTGACCAATTACAGAATTGTTTTCCGCTGGAGCAAGTGCCCTGATTGGGTGTTCCTCTGTATAACTGGTGGGTTCAGGTTTTTTTTTTCTTTTATGGTTCAAGTTAGATTTTATTCCTCTTTTATGTATTTATAGATATAAGCATGGAAATAATTCATTCATATAAATGCATCTGTGTGAAGGGAAGAACTTTTTTCTGTTTTATTTTTAAATTTTATTTTTTAAAATTTTGAACTTTAATTCTATTTATTTTTTATACAGCAGGTTATTATTTGTTATGTATTTTATGCATATACATGTATACAGTTCAATCCCAATCTCCAAATCATCCCACCACCACCACCCCATGGCTTCCCACACTTGGTGTCCATACGTTTGTTCTCTACCTCTGTGTCTCTATTTCTTCCCTGCAAACCAGTTCATCTGTACCATTTTTAGGTTCCCCATATATGCATTAATATACAATATTTGTTTTCCTCTTTCTGACTTACTTCATTCTGTATGACAGTCTCTAGATCCAACGATGTCTCTACAAATGACCCAGTTTCATTCCTTTTTATGGCTGAGTAATATTCCATTTTATATATGTACCACATCTTTATCCATTCGTCTGTCTCTGGGCATTTCGGTTGCTTCCATTACCTGGCTATTGTAAATAGTGCTGCAATGAACATTGTGGTGAATGTGCCTTTTTGATTTATGGTTTTCTCTGGGTATATGCCCACAAGTGGGATTGCTGGATCAGAGGGTAATTCTATTTCTAGCTTTTTAAAGGAAACTCCTTACTGTTCCCCATAGTGACTGTATCAATTTACATTCCCACCAATAGTGGAAGAGGGCTCCTTTTGTCCACACCCTCCCCAGAATTTGTTGTTTGTAGATTTTCTGATGATGCCGATTCTAACAGGTGTGAGGTGATACCTCATTGTACTTTTGATTTGCATTTCTCTAATAATTAGTGCTCTTGAGCAGCTTTTCATGTGCGTCTTGGCCATCTCGGTGTCTTCTTTGAAGAAACGTCTCTTTAGATCTTCTGCCCAATTTGTATTGGGTTGTTTGTTTTTCTAATATTAAGCTGCATGAGCTGTTTATATATATTGGAGATTAAACCTTTGTCCATTGATTCGTTTGCAACGATTTTCTCCCATTCTGAGGGATGCCTTTTTCCATTCCCGTTTTTTTAACCAAAAGAGAAAGAAAGAAATAGAAGCAGAACACTAATGTGCGTAAAATATGCCTTTTGAAACGGTCGTTTTGAAATATGGACGTCCTTTGAATTTTTTGGTCGATATGTGACCCCAGGATTTGTTTTCAGGGCAGGTGTCATTTACAGGCCGGCAATGATTTTGAATATCAACTGACCATTAGCGCTGGGATTAAAGCTGCTGTTGTGTGAAACGGCCACAAGGTGGCAGCAGTTCTCCCTTACCGAATCTGGTTACTAGGGCAACAGAGCCTCAATGGAAGTCGTGTTCTAGATTGGAATTTAGAATGGAATGTGCCAGGAGAAAGCCCCTCAAGTTTGTCTCACTACTTCTTGTTCGTGTTTTTAATTTATTTTTTTATTTTGTATTACAGCAAGTTTGATTACAATGTTTGGCTTGTTGTAGGTGTGGAAGATGTGGTTCTTTTACACATATACAGATGTCTGTTCTTCCTGGGATCCTTTTCCCATGTACGTTATGACAGAATGTTGAGTAGTCTTCTCTTGGTATTCCGTAGGTCTTTGGTGATTATATATGTCCCCTGTGTTTGTATATGTCTGTTAACCCCGATATTGTAATGAAACCAATCCTCACACCTTTCCATTGGTGAACCATAAGTTTTTTAATTAATCTGTGATTGCCCTTCTCCGTGGAAATATCTGCCCTGGTATCCATTTTTAGGTAACACCTATAAGTGATATGACACGATATGTGTCTTTCACTTTCTGACTTACTACAAGTCACGTGATTACCTCCAGACTCATCTACGGGGCTGCAAATGGCATTGTGTCCTTTTTTTCCTTGACTTCTATTCTGCCTTAGCGAGGTCCATTTTCAACAATGTGATTCCCTGAGGGTTGTGGATTAGCTGACCTGGGCAGCCTTACCCTGCCGGCCGGCCCTCCCCAGGTGTGCCTGGTTGAGGTCAATATAAACAGTGCTCCAGGCAGCAATAGCCCCTGAAGCTGTGCCTGACTCCAGATTCTCTGCCCCGTCAGCAGTCTCTGGGCTGTGCTGGTGGGAGGGAGTGAGGGGCCATGGCTTTGTGGGTTGCCCGGTGTGAGTGGGGCTCTGTTGGCTTTTCTGCAGGAGTTGCAAGGCTGCCACCTATAAAGAAGAGGATGTGTCACCCATACCTTCCGCTGGAATCTCTCTCCGGACAGAGGTGAGGAAGGAAAAAACCAGTGGGGGCCGGGACAGGAGGGGTATCTCAGGCAGGGCAATGGAAAACTTCTGGAAGAGCGCCCGGGGCCAGGACCATCCTGGCTGGCCTGCAGGCACCAAGTTGGACTGTGGGCTGTCGCTTGTGTGGTTCCGTGGCCCTTCCTCTAGGCTTTCAAGCCCTTGTACATATTCAGGTGTTTTACCTGGGAAGGGTGGGAACAGTTCAGCAGCAGCTGGCCTGGGGCTCAGCTCACCTTGACTCACAGATGCCTCGGCACGGTCCCCCAGCTTTGCAATGAGGACGCTCCTTGTGTGGGGGGTGGGTTGCTGGCTGTATGGGAGATGATTCCCCACCTCTGACCAATTTCAGAATTGTTTTCCGCTGGAGCAAGTGCCCTGATTGGGTTTTCCTCTGTATAACTGGTGGGTTCAGGTTTTTTTTTTCTTTTATGGTTCAAGTTAGATTTTATTCCTCTTTTATGTATTTATAGATATAAGCATGGAAATAATTCATTCATATAAATGCATCTGTGTGAAGGGAAGAACTTTTTTCTGTTTTATTTTTAAATTTTATTTTTTAAAATTTTGAACTTTAATTCTATTTATTTTTTATACAGCAGGTTATTATTTGTTATGTATTTTATGCATATACATGTATACAGTTCAATCCCAATCTCCAAATCATCCCACCACCACCACCCCATGGCTTCCCACACTTGGTGTCCATACGTTTGTTCTCTACCTCTGTGTCTCTATTTCTTCCCTGCAAACCAGTTCATCTGTACCATTTTTAGGTTCCCCATATATGCATTAATATACAATATTTGTTTTCCTCTTTCTGACTTACTTCATTCTGTATGACAGTCTCTAGATCCAACGATGTCTCTACAAATGACCCAGTTTCATTCCTTTTTATGGCTGAGTAATATTCCATTTTATATATGTACCACATCTTTATCCATTTGTCTGTCTCTGGGCATTTCGGTTGCTTCCATTACCTGGCTATTGTAAATAGTGCTGCAATGAACATTGTGGTGAATGTGCCTTTTTGATTTATGGTTTTCTCTGGGTATATGCCCAGAAGTGGGATTGCTGGATCAGAGGGTAATTCTATTTCTAGCTTTTTTAAGGAAACTCCTTACTGTTCCCCATAGTGACTGTATCAATTTACATTCCCACCAATAGTTGAAGAGGGCTCCTTTTGTCCACACCCTCCCCAGAATTTGTTGTTTGTAGATTTTCTGATGATGCCGATTCTAACAGGTGTGAGGTGATACCTCATTGTACTTTTGATTTGCATTTCTCTAATAATTAGTGCTCTTGAGCAGCTTTTCATGTGCGTCTTGGCCATCTCGGTGTCTTCTTTGAAGAAATGTCTCTTTAGATCTTCTGCCCAATTTGTATTGGGTTGTTTGTTTTTCTAATATTAAGCTGCATGAGCTGTTTATATATATTGGAGATTAAACCTTTGTCCATTGATTCGTTTGCAACGATTTTCTCCCATTCTGAGGGATGCCTTTTTCCATTCCCGTTTTTTTTAACCAAAAAAGAAAGAAAGAAATAGAAGCAGAACACTAATGTGCGTAAAATATGCCTTTTGAAACGGTCGTTTTGAAATATGGACGTCCTTTGAATTTTTTGGTCGATATGTCACCCCAGGATTTGTTTTCAGGGCAGGTGTCATTTACAGGCCGGCAATGATTTTGAATATCAACTGACCATTAGCGCTGGGATTAAAGCTGCTGTTGTGTGAAACGGCCACAAGGTGGCAGCAGTTCTCCCTTACCGAATCTGGTTACTAGGGCAACAGAGCCTCAATGGAAGTCGTGTTCTAGATTGGAATTTAGAATGGAATGTGCCAGGAGAAAGCCCCTCAAGTTTGTCTCACTACTTCTTGTTCGTGTTTTTAATTTATTTTTTTATTTTGTATTACAGCAAGTTTGATTACAATGTTTGGCTTGTTGTAGGTGTGGAAGATGTGGTTCTTTTACACATATACAGATGTCTGTTCTTCCTGGGATCCTTTTCCCATGTACGTTATGACAGAATGTTGAGTAGTCTTCTCTTGGTATTCCGTAGGTCTTTGGTGATTATATATGTCCCCTGTGTTTGTATATGTCTGTTAACCCCGATATCGTAATGAAACCAATCCTCACACCTTTCCATTGGTGAACCATAAGTTTTTTAATGAATCTGTGATTGCCCTTCTCCGTGGAAATATCTGCCCTGGTATCCATTTTTAGGTAACACCTATAAGTGATATGACACGATATGTGTCTTTCACTTTCTGACTTACTACAAGTCACGTGATTACCTCCAGACTCATCTACGGGGCTGGAAATGGCATTGTGTCCTTTTTTTCCTTGACTTCTCTTCTGCCTTAGCGAGGTCCATTTTCAACAATGTGATTCCCTGAGGGTTGTGGATTAGCTGACCTGGGCAGCCTTACCCTGCCGGCCAGCCCTCCCCAGGTGTGCCTGGTTGAGGTCAATATAAACAGTGCTTCAGGCAGCAATAGCCCATGAAGCTGTGCCTGACTCCAGATTCTCTGCCCCGTCAGCAGTCTCGGGGCTGTGCTGGTGGGAGGGAGTGAGGGGCCATGGCTTTGTGGGTTGCCCGGTGTGAGTGGGGCTCTGTTGGCCTTTCTGCAGGAGTTGCCAGGCTGCCACCTATAAAGAAGAGGATGTGTCACCCATACCTTCCGCTGGAATCTCTCTCCGGACAGAGGTGAGGAAGGAAAAAACCAGTGGGGGCCGGGACAGGAGGGGTATCTCAGGCAGGGCAATGGAAAACTTCTGGAAGAGCGCCCGGGGCCAGGACCATCCTGGCTGGCCTGCAGGCACCAAGTTGGCCTGTGGGCTGTCGCTTGTGTGGTTCCGTGGCCCTTCCTCTAGGCTTTCAAGCCCTTGTACATATTCAGGTGTTTTACCTGGGAAGGGTGGGAACAGTTCAGCAGCAGCTGGCCTGGGGCTCAGCTCACGTTTACTCACAGATGCCTCGGCACGGTCCCCCAGCTTTGCAATGAGGACGCTCCTTGTGTGGGGGGTGGGTTGCTGGCTGTATGGGAGATGATTCCCCACCTCTGACCAATTTCAGAATTGTTTTCCGCTGGAGCAAGTGCCCTGATTGGGTTTTCCTCTGTATAACTGGTGGGTTCAGGTTTTTTTTTCTTTTATGGTTCAAGTTAGATTTTATTCCTCTTTTATGTATTTATAGATATAAGCATGAAAATAATTCATTCATATAAATGCATCTGTGTGAAGGGAAGAACTTTTTTCTGTTTTATTTTTAAATTTTATTTTTTAAAATTTTGAACTTTAATTTTATTTATTTTTTATACAGCAGGTTATTATTTGTTATGTATTTTATGCATATACATGTATACAGTTCAATCCCAATCTCCAAATCATCCCACCACCACCACCCCATGGCTTCCCACACTTGGTGTCCATACGTTTGTTCT
Organism: Mesoplodon bidens; assembly: GCF_964165515.1. Lineage (NCBI taxonomy): Eukaryota > Metazoa > Chordata > Mammalia > Artiodactyla > Ziphiidae > Mesoplodon > Mesoplodon bidens. The sequence goes on along the minus strand of NW_027671654.1, from coordinate 88,932 downwards.
CTACCTCTGTGTCTCTACTTCTTCCCTGCAAACCAGTTCTTCTATACCATTTTTAGGTTCCACATATATGCATTAATATACAATATTTGTTTTCCTCTTTCTGACTTACTTCATTCTGTATGACAGTCTCTAAATCCATCGATGTCTCTACAAATGACCCAGTTTCATTCCTTTTTATGGCTGAGTAATATTCGATTTTATATATGTCCCACATCTTTATCCATTCGTCTGTCTGTGGGCATTTCGGTTGCTTCCATTACCTGGCTATTGTAAATAGTGCTGCAATGAACATTGTGGTGAATGTGCCTTTTTGATTTATGGTTTTCTCTGGGTATATGCCCAGAAGTGGGATTGCTGGATCAGAGGGTAATTCTATTTCTAGCTTTTTTAAGGAAACTCCTTACTGTTCCCCATAGTGACTGTATCAATTTACATTCCCACCAATAGTGGAAGAGGGCTCCTTTTGTCCACACCCTCCCCAGAATTTGTTGTTTGTAGATTTTCTGATGATGCCGATTCTAACAGGTGTGAGGTGATACCTCATTGTACTTTTGATTTGCATTTCTCTAATAATTAGTGCTCTTGAGCAGCTTTTCATGTGCATCTTGGCCATCTCGGTGTCTTCTTTGAAGAAACGTCTCTTTAGATCTTCTGCCCAATTTGTATTGGGTTGTTTGTTTTTCTAATATTAAGCTGCATGAGCTGTTTATATATATTGGAGATTAAACCTTCGTCCATTGATTCGTTTGCAACGATTTTCTCCCATTCTGAGGGATGCCTTTTTCCATTCCCGTTTTTTTTAACCGAAAAAGAAAGAAAGAAATAGAAGCAGAACAGTAATGTGCGTAAAATATGCCTTTTGAAACGGTCGTTTTGAAATATGGACGTCCTTTGAATTTTTTGGTCGATATGTGACCCCAGGATTTGTTTTCAGGGCAGGTGTCATTTACAGGCCGGCAATGATTTTGAATATCAACTGACCATTAGCGCTGGGATTAAAGCTGCTGTTGTGTGAAACGGCCACAAGGTGGCAGCAGTTCTCCCTTACCGAATCTGGTTACTAGGGCAACAGAGCCTCAATGGAAGTCGTGTTCTAGATTGGAATTTAGAATGGAATGTGCCAGGAGAAAGCCCCTCAAGTTTGTCTCACTACTTCTTGTTCGTGTTTTTAATTTATTTTTTTATTTTGTATTACAGCAAGTTTGATTACAATGTTTGGCTTGTTGTAGGTGTGGAAGATGTGGTTCTTTTACACATATACAGATGTCTGTTCTTCCTGGGATCCTTTTCCCATGTACGTTATGACAGAATGTTGAGTAGTCTTCTCTTGGTATTCCGTAGGTCTTTGGTGATTATATATGTCCCCTGTGTTTGTATATGTCTGTTAACCCCGATATCGTAATGAAACCAATCCTCACACCTTTCCATTGGTGAACCATAAGTTTTTTAATGAATCTGTGATTGCCCTTCTCCGTGGAAATATCTGCCCTGGTATCCATTTTTAGGTAACACCTATAAGTGATATGACACGATATGTGTCTTTCACTTTCTGACTTACTACAAGTCACGTGATTACCTCCAGACTCATCTACGGGGCTGCAAATGGCATTGTGTCCTTTTTTTCCTTGACTTCTATTCTGCCTTAGCGAGGTCCATTTTCAACAATGTGATTCCCTGAGGGTTGTGGATTAGCTGACCTGGGCAGCCTTACGCTGCTGGCCGGCCCTCCACAGGTGTGCCTGGTTGAGGTCAATATAAACAGTGCTCCAGGCAGCAATAGCCCCTGAAGCTGTGCCTGACTCCAGATTCTCTGCCCCGTCAGCAGTCTCGGGGCTGTGCTAGTGGGAGGGAGTGAGGGGCCATGGCTTTGTGGGTTGCCCGGTGTGAGTGGGGCTCTGTTGGCCTTTCTGCAGGAGTTGCCAGGCTGCCACCTATAAAGAAGAGGTTGTGTCACCCATACCTTCCGCTGGAATCCCTCTCCGGACAGAGGTGAGGAAGGAAAAAACCAGTGGGGGCCGGGACAGGAAGGGTATCTCAGGCAGGGCAATGGAAAACTTCTGGAAGAGCGCCTGGGGCCAGGACCATCCTGGCTGGCCTGCAGGCACCAAGTTGGCCTGTGGGCTGTCGCTTGTGTGGTTCCGTGGCCCTTCCTCTAGGCTTTCAAGCCCTTGTACATATTCAGGTGTTTTACCTGGGAAGGGTGGGAACAGTTCAGCAGCAGCTGGCCTGGGGCTCAGCTCACGTTTACTCACAGATGCCTCAGCACGGTCCCCCAGTTTTGCAATGAGGACGCTCCTTGTGTGGGGGGTGGGTTGCTGGCTGTATGGGAGATGATTCCCCACCTCTGACCAATTACAGAATTGTTTTCGGCTGGAGCAAGTGCCCTGATTGGGTGTTCCTCTGTATAACTGGTGGGTTCAGGTTTTTTTTTTCTTTTATGGTTCAAGTTAGATTTTATTCCTCTTTTATGTATTTATAGATATAAGCATGGAAATAATTCATTCATATAAATGCATCTGTGTGAAGGGAAGAACTTTTTTCTGTTTTATTTTTAAATTTTATTTTTTAAAATTTTGAACTTTAATTCTATTTATTTTTTATACAGCAGGTTATTATTTGTTATGTATTTTATGCATATACATGTATACAGTTCAATCCCAATCTCCAAATCATCCCACCACCACCACCCCATGGCTTCCCACACTTGGTGTCCATACGTTTGTTCTCTACCTCTGTGTCTCTATTTCTTCCCTGCAAACCAGTTCATCTGTACCATTTTTAGGTTCCCCATATATGCATTAATATACAATATTTGTTTTCCTCTTTCTGACTTACTTCATTCTGTATGACAGTCTCTAGATCCATCGATGTCTCTACAAATGACCCAGTTTCATTCCTTTTTATGGCTGAGTAATATTCGATTTTATATATGTCCCACATCTTTATCCATTCGTCTGTCTGTGGGCATTTCGGTTGCTTCCATTACCTGGCTATTGTAAATAGTGCTGCAATGAACATTGTGGTGAATGTGCCTTTTTGATTTATGGTTTTCTCTGGGTATATGCCCAGAAGTGGGATTGCTGGATCAGAGGGTAATTCTATTTCTAGCTTTTTTAAGGAAACTCCTTACTGTTCCCCATAGTGACTGTATCAATTTACATTCCCACCAATAGTGGAAGAGGGCTCCTTTTGTCCACACCCTCCCCAGAATTTGTTGTTTGTAGATTTTCTGATGATGCCGATTCTAACAGGTGTGAGGTGATACCTCATTGTACTTTTGATTTGCATTTCTCTAATAATTAGTGCTCTTGAGCAGCTTTTCATGTGCGTCTTGGCCATCTCGGTGTCTTCTTTGAAGAAATGTCTCTTTAGATCTTCTGCCCAATTTGTATTGGGTTGTTTGTTTTTCTAATATTAAGCTGCATGAGCTGTTTATATATATTGGAGATTAAACCTTTGTCCATTGATTCGTTTGCAACGATTTTCTCCCATTCTGAGGGATGCCTTTTTCCATTCCCGTTTTTTTTTAACCAAAAAAGAAAGAAAGAAATAGAAGCAGAACACTAATGTGCGTAAAATATGCCTTTTGAAACGGTCGTTTTGAAATATGGACGTCCTTTGAATTTTTTGGTCGATATGTCACCCCAGGATTTGTTTTCAGGGCAGGTGTCATTTACAGGCCGGCAATGATTTTGAATATCAACTGACCATTAGCGCTGGGATTAAAGCTGCTGTTGTGTGAAACGGCCACAAGGTGGCAGCAGTTCTCCCTTACCGAATCTGGTTACTAGGGCAACAGAGCCTCAATGGAAGTCGTGTTCTAGATTGGAATTTAGAATGGAATGTGCCAGGAGAAAGCCCCTCAAGTTTGTCTCACTACTTCTTGTTCGTGTTTTTAATTTATTTTTTTATTTTGTATTACAGCAAGTTTGATTACAATGTTTGGCTTGTTGTAGGTGTGGAAGATGTGGTTCTTTTACACATATACAGATGTCTGTTCTTCCTGGGATCCTTTTCCCATGTACGTTATGACAGAATGTTGAGTAGTCTTCTCTTGGTATTCCGTAGGTCTTTGGTGATTATATATGTCCCCTGTGTTTGTATATGTCTGTTAACCCCGATATCGTAATGAAACCAATCCTCACACCTTTCCATTGGTGAACCATAAGTTTTTTAATGAATCTGTGATTGCCCTTCTCCGTGGAAATATCTGCCCTGGTATCCATTTTTAGGTAACACCTATAAGTGATATGACACGATATGTGTCTTTCACTTTCTGACTTACTACAAGTCACGTGATTACCTCCAGACTCATCTACGGGGCTGCAAATGGCATTGTGTCCTTTTTTTCCTTGACTTCTATTCTGCCTTAGCGAGGTCCATTTTCAACAATGTGATTCCCTGAGGGTTGTGGATTAGCTGACCTGGGCAGCCTTACCCTGCCGGCCGGCCCTCCCCAGGTGTGCCTGGTTGAGGTCAATATAAACAGTGCTCCAGGCAGCAATAGCCCCTGAAGCTGTGCCTGACTCCAGATTCTCTGCCCCGTCAGCAGTCTCGGGGCTGTGCTGGTGTGAGGGAGTGAGGGGCCATGGCTTTGTGGGTTGCCCGGTGTGAGTGGGGCTCTGTTGGCCTTTCTGCAGGAGTTGCCAGGCTGCCACCTATAAAGAAGAGGATGTGTCACCCATACCTTCCGCTGGAATCTCTCTCCGGACAGAGGTGAGGAAGGAAAAAACCAGTGGGGGCCGGGACAGGAGGGGTATCTCAGGCAGGGCAATGGAAAACTTCTGGAAGAGCGCCCGGGGCCAGGACCATCCTGGCTGGCCTGCAGGCACCAAGTTGGCCTGTGGGCTGTCGCTTGTGTGGTTCCGTGGCCCTTCCTCTAGGCTTTCAAGCCCTTGTACATATTCAGGTGTTTTACCTGGGAAGGGTGGGAACAGTTCAGCAGCAGCTGGCCTGGGGCTCAGCTCACGATTACTCACAGATGCCTCGGCACGGTCCCCCAGCTTTGCAATGAGGACGCTCCTTGTGTGGGGGGTGGGTTGCTGGCTGTATGGGAGATGATTCCCCACCTCTGACCAATTTCAGAATTGTTTTCCGCTGGAGCAAGTGCCCTGATTGGGTTTTCCTCTGTATAACTGGTGGGTTCAGGTTTTTTTTTTTCTTTTATGGTTCAAGTTAGATTTTATTCCTCTTTTATGTATTTATAGATATAAGCATGGAAATAATTCATTCATATAAATGCATCTGTGTGAAGGGAAGAACTTTTTTCTGTTTTATTTATAAATTTTATTTTTTAAAATATTGAACTTTAATTCTATTTATTTTTTATACAGCAGGTTATTATTTGTTATGTATTTTATGCATATACATGTATACAGTTCAATCCCAATCTCCAAATCATCCCACCACCACCACCCCATGGCTTCCCACACTTGGTGTCCATACGTTTGTTCTCTACCTCTGTGTCTCTATTTCTTCCCTGCAAACCAGTTCATCTGTACCATTTTTAGGTTCCCCATATATGCATTAATATACAATATTTGTTTTCCTCTTTCTGACTTACTTCATTCTGTATGACAGTCTCTAGATCCAACGATGTCTCTACAAATGACCCAGTTTCATTCCTTTTTATGGCTGAGTAATATTCCATTTTATATATGTACCACATCTTTATCCATTCGTCTGTCTCTGGGCATTTCGGTTGCTTCCATTAACTGGCTATTGTAAATAGTGCTGCAATGAACATTTTGGTGAATGTGCCTTTTTGATTTATGGTTTTCTCTGGGTATATGCCCAGAAGTGGGATTGCTGGATCAGAGGGTAATTCTATATCTAGCTTTTTTTTTTTTTTTTTTTTTTTTTTTTTTTTTTCTTTTTGGCGGTATGCGGGCCTCTCACTGCTGTGGCCTCTCCCGTTGCGGAGCACAGGCTCCGGACGCGCAGGCCCAGCGGCCATGGCTCACGGGCCCAGCCGCTCCGCGGCATATGGGATCCTCCCAGACCGGGGCACGAACCCGTATCCCCTGCATCGGCAGGCGGACTCTCAACCACTGCGCCACCAGGGAGGCCCTATTTCTAGCTTTTTTAAGGAAACTCCTTACTGTTCCCCATAGTGACTGTATCAATTTACATTCCCACCAATAGTGGAAGAGGGCTCCTTTTGTCCACACCCTCCCCAGAATTTGTTGTTTGTAGATTTTCTGATGATGCCGATTCTAACAGGTGTGAGGTGATACCTCATTGTACTTTTGATTTGCATTTCTCTAATAATTAGTGCTCTTGAGCAGCTTTTCATGTGCGTCTTGGCCATCTCGGTGTCTTCTTTGAAGAAACGTCTCTTTAGATCTTCTGCCCATTTTTGTATTGCGTTGTTTGTTTTTCTAATATTAAGCTGCATGAGCTGTTTATATATATTGGAGATTAAACCTTTGTCCATTGATTCGTTTGCAACGATTTTCTCCCATTCTGAGGGATGCCTTTTTCCATTCCCGTTTTTTTTAACCAAAAGAGAAAGAAAGAAATAGAAGCAGAACACTAATGTGCGTAAAATATGCCTTTTGAAACGGTCGTTTTGAAATATGGACGTCCTTTGAATTTTTTGGTCGATATGTGACCCCAGGATTTGTTTTCAGGGCAGGTGTCATTTACAGGCCGGCAATGATTTTGAATATCAACTGACCATTAGCGCTGGGATTAAAGCTGCTGTTGTGTTAAACGGCCACAAGGTGGCAGCTGTTCTCCCTTACCGAATCTGGTTACTAGGGCAACAGAGCCTCAATGGAAGTCGTGTTCTAGATTGGAATTTAGAATGGAATGTGCCAGGAGAAAGCCCCTCAAGTTTGTCTCACTACTTCTTGTTCGTGTTTTTAATTTATTTTTTTATTTTGTATTACAGCAAGTTTGATTACAATGTTTGGCTTGTTGTAGGTGTGGAAGATGTGGTTCTTTTACACATATACAGATGTCTGTTCTTCCTGGGATCCTTTTCCCATGTACGTTATGACAGAATGTTGAGTAGTCTTCTCTTGGTATTCCGTAGGTCTTTGGTGATTATATATGTCCCCTGTGTTTGTATATGTCTGTTAACCCCGATATCGTAATGAAACCAATCCTCACACCTTTCCATTGGTGAACCATAAGTTTTTTAATGAATCTGTGATTGCCCTTCTCCGTGGAAATATCTGCCCTGGTATCCATTTTTAGGTAACACCTATAAGTGATATGACACGATATGTGTCTTTCACTTTCTGACTTACTACAAGTCACGTGATTACCTCCAGACTCATCTACGGGGCTGCAAATGGCATTGTGTCCTTTTTTTCCTTGACTTCTATTCTGCCTTAGCGAGGTCCATTTTCAACAATGTGATTCCCTGAGGGTTGTGGATTAGCTGACCTGGGCAGCCTTACCCTGCCGGCCGGCCCTCCCCAGGTGTGCCTGGTTGAGGTCAATATAAACAGTGCTCCAGGCAGCAATAGCCCATGAAGCTGTGCCTGACTCCAGATTCTCTGCCCCGTCAGCAGTCTCGGGGCTGTGCTGGTGGGAGGGAGTGAGGGGCCATGGCTTTGTGGGTTGCCCGGTGTGAGTGGGGCTCTGTTGGCCTTTCTGCAGGAGTTGCCAGGCTGCCACCTATAAAGAAGAGGATGTGTCACCCATACCTTCCGCTGGAATCTCTCTCCGGACAGAGGTGAGGAAGGAAAAAACCAGTGGGGGCCGGGACAGGAGGGGTATCTCAGGCAGGGCAATGGAAAACTTCTGGAAGAGCGCCCGGGGCCAGGACCATCCTGGCTGGCCTGCAGGCACCAAGTTGGCCTGTGGGCTGTCGCTTGTGTGGTTCCGTGGCCCTTCCTCTAGGCTTTCAAGCCCTTGTACATATTCAGGTGTTTTACCTGGGAAGGGTGGGAACAGTTCAGCAGCAGCTGGCCTGGGGCTCAGCTCACGTTTACTCACAGATGCCTCGGCACGGTCCCCCAGCTTTGCAATGAGGACGCTCCTTGTGTGGGGGGTGGGTTGCTGGCTGTATGGGAGATGATTCCCCACCTCTGACCAATTTCAGAATTGTTTTCCGCTGGAGCAAGTGCCCTGATTGGGTTTTCCTCTGTATAACTGGTGGGTTCAGGTTTTTTTTTTCTTTTATGGTTCAAGTTAGATTTTATTCCTCTTTTATGTATTTATAGATATAAGCATGGAAATAATTCATTCATATAAATGCATCTGTGTGAAGGGAAGAACTTTTTTCTGTTTTATTTATAAATTTTATTTTTTAAAATTTTGAACTTTAATTCTATTTATTTTTTATACAGCAGGTTATTATTTGTTATGTATTTTATGCATATACATGTATACAGTTCAATCCCAATCTCCAAATCATCCCACCACCACCACCCCATGGCTTCCCACACTTGGTGTCCATACGTTTGTTCTCTACCTCTGTGTCTCTATTTCTTCCCTGCAAACCAGTTCATCTGTACCATTTTTAGGTTCCCCATATATGCATTAATATACAATATTTGTTTTCCTCTTTCTGACTTACTTCATTCTGTATGACAGTCTCTAGATCCAACGATGTCTCTACAAATGACCCAGTTTCATTCCTTTTTATGGCTGAGTAATATTCCATTTTATATATGTACCACATCTTTATCCATTCGTCTGTCTCTGGGCATTTCGGTTGCTTCCATTACCTGGCTATTGTAAATAGTGCTGCAATGAACATTGTGGTGAATGTGCCTTTTTGATTTATGGTTTTCTCTGGGTATATGCCCAGAAGTGGGATTGCTGGATCAGAGGGTAATTCTATTTCTAGCTTTTTTAAGGAAACTCCTTACTGTTCCCCATAGTGACTGTATCAATTTACATTCCCACCAATAGTGGAAGAGGGCTCCTTTTGTCCACACCCTCCCCAGAATTTGTTGTTTGTAGATTTTCTGATGATGCCGATTCTAACAGGTGTGAGGTGATACCTCATTGTACTTTTGATTTGCATTTCTCTAATAATTAGTGCTCTTGAGCAGCTTTTCATGTGCGTCTTGGCCATCTCGGTGTCTTCTTTGAAGAAACGTCTCTTTAGATCTTCTGCCCATTTTTGTATTGCGTTGTTTGTTTTTCTAATATTAAGCTGCATGAGCTGTTTATATATATTGGAGATTAAACCTTTGTCCATTGATTCGTTTGCAACGATTTTCTCCCATTCTCAGGGATGCCTTTTTCCATTCCCGTTTTTTTTAACCAAAAGAGAAAGAAAGAAATAGAAGCAGAACACTAATGTGCGTAAAATATGCCTTTTGAAACGGTCGTTTTGAAATATGGACGTCCTTTGAATTTTTTGGTCGATATGTGACCCCAGGATTTGTTTTCAGGGCAGGTGTCATTTACAGGCCGGCAATGATTTTGAATATCAACTGACCATTAGCGCTGGGATTAAAGCTGCTGTTGTGTGAAACGGCCACAAGGTGGCAGCAGTTCTCCCTTACCGAATCTGGTTACTAGGGCAACAGAGCCTCAATGGAAGTCGTGTTCTAGATTGGAATTTAGAATGGAATGTGCCAGGAGAAAGCCCCTCAAGTTTGTCTCACTACTTCTTGTTCGTGTTTTTAATTTATTTTTTTATTTTGTATTACAGCAAGTTTGATTACAATGTTTGGCTTGTTGTAGGTGTGGAAGATGTGGTTCTTTTACACATATACAGATGTCTGTTCTTCCTGGGATCCTTTTCCCATGTACGTTATGACAGAATGTTGAGTAGTCTTCTCTTGGTATTCCGTAGGTCTTTGGTGATTATATATGTCCCCTGTGTTTGTATATGTCTGTTAACCCCGATATCGTAATGAAACCAATCCTCACACCTTTCCATTGGTGAACCATAAGTTTTTTAATGAATCTGTGATTGCCCTTCTCCGTGGAAATATCTGCCCTGGTATCCATTTTTAGGTAACACCTATAAGTGATATGACACGATATGTGTCTTTCACTTTCTGACTTACTACAAGTCACGTGATTACCTCCAGACTCATCTACGGGGCTGCAAATGGCATTGTGTCCTTTTTTTCCTTGACTTCTATTCTGCCTTAGCGAGGTCCATTTTCAACAATGTGATTCCCTGAGGGTTGTGGATTAGCTGACCTGGGCAGCCTTACCCTGCCGGCCGGCCCTCCCCAGGTGTGCCTGGTTGAGGTCAATATAAACAGTGCTCCAGGCAGCAATAGCCCATGAAGCTGTGCCTGACTCCAGATTCTCTGCCCCGTCAGCAGTCTCGGGGCTGTGCTGGTGGGAGGGAGTAAGGGGCCATGGCTTTGTGGGTTGCCCGGTGTGAGTGGGGCTCTGTTGGCCTTTCTGCAGGAGTTGCCAGGCTGCCACCTATAAAGAAGAGGATGTGTCACCCATACCTTCCGCTGGAATCTCTCTCCGGACAGAGGTGAGGAAGGAAAAAACCAGTGGGGGCCGGGACAGGAGGGGTATCTCAGGCAGGGCAATGGAAAACTTCTGGAAGAGCGCCCGGGGCCAGGACCATCCTGGCTGGCCTGCAGGCACCAAGTTGGCCTGTGGGCTGTCGCTTGTGTGGTTCCGTGGCCCTTCCTCTAGGCTTTCAAGCCCTTGTACATATTCAGGTGTTTTACCTGGGAAGGGTGGGAACAGTTCAGCAGCAGCTGGCCTGGGGCTCAGCTCACGTTTACTCACAGATGCCTCGGCACGGTCCCCCAGCTTTGCAATGAGGACGCTCCTTGTGTGGGGGGTGGGTTGCTGGCTGTATGGGAGATGATTCCCCACCTCTGACCAATTTCAGAATTGTTTTCCGCTGGAGCAAGTGCCCTGATTGGGTTTTCCTCTGTATAACTGGTGGGTTCAGGTTTTTTTTTTCTTTTATGGTTCAAGTTAGATTTTATTCCTCTTTTATGTATTTATAGATATAAGCATGGAAATAATTCATTCATATAAATGCATCTGTGTGAAGGGAAGAACTTTTTTCTGTTTTATTTATAAATTTTATTTTTTAAAATTTTGAACTTTAATTCTATTTATTTTTTATACAGCAGGTTATTATTTGTTATGTATTTTATGCATATACATGTATACAGTTCAATCCCAATCTCCAAATCATCCCACCACCACCACCCCATGGCTTCCCACACTTGGTGTCCATACGTTTGTTCTCTACCTCTGTGTCTCTATTTCTTCCCTGCAAACCAGTTCATCTGTACCATTTTTAGGTTCCCCATATATGCATTAATATACAATATTTGTTTTCCTCTTTCTGACTTACTTCATTCTGTATGACAGTCTCTAGATCCAACGATGTCTCTACAAATGACCCAGTTTCATTCCTTTTTATGGCTGAGTAATATTCCATTTTATATATGTACCACATCTTTATCCATTCGTCTGTCTCTGGGCATTTCGGTTGCTTCCATTACCTGGCTATTGTAAATAGTGCTGCAATGAACATTGTGGTGAATGTGCCTTTTTGATTTATGGTTTTCTCTGGGTATATGCCCAGAAGTGGGCTTGCTGGATCAGAGGGTAATTCTATTTCTAGCTTTTTTAAGGAAACTCCTTACTGTTCCCCATAGTGACTGTATCAATTTACATTCCCACCAATAGTGGAAGAGGGCTCCTTTTGTCCACACCCTCCCCAGAATTTGTTGTTTGTAGATTTTCTGATGATGCCGATTCTAACAGGTGTGAGGTGATACCTCATTGTACTTTTGATTTGCATTTCTCTAATAATTAGTGCTCTTGAGCAGCTTTTCATGTGCGTCTTGGCCATCTCGGTGTCTTCTTTGAAGAAACGTCTCTTTAGATCTTCTGCCCATTTTTGTATTGCGTTGTTTGTTTTTCTAATATTAAGCTGCATGAGCTGTTTATATATATTGGAGATTAAACCTTTGTCCATTGATTCGTTTGCAACGATTTTCTCCCATTCTGAGGGATGCCTTTTTCCATTCCCGTTTTTTTTAACCAAAAGAGAAAGAAAGAAATAGAAGCAGAACACTAATGTGCGTAAAATATGCCTTTTGAAACGGTCGTTTTGAAATATGGACGTCCTTTGAATTTTTTGGTCGATATGTGACCCCAGGATTTGTTTTCAGGGCAGGTGTCATTTACAGGCCGGCAATGATTTTGAATATCAACTGACCATTAGCGCTGGGATTAAAGCTGCTGTTGTGTGAAACGGCCACAAGGTGGCAGCAGTTCTCCCTTACCGAATCTGGTTACTAGGGCAACAGAGCCTCAATGGAAGTCGTGTTCTAGATTGGAATTTAGAATGGAATGTGCCAGGAGAAAGCCCCTCAAGTTTGTCTCACTACTTCTTGTTCGTGTTTTTAATTTATTTTTTTATTTTGTATTACAGCAAGTTTGATTACAATGTTTGGCTTGTTGTAGGTGTGGAAGATGTGGTTCTTTTACACATATACAGATGTCTGTTCTTCCTGGGATCCTTTTCCCATGTACGTTATGACAGAATGTTGAGTAGTCTTCTCTTGGTATTCCGTAGGTCTTTGGTGATTATATATGTCCCCTGTGTTTGTATATGTCTGTTAACCCCGATATCGTAATGAAACCAATCCTCACACCTTTCCATTGGTGAACCATAAGTTTTTTAATGAATCTGTGATTGCCCTTCTCCGTGGAAATATCTGCCCTGGTATCCATTTTTAGGTAACACCTATAAGTGATATGACACGATATGTGTCTTTCACTTTCTGACTTACTACAAGTCACGTGATTACCTCCAGACTCATCTACGGGGCTGCAAATGGCATTGTGTCCTTTTTTTCCTTGACTTCTATTCTGCCTTAGCGAGGTCCATTTTCAACAATGTGATTCCCTGAGGGTTGTGGATTAGCTGACCTGGGCAGCCTTACCCTGCCGGCCGGCCCTCCCCAGGTGTGCCTGGTTGAGGTCAATATAAACAGTGCTCCAGGCAGCAATAGCCCATGAAGCTGTGCCTGACTCCAGATTCTCTGCCCCGTCAGCAGTCTCGGGGCTGTGCTGGTGGGAGGGAGTGAGGGGCCATGGCTTTGTGGGTTGCCCGGTGTGAGTGGGGCTCTGTTGGCCTTTCTGCAGGAGTTGCCAGGCTGCCACCTATAAAGAAGAGGATGTGTCACCCATACCTTCCGCTGGAATCTCTCTCCGGACAGAGGTGAGGAAGGAAAAAACCAGTGGGGGCCGGGACAGGAGGGGTATCTCAGGCAGGGCAATGGAAAACTTCTGGAAGAGCGCCCGGGGCCAGGACCATCCTGGCTGGCCTGCAGGCACCAAGTTGGCCTGTGGGCTGTCACTTGTGTGGTTCCGTGGCCCTTCCTCTAGGCTTTCAAGCCCTTGTACATATTCAGGTGTTTTACCTGGGAAGGGTGGGAACAGTTCAGCAGCAGCTGGCCTGGGGCTCAGCTCACGTTTACTCACAGATGCCTCGGCACGGTCCCCCAGATTTGCAATGAGGACGCTCCTTGTGTGGGGGGTGGGTTGCTGGCTGTATGGGAGATGATTCCCCACCTCTGACCAATTTCAGAATTGTTTTCCGCTGGAGCAAGTGCCCTGATTGGGTTTTCCTCTGTATAACTGGTGGGTTCAGGTTTTTTTTTTCTTTTATGGTTTAAGTTAGATTTTATTCCTCTTGTATGTATTTATAGATATAAGCATGGAAATAATTCATTCATATAAATGCATCTGTGTGAAGGGAAGAACTTTTTTCTGTTTTATTTTTAAATTTTATTTTTTAAAATTTTGAACTTTAATTCTATTTATTTTTTATACAGCAGGTTATTATTGGTTATGTATTTTATGCATATACATGTATACAGTTCAATCCCAATCTCCAAATCATCCCACCACCACCACCCCATGGCTTCCCACACTTGGTGTCCATACGTTTGTTCTCTACCTCTGTGTCTCTATTTCTTCCCTGCAAACCAGTTCATCTGTACCATTTTTAGGTTCCCCATATATGCATTAATATACAATATTTGTTTTCCTCTTTCTGACTTACTTCATTCTGTATGACAGTCTCTAGATCCATCGATGTCTCTACAAATGACCCAGTTTCATTCCTTTTTATGGCTGAGTAATATTCCATTTTATATATGTACCACATCTTTATCCATTCGTCTGTCTCTGGGCATTTCGGTTGCTTCCATTACCTGGCTATTGTAAATAGTGCTGCAATGAACATTGTGGTGAATGTGCCTTTTTGATTTATGGTTTTCTCTGGGTATATGCCCAGAAGTGGGATTGCTGGATCAGAGGGTAATTCTATTTCTAGCTTTTTTAAGGAAACTCCTTTCTGTTCCCCATAGTGACTGTATCAATTTACATTCCCACCAATAGTGGAAGAGGGCTCCTTTTGTCCACACCCTCCCCAGAATTTGTTGTTTGTAGATTTTCTGATGATGCCGATTCTAACAGGTGTGAGGTGATACCTCATTGTACTTTTGATTTGCATTTCTCTAATAATTAGTGCTCTTGAGCAGCTTTTCATGTGCGTCTTGGCCATCTCGGTGTCTTCTTTGAAGAAACGTCTCTTTAGATCTTCTGCCCATTTTTGTATTGCGTTGTTTGTTTTTCTAATATTAAGCTGCATGAGCTGTTTATATATATTGGAGATTAAACCTTTGTCCATTGATTCGTTTTCAACGATTTTCTCCCATTCTGAGGGATGCCTTTTTCCATTCCCGTTTTTTTTAACCAAAAAAGAAAGAAAGAAATAGAAGCAGAACACTAATGTGCGTAAAATATGCCTTTTGAAACGATCGTTTTGAAATATGGACGTCCTTTGAATTTTTTGGTCGATATGTGACCCCAGGATTTGTTTTCAGGGCAGGTGTCATTTACAGGCCGGCAATGATTTTGAATATCAACTGACCATTAGCGCTGGGATTAAAGCTGCTGTTGTGTGAAACGGCCACAAGGTGGCAGCAGTTCTCCCTTACCGAATCTGGTTACTAGGGCAACAGAGCCTCAATGGAAGTCGTGTTCTAGATTGGAATTTAGAATGGAATGTGCCAGGAGAAAGCCCCTCAAGTTTGTCTCACTACTTCTTGTTCGTGTTTTTAATTTATTTTTTTATTTTGTATTACAGCAAGTTTGATTACAATGTTTGGCTTGTTGTAGGTGTGGAAGATGTGGTTCTTTTACACATATACAGATGTCTGTTCTTCCTGGGATCCTTTTCCCATGTACGTTATGACAGAATGTTGAGTAGTCTTCTCTTGGTATTCCGTAGGTCTCTGGTGATTATATATGTCACCGGTGTTTGTATATGTCTGTTAACCCCGATATCATAATGAAACCAATCCTCACACCTTTCCATTGGTGAACCATAAGATTTTTAATGAATCTGTGATTGCCCTTCTCCGTGGAAATATCTGCCCTGGTATCCATTTTTAGGTAACACCTATAAGTGATATGACACGATATGTGTCTTTCACTTTCTGACTTACTACAAGTCACGTGATTACCTCCAGACTCATCTACGGGGCTGCAAATGGCATTGTGTCCTTTATTTCCTTGACTTCTATTCTGCCTTAGCGAGGTCCATTTTCAACAATGTGATTCCCTGAGGGTTGTGGATTAGCTGACCTGGGCAGCCTTACCCTGCCGGCCGGCCCTCCCCAGGTGTGCCTGGTTGAGGTCAATATAAACAGTGCTCCAGGCAGCAATAGCCCCTGAAGCTGTGCCTGACTCCAGATTCTCTGCCCCGTCAGCAGTCTCGGGGCTGTGGTGGTGGGAGGGAGTGAGGGGCCATGGCTTTGTGGGTGGCCCGGTGTGAGTGGGGCTCTGCTGGCCTTTCTGCAGGAGTTGCCAGGCTGCCACCTATAAAGAAGAGGATGTGTCACCCATACCTTCGGCTGGAATTTCTCTCCGGACAGAGGTGAGGAAGGAAAAAACCAGTGGGGGCCGGGACAGGAGGGGTATCTCAGGCAGGGCAATGGAAAACTTCCGGAAGAGCGCCCGGGGCCAGGACCATCCTGTCTGGCCTGCAGGCACCAAGTTGGACTGTGGGCTGTCGCTTGTGTGGTTCCGTGGCCCTTCCTCTAGGTTTTCAAGCCCTTGTACATATTCAGGTGTTTTACCTGGGAAGGGTGGGAACAGTTCAGCAGCAGCTGGCCTGAGGCTCTGCTCACGTTTACTCACAGATGCCTCGGCACGGTCCCCCAGCTTTGCAATGAGGACGCTTCTTGTGTGGGGGGTGGGTTGCTGGCTGTATGGGAGATGATTCCCCACCTCTGACCAATTTCAGAATTGTTTTCCGCTGGAGCAAGTGCACTGATTGGGTTTTCCTCTGTATAACTGGTGGGTTCAGGTTTTTTTTTCTTTTATGGTTCAAGTTAGATTTTATTCCTCTTTTATGTATTTATAGATATAAGCATGGAAATGATTCATTCATATAAATGCATCTGTGTGAAGGGAAGAACTTTTTTCTGTTTTATTTTTAAATTTAATTTTTTAAAATTTTGAACTTTAATTTTATTTATTTTTTATACAGCAGGTTATTATTGGTTATGTATTTTATGCATATACATGTATACAATTCAATCCCAATCTCCAAATCATCCCACC
This sequence comes from Mesoplodon bidens, assembly GCF_964165515.1. NCBI lineage: Eukaryota > Metazoa > Chordata > Mammalia > Artiodactyla > Ziphiidae > Mesoplodon > Mesoplodon bidens. Next base: position 72,375 of record NW_027671654.1, on the reverse strand, counting down.
ACCACCACCCCATGGCTTCCCACACTTGGTGCCCATACGTTTGTTTTCTACCTCTGTGTCTCTATTTCTTCCCTGCAAACCAGTTCATCTGTACCATTTTTAGGTTCCACATATATGCATTAATATACAATATTTGTTTTCCTCTTTCTGACTTACTTCATTCTGTATGACAGTCTCTAGATCCATCGATGTCTCTACAAATGACCCAGTTTCATTCCTTTTTATGGCTGAGTAATATTCCATTTTATATATGTACCACATCTTTATCCATTCGTCTGTCAGTGGGCATTTCGGTTTCTTCCATTACCTGGCTATTGTAAATAGTGCTGCAATGAACATTGTGGTGAATGTGCCTTTTTGATTTATGGTTTTCTCTGGGTATATGCCCAGAAGTGGGATTGCTGGATCAGAGGGTAATTCTATTTCTAGCTTTTTTCAGGAAACTCCTTACTGTTCCCCATAGTGACTGTATCAATTTACATTCCCACCAATATTGGAAGAGGGCTCCTTTTGTCCACACCCTCCCCAGAATTTGTTGTTTGTAGATTTTCTGATGATGCCGATTCTAACAGGTGTGAGGTGATACCTCATTGTACTTTTGATTTGCAATTCTCTAATAATTAGTGCTCTTGAGCAGCTTTTCATGTGCGTCTTGGCCATCTCGGTGTCTTCTGTGAAGAAACGTCACTTTAGATCTTCTGCCCAATTTGTATTGGGTTGTTTGTTTTTCTAATATTAAGCTGCATGAGCTGTTTATATATATTGGAGATTAAACCTTTGTCCATTGATTCGTTTGCATCGATTTTCTCCCATTCTGAGGGATGCCTTTTTCCATTCCCGTTTTTTTTAACCAAAAAAGAAAGAAAGAAATAGAAGCAGAACACTAATGTGCGTAAAATATGCCTTTTGAAACGGTCGTTTTGAAATATGGACGTCCTTTGAATTTTTTGGTCGATATGTGACCCAGGGATTTGTTTTCAGTGCAGGTGTCATTTACATGCCAGCAATGATTTTGAATATCAACTGACCATTAGCGCTGGGATTAAAGCTGCTGTTGTGTGAAACGGCCACAAGGTGGCAGCAGTTCTCCCTTACCGAATCTGGTTACTAGGGCAACAGAGCCTCAATGGAAGTCCTGTTCTAGATTGGAATTTAGAAAGGAATGTGCCAGGAGAAAGCCCCTCAAGTTTGTCTCACTACTTCTTGTTCGTGTTTTTAATTTATTTTTTTATTTTGTGTTACAGCAAGTTTGATTACAATGTTTGGCTTGTTGTAGGTATGGAAGATGTGGTTCTTTTACACTTATGCAGATGTCTGTTCTTCCTGGGATCCTTTTCCCATGTACGTTATGACAGAATGTTGAGTAGTCTTCTCTTGGAATTCCGTAGGTCTTTGGTGATTATATATGTCCCCTGTGTTTGTATATGTCTGTTAACCCCGATATCGTAATGAAACCAATCCTCACACCTTTCCATTGGTGAACCATAAGTTTGTTTAATGAATCTATGATTGCCCTTCTCCGTGGAAATATCTGCCCTGGTATCTATTTTTAGGTAACACCTATAAGTGATATGATACGATATGTGTCTTTCACTTTCTGACTTACTACAAGTCACGTGATTACCTCTAGACTCATCTAAGGGGCTGCAAATGGCATTGTGTCCTTTTTTTCCTTGGCTTCTATTCTGCCTTAGCGAGGTCCATTTTCAACAGTGTGATTCCCTGAGGGTTGTGGATTAGGTGACCTTGGCAGCCTTACTCTGCCGGCCAGCCCTCCCCAGGTGTGCCTGGTTGAGGTCAATATAAAGAATGCTCCAGGCAGCAATAGCCCCTGAAGCTGTGCCTGACTCCAGATTCTCAGCCCCGTCAACAGTCTCAGGGCTGTGCTGGTGGGAGGGAGTGAGTGTCCACGGATTTGTGGGTGGCCCGGTGTGAGTGGGGCTCTGCTGGCCTTTCTGCAGGAGTTGCCAGGCTGCCACCTATAAAGAAGAGGATGTGTCACCCATACCTTCCGCTGGAATTTCTCTCCGGACAGAGGTGATGAAGGAAAAAACCAGTGGGGGCCGGGACAGGAAGGGTATCTCAGGCAGGGCAAAGGAAATCTTCTGGAAGAGCGCCCGGGGCCAGGACCATCCTGGCTGGCCTGCAGGCACCAAGTTGGCCTGTGGGCTGTCGCTTGTGTGGTTCCGTTGCCCTTCCTCTAGGCATTCAAGCCCTTGTACATATTCAGGTGTTTTACCTGGGAAGGGTGGGAACAGTTCAGCAGCAGCTGGCCTGGGGCTCAGCTCACGTTTACTCAAGGTGCCTCGGCACGGTCATCCAGCCTTGCAATGAGGACGCTCCTTGTGTGGGGGGTGGGTTGCTGGCTGTATGGGTGATGATTCCCCACCTCTGACCAATTTCAGAATTGTTTTCCGCTGGAGCAAGTGCCCTGATTGCGTTTTCGTCTGTATAACTGGTGGGTTCAGGTTTTTTTTTTCTTTTATGGTTCAAGTTAGATTTTATTCCTCTTTTATGTATTTATAGATATAAGCATGGAAATAATTCATTCATATAAATGCATCTGTGTGAAGGGAAGAACTTTTTTCTGTTTTATTTTTAAATTTTATTTTTAATAATTTTGAACTTTAATTTTATTAACTTTTTATACAGCAGGTTTTTATTTGTTATGTATTTTATGCATATACATGTATACAGTTTAATCCCAATCTCCAAATCATCGCACCACCACCACCCCATGGCTTCCCACACTTGGTGTCCATACGTTTGTTCTCTACCTCTGTGTCTCTATTTCTTCCCTGCAAACCAGTTCATCTGTACCATTTTTAGGTTCCACATATATGCATTAATATACAATATTTGTTTTCCTCTTTCTGACTTACTTCATTCTGTATGACAGTCTCTAGATCCATCGATGTCTCTACAAATGACCCAGTTTCATTCCTTTTTATGGCTGAGTAATATTCCATTTTATATATGTACCACATCTTTATCCATTCGTCTGTCTGTGGGCATTTCGGTTGCTTCCATTACCTGGCTATTGTAAATAGTGCTGCAATGAACATTGTGGTGAATGTGCCTTTTTGATTTATGGTTTTCTCTGGGTATATGCCCAGAAGTGGGATTGCTGGATCAGAGGGTAATTCTATTTCTAGCTTTTTTAAGGAAACTCCTTACTGTTCCCCATAGTGACTGTATCAATTTACATTCCCTCCAATAGTGGAAGAGGGCTCCTTTTGTCCACACCCTCCCCAGAATTTGTTGTTTGTAGATTTTCTGATGATGCCGATTCTAACAGGTGTGAAGTGATACCTCATTGTACTTTTGATTTGCATTTCTCTAATAATTAGTGCTCTTGACCAGCTTTTCATGTGCGTCTTGGCCATCTCTGTGTCTTCTTTGAAGAAACGTCTCTTTAGATCTTCTGCCCATTTTTGTATTGGGTTGTTTGTTTTTCTAATATTAAGCTGCATGAGCTGTTTATATATATTGGAGATTAAACCTTTGTCCATTGATTCGTTTGCATCGATTTTCTCCCATTCTGAGGGATGCCTTTTTCCATTCCCGTTTTTGTAACGAAAAAAGAAAGAAATAAATAGAAGCAGAACACTAATGTGCATAAAATATGCCTTTTGAAACGGTCGTTTTGAAATATGGACGTCCTTTGAATTTTTTGGTCGATATGTGACCCCAGGATTTGTTTTCAGGGCAGGTGTCATTTACAGGCCGGCAATGATTTTGAATATCAACTGACCATTAGTGCTGGGATTAAAGCAGCTGTTGTGTGAAACGGCCACAAGGTGGCAGCAGTTCTCCCTTACCGAATCTGGTTACTAGGGCAACAGAGCCTCAATGGAATTCCTGTTCTAGTTTGGAATTTAGAATAGAATGTGCCAGGAGAAAGCCCCTCAAGTTTGTCTCACTACTTCTTATTCGTGTTTTTAATTTATTTTTTTATTTTTTATTACAGCAAGTTTGATTACAATGTTTGGCTTGTTGTAGGTGTGGAAGATGTGGTTCTTTTGCACATATACAGATGTCTGTTCTTCCTGGGATCCTTTTCCCATGTAAGTTATGACAGAATGTTGAGTAGTCTTCTCTTGGTATTCCGTAGGTCTCTGGTGATTATATATGTCACCGGTGTTTGTATATGTCTGTTAACCCTGATATCGTAATGAAACCAATCCTCACACCTTTCCATTGGTGAACCATAAGTTTGTTTAATGAATCTGTGATTGCCCTTCTCCGTGGAAATATCTGCCCTGGTATCCATTTTTAGGTAACACCTATAAGTGATATGACACGATATGTGTCTTTCACTTTCTGACTTACTACAAGTCACGTGATTACCTCCAGACTCATCTACGGGGCTGCAAATGGCATTGTGTCCTTTTTTTCCTTGACTTCTATTCTGCCTTAGCGAGGTCCATTTTCAACAATGTGATTCCCTGAGGGTTGTGGATTAGCTGACCTGGGCAGCCTTACACGGCCGGCCGGCCCTCCCCAGGTGTGCCTGGTTGAGGTCAATATAAACAGCGCTCCAGGCAGCAATAGCCCCTGAAGCTTTGCCTGACTCCAGATTCTCGGCCCCGTCAGCAGTCTCGGGGCTGTGCTGGTGGGAGGGAGGGAGGGGCCATGTCTTTGTGGGTGGCCCGGTGTGAGTGGGGCTCTGCGGGCCTTTCTGCAGGAGTTGCCAGGCTGCCACCTATAAAGAAGAGGATGTGTCACCCATACCTTCCGCTGGAATTTCTCCCCGGACAGAGGTGAGGAAGGAAAAAAGCAGTGGGGGCAGGGACAGGTGGGGTATCTCAGGCAGGGGAATGGAAAACTTCCGGAAGAACGCCCGGGGCCAGGACCATCCTGGCTGGCCTGCAGGCACCAAGTAGGCCTGTGGGCTGTCGCTTGTGTGGTTCCGTGGCCCTTCCTCTAGGCTTTCAAGCCCTTGTACATATTCAGGTGTTTTACCTGGGAAGGGTGGGAACAGTTCAGCAGCAGCTGGCCTGGGGCTCAGCTCACGTTTACTCACAGATGCCTCGGCACGGTCCCCCAGCTTTGCAATGAGGATGCTCCTTGTGTGGGGTGTGGGTTGCTGGCTGTATGGGAGATGATTCCCCACCTCTGACCAATTTCAGAATTGTTTTCCGCTGGAGCAAGTGCCCTGATTGGGTTTTCCTCTGTATAACTAGTGGGTTCAGGTTTTTTTTTCTTTTATGGTTCAAGTTAGATTTTATTCCTCTTTTATGTATTTATAGATATAAGCATGGAAATAATTCATTCATATAAATGCATCTGTGTGAAGGGAAGAACTTTTTTCTGTTTTATTTTTAAATTTTATTTTTTAAAATTTTGAACTTTAATTTTATTTATTTTTTATACAGCAGGTTATTATTGGTTATGTATTTTATGCATATCCATGTATACAGTTCAATCCCAATCTCCAAATCATCCCACCACCACCACCCCATGGCTTCCCACACTTGGTGTCCATACGTTTGTTCTCTACCTCTGTGTCTCTATTTCTTCCCTGCAAACCAGTTCATCTGTACCATTTTTCGTTTCCACATATATGCATTAATATACAATATTTGTTTTCCTCTTTCTGACTTACTTCATTCTGTATGACAGTCTCTAGATACATCGATGTCTCTACAAATGACCCAGTTTCATTCCTTTTTATGGCTGAGTAATATTCCATTTTATATATGTACCACATCTTTATCCATTCGTCTGTCTGTGGGCATTTCGGTTGCTTCCATTACCTGGCTATTGTAAATAGTGCTGCAATGAACATTGTGGTGAATGTGCCTTTTTGATTTATGGTTTTCTCTGGGTATATGCCCAGAAGTGGGATTGCTGGATCAGAGGGTAATTCTATTTCTAGCTTTTTTAAGGAAACTCCTTACTGTTCCCCATAGTGACTGTATCAATTTACATTCCCTCCAATAGTGGAAGAGGGCTCCTTTTGTCCACACCCTCCCCAGAATTTGTTGTTTGTAGATTTTCTGATGATGCCGATTCTAACAGGTGTGAAGTGATACCTCATTGTACTTTTGATTTGCATTTCTCTAATAATTAGTGCTCTTGACCAGCTTTTCATGTGCGTCTTGGCCATCTCTGTGTCTTCTTTGAAGAAACGTCTCTTTAGATCTTCTGCCCATTTTTGTATTGGGTTGTTTGTTTTTCTAATATTAAGCTTCATGAGCTGTTTATATATATTGGAGATTAAACCTTTGTCCATTGATTCGTTTGCAACGATTTTCTCCCATTCTGAGGGATGCCTTTTTCCATTCCCGTTTTTTTTAACCAAAAAAGAAAGAAAGAAATAGAAGCAGAACACTAATGTGCGTAAAATATGCCTTTTGAAACGGTCGTTTTGAAATATGGACGTCCTTTGAATTTTTCGGTCGATATGTGACCCCAGGATTTGTTTTCAGGGCAGGTGTCATTTACAGGCCGGCAATGATTTTGAATATCAACTGACCATTAGCGCTGGGATTAAAGCTGCTGTTGTGTGAAACGGCCACAAGGTGGCAGCAGTTCTCCCTTACCGAATCTGGTTACTAGGGCAACAGAGCCTCAATGGAAGTCGTGTTCTAGATTGGAATTTAGAATGGAATGTGCCAGGAGAAAGCCCCTCAAGTTTGTCTCACTACTTCTTGTTCGTGTTTTTAATTTATTTTTTTATTTTTTATTACAGCAAGTTTGATTACAATGTTTGGCTAGTTGTAGGTGTGGAAGATGTGGTTCTTTTACACATATACAGATGTCTGTACTTCCTGGGATCCTTTTCCCATGTACGTTATGACAGAATGTTGAGTAGTCTTCTCTTGGTATTCCGTAGGTCTTTGGTGATTATATATGTCACCTGTGTTTGTATATGTCTGTTAACCCCGATATCGTAATGAGACCAATCCTCACACCTTTCCATTTGTGAAACATAAGTTTGTTTAATGAATCTGTGATTGCCCTTCTCCGTGGAAATATCTGCCCTGGTATCCATTTTTAGGTAACACCTATAAGTGATATGATACGATATGTGTCTTTCACTTTCTGACTTACTACAAGTCACGTGATTACCTCTAGACTCATCTAAGGGGCTGCAAATGGCATTGTGTCCTTTTTTTCCTTGGCTTCTATTCTGCCTTAGCGAGGTCCATTTTCAACAGTGTGATTCCCTGAGGGTTGTGGATTAGGTGACCTTGGCAGCCTTACTCTGCCGGCCAGCCCTCCCCAGGTGTGCCTGGTTGAGGTCAATATAAAGAATGCTCCAGGCAGCAATAGCCCCTGAAGCTGTGCCTGACTCCAGATTCTCAGCCCCGTCAACAGTCTCAGGGCTGTGCTGGTGGGAGGGAGTGAGTGTCCACGGATTTGTGGGTGGCCCGGTGTGAGTGGGGCTCTGCTGGCCTTTCTGCAGGAGTTGCCAGGCTGCCACCTATAAAGAAGAGGATGTGTCACCCATACCTTCCGCTGGAATTTCTCTCCGGACAGAGGTGATGAAGGAAAAAACCAGTGGGGGCCGGGACAGGAAGGGTATCTCAGGCAGGGCAAAGGAAATCTTCTGGAAGAGCGCCCGGGGCCAGGACCATCCTGGCTGGCCTGCAGGCACCAAGTTGGCCTGTGGGCTGTCGCTTGTGTGGTTCCGTGGCCCTTCCTCTAGGCATTCAAGCCCTTGTACATATTCAGGTGTTTTACCTGGGAAGGGTGGGAACAGTTCAGCAGCAGCTGGCCTGGGGCTCAGCTCACGTTTACTCAAGATGCCTCGGCACGGTCATCCAGCCTTGCAATGAGGACGCTCCTTGTGTGGGGGGTGGGTTGCTGGCTGTATGGGTGATGATTCCCCACCTCTGACCAATTTCAGAATTGTTTTCCGCTGGAGCAAGTGCCCTGATTGGGTTTTCGTCTGTATAACTGGTGGGTTCAGGTTTCTTTTTTCTTTTATGGTTCAAGTTAGATTTTATTCCTCTTTTATGTATTTATAGATATAAGCATGGAAATAATTCATTCATATAAATGCATCTGTGTGAAGGGTAGAATTTTTTCTGTTTTATTTTTAAATTTTATTTTTAATAATTTTGAACTTTAATTTTATTAACTTTTTATACAGCAGGTTTTTATTTGTTATGTATTTTATGCATATACATGTATACAGTTTAATCCCAATGTCCAAATCATCGCACCACCACCACCCCATGGCTTCCCACACTTGGTGTCCATACGTTTGTTCTCTACCTCTGTGTCTCTATTTCTTCCCTGCAAACCAGTTCATCTGTACCATTTTTAGGTTCCACATATATGCATTAATATACAATATTTGTTTTCCTCTTTCTGACTTACTTCATTCTGTATGACAGTCTCTAGATCCATCGATGTCTCTACAAATGACCCAGTTTTATTCCTTTTTATGGCTGAGTAATATTCCATTTTATATATGTACCACATCTTTATCCATTCGTCTGTCTGTGGGCATTTCGGTTGCTTCCATTACCTGGCTATTGTAAATAGTGCTGCAATGAACATTGTGGTGAATGTGCCTTTTTGATTTATGGTTTTCTCTGGGTATATGCCCAGAAGTGGGATTGCTGGATCAGAGGGTCATTCTATTTCTAGCTTTTTTAAGGAAACTCCTTACTGTTCCCCATAGTGACTGTATCAATTTACATTCCCTCCAATAGTGGAAGAGGGCTCCTTTTGTCCACACCCTCCCCAGAATTTGTTGTTTGTAGATTTTCTGATGATGCCGATTCTAACAGGTGTGAAGTGATACCTCATTGTACTTTTGATTTGCATTTCTCTAATAATTAGTGCTCTTGACCAGCTTTTCATGTGCGTCTTGGCCATCTCTGTGTCTTCTTTGAAGAAACGTCTCTTTAGATCTTCTGCCCATTTTTGTATTGGGTTGTTTGTTTTTCTAATATTAAGCTGCATGAGCTGTTTATATATATTGGAGATTAAACCTTTGTCCATTGATTCGTTTGCATTGATTTTCTCCCATTCTGAGGGATGCCTTTTTCCATTCCCGTTTTTGTAACGAAAAAAGAAAGAAATAAATAGAAGCAGAACACTAATGTGCATAAAATATGCCTTTTGAAACGGTCGTTTTGAAATATGGATGTCCTTTGAATTTTTTGGTCGATATGTGACCCCAGGATTTGTTTTCAGGGCAGGTGTCATTTACAGGCCGGCAATGATTTTGAATATCAACTGACCATTAGTGCTGGGATTAAAGCAGCTGTTGTGTGAAACGGCCACAAGGTGGCAGCAGTTCTCCCTTACCGAATCTGGTTACTAGGGCAACAGAGCCTCAATGGAATTCCTGTTCTAGTTTGGAATTTAGAATAGAATGTGCCAGGAGAAAGCCCCTCAAGTTTGTCTCACTACTTCTTGTTCGTGTTTTTAATTTATTTTTTTATTTTTTATTACAGCAAGTTTGATTACAATGTTTGGCTTGTTGTAGGTGTGGAAGATGTGGTTCTTTTGCACATATACAGATGTCTGTTCTTCCTGGGATCCTTTTCCCATGTAAGTTATGACAGAATGTTGAGTAGTCTTCTCTTGGTATTCCGTAGGTCTTTGGTGATTATATATGTCACCGGTGTTTGTATATGTCTGTTAACCCCGATATCGTAATGAAACCAATCCTCACACCTTTCCATTGGTGAACCATAAGTTTGTTTAATGAATCTGTGATTGCCCTTCTCCGTGGAAATATCTGCCCTGGTATCCATTTTTAGGTAACACCTATAAGTGATATGACACGATATGTGTCTTTCACTTTCTGACTTACTACAAGTCACGTGATTACCTCCAGACTCATCTACGGGGCTGCAAATGGCATTGTGTCCTTTTTTTCCTTGACTTCTATGCTGCCTTAGCGAGGTCCATTTTCAACAATGTGATTCCCTGAGGGTTGTGGATTAGCTGACCTGGGCAGCCTTACCCGGCCGGCCGGACCTCCCCAGGTGTGCCTGGTTGAGGTCAATATAAACAGCGCTCCAGGCAGCAATAGCCCCTGAAGCTTTGCCTGACTCCAGATTCTCGGCCCCGTCAGCAGTCTCGGGGCTGTGCTGGTGGGAGGGAGGGAGGGGCCATGTCTTTGTGGGTGGCCCGGTGTGAGTGGGGCTCTGCGGGCCTTTCTGCAGGAGTTGCCAGGCTGCCACCTATAAAGAATAGGATGTGTCACCCATACCTTCCGCTGGTATTTCTCTCCGGACAGAGGTGAGGAAGGAAAAAAGCAGTGGGGGCAGGGACAGGTGGGGTATCTCAGGCAGGGGATTGGAAAACTTCCGGAAGAATGCCCGGGGCCAGGACCATCCTGGCTGGCCTGCAGGCACCAAGTAGGCCTGTGGGCTGTCGCTTGTGTGGTTCCGTGGCCCTTCCTCTAGGCTTTCAAGCCCTTGTACATATTCAGGTGTTTTACCTGGGAAGGGTGGGAACAGTTCAGCAGCAGCTGGCCTGGGGCTCAGCTCACGTTTACTCACAGATGCCTCTGCACGGTCCCCCAGCTTTGCAATGAGGACGCTCCTTGTGTGGGGTGTGGGTTGCTGGCTGTATGGGAGATGATTCCCCACCTCTGACCAATTTCAGAATTGTTTTCCGCTGGAGCAAGTGCCCTGATTGGGTTTTCCTCTGTATAACTGGTGGGTTCAGGTTTTTTTTTCTTTTATGGTTCAAGTTAGATTTTATTCCTCTTTTATGTATTTATAGATATAAGCATGGAAATAATTCATTCATATAAATGCATCTGTGTGAAGGGAAGAACTTTTTTCTGTTTTATTTTTAAATTTTATTTTTTAAAATTTTGAACTTTAATTTTATTTATTTTTTATACAGCAGGTTATTATTGGTTATGTATTTTATGCATATCCATGTATACAGTTCAATCCCAATCTCCAAATCATCCCACCACCACCACCCCATGGCTTCCCACACTTGGTGTCCATACGTTTGTTCTCTACCTCTGTGTCTCTATTTCTTCCCTGCAAACCAGTTCATCTGTACCATTTTTCGTTTCCACATATATGCATTAATATACAATATTTGTTTTCCTCTTTCTGACTTACTTCATTCTGTATGACAGTCTCTAGATACATCGATGTCTCTACAAATGACCCAGTTTCATTCCTTTTTATGGCTGAGTAATATTCCATTTTATATATGTACCACATCTTTATCCATTCGTCTGTCTGTGGGCATTTCGGTTGCTTCCATTACCTGGCTATTGTAAATAGTGCTGCAATGAACATTGTGGTGAATGTGCCTTTTTGATTTATGGTTTTCTCTGGGTATATGCCCAGAAGTGGGATTGCTGGATCAGAGGGTAATTCTATTTCTAGCTTTTTTAAGGAAACTCCTTACTGTTCCCCATAGTGACTGTATCAATTTACATTCCCACCAATAGTGGAAGAGGGCTCCTTTTGTCCACACCCTCCCCAGAATTTGTTGTTTGTAGATTTTCTGATGATGCCGATTCTAACAGGTGTGAAGTGATACCTCATTGTACTTTTGATTTGCATTTCTCTAATAATTAGTGCTCTTGACCAGCTTTTCATGTGCGTCTTGGCCATCTCTGTGTCTTCTTTGAAGAAACGTCTCTTTAGATCTTCTGCCCATTTTTGTATTGGGTTGTTTGTTTTTCTAATATTAAGCTTCATGAGCTGTTTATATATATTGGAGATTAAACCTTTGTCCATTGATTCGTTTGCAACGATTTTCTCCCATTCTGAGGGATGCCTTTTTCCATTCCCGTTTTTTTTAACCAAAAAAGAAAGAAAGAAATAGAAGCAGAACACTAATGTGCGTAAAATATGCCTTTTGAAACGGTCGTTTTGAAATATGGACGTCCTTTGAATTTTTCGGTCGATATGTGACCCCAGGATTTGTTTTCAGGGCAGGTGTCATTTACAGGCCGGCAATGATTTTGAATATCAACTGACCATTAGCGCTGGGATTAAAGCTGCTGTTGTGTGAAACGGCCACAAGGTGGCAGCAGTTCTCCCTTACCGAATCTGGTTACTAGGGCAACAGAGCCTCAATGGAAGTCGTGTTCTAGATTGGAATTTAGAATGGAATGTGCCAGGAGAAAGCCCCTCAAGTTTGTCTCACTACTTCTTGTTCGTGTTTTTAATTTATTTTTTTATTTTTTATTACAGCAAGTATGATTACAATGTTTGGCTTGTTGTAGTTGTGGAAGATGTGGTTCTTTTACACATATACAGATGTCTGTACTTCCTGGGATCCTTTTCCCATGTACGTTATGACAGAATGTTGAGTAGTCTTCTCTTGGTATTCCGTAGGTCTTTGGTGATTATATATGTCACCTGTGTTTGTATATGTCTGTTAACCCCGATATCGTAATGAGACCAATCCTCACACCTTTCCATTTGTGAAACATAAGTTTGTTTAATGAATCTGTGATTGCCCTTCTCCGTGGAAATATCTGCCCTGGTATCCATTTTTAGGTAACACCTATAAGTGATATGACACGATATGTGTCTTTCACTTTCTGACTTACTACAAGTCACGTGATTACCTCTAGACTCATCTATGGGGCTGCAAAAGGCATTGTGTCCTTTTTTTCCTTGACTTCTATTCTGCCTTAGCGAGGTCCATTTTCAACAATGTGATTCCCTGAGGGTTGTGGATTAGCTGACCTGGGCAGCCTTACCCTGCCGGTCGGCCCTCCCCAGGTGTGCCTCTTTGAGGTCAATATAAACAGCGCTCCAGGCAGCAATAGCCCATGAAGCTGTGCCTGACTCCAGATTCTCGGCCCCGTCAGCAGTCTCGGGGCTGTGCAGGTGGGAGGGAGTGAGGGGCCATGGCTTTGTGGGTGGCACGGTGTGAGTGGGGCTCTGTTGAACATTCTGCAGGAGTTGCCAGGCTGCCACCTATAAAGAAGAGGATGTGTCACCCATACCTTCGGCTGGAATCTCTCTCCGGACAGAGGTGAGGAAGGAAAAAACCAGTGGGGGCCGGGACAGGAGGGGTATCTCAGTCAGGGCAATGGAAAACTTCTGGAAGAGCGCCCGGGGCCAGGACCATCCTGGCTGGCCTGCAGGCACCAAGTTGGCCTGTGGGCTGTTGCTTGTGTGGTTCCGTGGCCCTTCCTCTAGGCTTTCAAGCCCTTGTACATATTCAGGTGTTTTACCTGGGAAGGGTAGGAACAGTTCAGCAGCAGCTGGCCTGGGGCTCAGCTCACGTTTACTCAAAGATGCCTCGGCACGGTCCCCCAGCTTTGCACTGAGGACGCTCCTTGTGTGGGGTGTGGGTTGCTGGCTGTATGGGAGATGATTCCCCACCTCTGACCAATTTCAGAATTGTTTTCCGCTGGAGCAAGTGCCCTGATTGTGTTTTCCTCTGTATAACTGGTGGGTTCAGGTTTTTTTTTTCTTTTATGGTTCAAGTTAGATTTTATTCCTCTTTTATGTATTTATAGATATAAGCATGAAAATAATTCATTCATATAAATGCATCTGTGTGAAGGGAAGAACTTTTTTCTGTTTTATTTTTAAATTTTATTTTTTAAAATTTTGAACTTTAATTTTATTTATTTTTTATACAGCAGGTTATTATTTGTTATGTATTTTATGCATATACATGCATACAGTTCAATCCCAATCTCCAAATCATCCCACCACCACCACCCCATGGCTTCCCACACTTGGTGTCCATACGTTTGTTCTCTACCTCTGTGTCTCTACTTCTTCCCTGCAAACCAGTTCATCTATACCATTTTTAGGTTCCACATATATGCATTAATATACAATATTTGTTTTCCTCTTTCTGACTTACTTCATTCTGTATGACAGTCTCTAAATCCATCGATGTCTCTACAAATGACCCAGTTTCATTCCTTTTAATGGCTGAGTAATATTCCATTTTATATATGTACCACATCTTTATCCATTCGTCTGTCTGTGGGCATTTTGGTTGCTTCCATTACCTGGCTATTGTAAATAGTGCTGCAATGAACATTGTGGTGAATGTGCCTTTTTGATTTATGGTTTTCTCTGGGTATATGCCCAGAAGTGGGATTGCTGGATCAGAGGGTAATTCTATTTCTAGCTTTTTTAAGGAAACTCCTTACTGTTCCCCATAGTGACTGTATCAATTTACATTCCCTCCAATAGTGGAAGAGGGCTCCTTTTGTCCACACCCTCCCCAGAATTTGTTGTTTGTAGATTTTCTGATGATGCCGATTCTAACAGGTGTGAGGTGATACCTCATTGTACTTTTGATTTGCATTTCTCTAATAATTAGTGCTCTTGAGCAGCTTTTCATGTGCGTCTTGGCCATCTCGGTGTCTTCTTTGAAGAAACGTCTCTTTAGATCTTCTGCCCAATTTGTATTGGGTTGTTTGTTTTTCTAATATTAAGCTGCATGAGCTGTTTATATATATTGGAGATTAAACCTTTGTCCATTGATTCGTTTGCAACGATTTTCTCCCATTCTGAGGGATGCCTTTTTCCATTCCCGTTTTTTTTAACCGAAAAAGAAAGAAAGAAATAGAAGCAGAACAGTAATGTGCGTAAAATATGCCTTTTGAAACGGTCGTTTTGAAATATGGACGTCCTTTGAATTTTTTGGTCGATATGTGACCCCAGGATTTGTTTTCAGGGCAGGTGTCATTTACAGGCCGGCAATGATTTTGAATATCAACTGACCATTAGCGCTGGGATTAAAGCTGCTGTTGTGTGAAACGGCCACAAGGTGGCAGCAGTTCTCCCTTACCGAATCTGGTTACTAGGGCAACAGAGCCTCAATGGAAGTCGTGTTCTAGATTGGAATTTAGAATGGAATGTGCCAGGAGAAAGCCCCTCAAGTTTGTCTCACTACTTCTTGTTCGTGTTTTTAATTTATTTTTTTATTTTGTATTACAGCAAGTTTGATTACAATGTTTGGCTTGTTGTAGGTGTGGAAGATGTGGTTCTTTTACACATATACAGATGTCTGTTCTTCCTGGGATCCTTTTCCCATGTACGTTATGACAGAATGTTGAGTAGTCTTCTCTTGGTATTCCGTAGTTCTTTGGTGATTATATATGTCCCCTGTGTTTGTATATGTCTGTTAACCCCGATATCGTAATGAAACCAATCCTCACACCTTTCCATTGGTGAACCATAAGTTTTTTAATGAATCTGTGATTGCCCTTCTCCGTGGAAATATCTGCCCTGGTATCCATTTTTAGGTAACACCTATAAGTGATATGACACGATATGTGTCTTTCACTTTCTGACTTACTACAAGTCACGTGATTACCTCTAGACTCATCTATGGGGCTGCAAAAGGCATTGTGTCCTTTTTTTCCTTGACTTCTATTCTGCCTTAGCGAGGTCCATTTTCAACAATGTGATTCCCTGAGGGTTGTGGATTAGCTGACCTGGGCAGCCTTACCCTGCCGGTCGGCCCTCCCCAGGTGTGCCTCTTTGAGGTCAATATAAACAGCGCTCCAGGCAGCAATAGCCCATGAAGCTGTGCCTGACTCCAGATTCTCGGCCCCGTCAGCAGTCTCGGGGCTGTGCAGGTGGGAGGGAGTGAGGGGCCATGGCTTTGTGGGTGGCACGGTGTGAGTGGGGCTCTGTTGAACATTCTGCAGGAGTTGCCAGGCTGCCACCTATAAAGAAGAGGATGTGTCACCCATACCTTCGGCTGGAATCTCTCTCCGGACAGAGGTGAGGAAGGAAAAAACCAGTGGGGGCCGGGACAGGAGGGGTATCTCAGTCAGGGCAATGGAAAACTTCTGGAAGAGCGCCCGGGGCCAGGACCATCCTGGCTGGCCTGCAGGCACCAAGTTGGCCTGTGGGCTGTTGCTTGTGTGGTTCCGTGGCCCTTCCTCTAGGCTTTCAAGCCCTTGTACATATTCAGGTGTTTTACCTGGGAAGGGTAGGAACAGTTCAGCAGCAGCTGGCCTGGGGCTCAGCTCACGTTTACTCAAAGATGCCTCGGCACGTCCCCCAGCTTTGCACTGAGGACGCTCCTTGTGTGGGGTGTGGGTTGCTGGCTGTATGGGAGATGATTCCCCACCTCTGACCAATTTCAGAATTGTTTTCCGCTGGAGCAAGTGCCCTGATTGTGTTTTCCTCTGTATAACTGGTGGGTTCAGGTTTTTTTTTTCTTTTATGGTTCAAGTTAGATTTTATTCCTCTTTTATGTATTTATAGATATAAGCATGAAAATAATTCATTCATATAAATGCATCTGTGTGAAGGGAAGAACTTTTTTCTGTTTTATTTTTAAATTTTATTTTTTAAAATTTTGAACTTTAATTTTATTTATTTTTTATACAGCAGGTTATTATTTGTTATGTATTTTATGCATATACATGCATACAGTTCAATCCCAATCTCCAAATCATCCCACCACCACCACCCCATGGCTTCCCACACTTGGTGTCCATACGTTTGTTCTCTACCTCTGTGTCTCTACTTCTTCCCTGCAAACCAGTTCATCTATACCATTTTTAGGTTCCACATATATGCATTAATATACAATATTTGTTTTCCTCTTTCTGACTTACTTCATTCTGTATGACAGTCTCTAAATCCATCGATGTCTCTACAAATGACCCAGTTTCATTCCTTTTAATGGCTGAGTAATATTCCATTTTATATATGTACCACATCTTTATCCATTCGTCTGTCTGTGGGCATTTTGGTTGCTTCCATTACCTGGCTATTGTAAATAGTGCTGCAATGAACATTGTGGTGAATGTGCCTTTTTGATTTATGGTTTTCTCTGGGTATATGCCCAGAAGTGGGATTGCTGGATCAGAGGGTAATTCTATTTCTAGCTTTTTTAAGGAAACTCCTTACTGTTCCCCATAGTGACTGTATCAATTTACATTCCCACCAATAGTGGAAGAGGGCTCCTTTTGTCCACACCCTCCCCAGAATTTGTTGTTTGTAGATTTTCTGATGATGCCGATTCTAACAGGTGTGAGGTGATACCTCATTGTACTTTTGATTTGCATTTCTCTAATAATTAGTGCTCTTGAGCAGCTTTTCATGTGCGTCTTGGCCATCTCGGTGTCTTCTTTGAAGAAACGTCTCTTTAGATCTTCTGCCCAATTTGTATTGGGTTGTTTGTTTTTCTAATATTAAGCTGCATGAGCTGTTTATATATATTGGAGATTAAACCTTTGTCCATTGATTCGTTTGCAACGATTTTCTCCCATTCTGAGGGATGCCTTTTTCCATTCCCGTTTTTTTTAACCGAAAAAGAAAGAAAGAAATAGAAGCAGAACAGTAATGTGCGTAAAATATGCCTTTTGAAACGGTCGTTTTGAAATATGGACGTCCTTTGAATTTTTTGGTCGATATGTGACCCCAGGATTTGTTTTCAGGGCAGGTGTCATTTACAGGCCGGCAATGATTTTGAATATCAACTGACCATTAGCGCTGGGATTAAAGCTGCTGTTGTGTGAAACGGCCACAAGGTGGCAGCAGTTCTCCCTTACCGAATCTGGTTACTAGGGCAACAGAGCCTCAATGGAAGTCGTGTTCTAGATTGGAATTTAGAATGGAATGTGCCAGGAGAAAGCCCCTCAAGTTTGTCTCACTACTTCTTGTTCGTGTTTTTAATTTATTTTTTTATTTTGTATTACAGCAAGTTTGATTACAATGTTTGGCTTGTTGTAGGTGTGGAAGATGTGGTTCTTTTACACATATACAGATGTCTGTTCTTCCTGGGATCCTTTTCCCATGTACGTTATGACAGAATGTTGAGTAGTCTTCTCTTGGTATTCCGTAGGTCTTTGGTGATTATATATGTCCCCTGTGTTTGTATATGTCTGTTAACCCCGATATCGTAATGAAACCAATCCTCACACTTTTCCATTGGTGAACCATAAGTTTTTTAATGAATCTGTGATTGCCCTTCTCCGTGGAAATATCTGCCCTGGTATCCATTTTTAGGTAACACCTATAAGTGATATGACACGATATGTGTCTTTCACTTTCTGACTTACTACAAGTCACGTGATTACCTCCAGACTCATCTACGGGGCTGCAAATGGCATTGTGTCCTTTTTTTCCTTGACTTCTATTCTGCCTTAGCGAGGTCCATTTTCAACAATGTGATTCCCTGAGGGTTGTGGATTAGCTGACCTGGGCAGCCTTACGCTGCTGGCCGGCCCTCCACAGGTGTGCCTGGTTGAGGTCAATATAAACAGTGCTCCAGGCAGCAATAGCCCCTGAAGCTGTGCCTGACTCCAGATTCTCTGCCCCGTCAGCAGTCTCGGGGCTGTGCTGGTGGGAGGGAGTGAGGGGCCATGGCTTTGTGGGTTGCCCGGTGTGAGTGGGGCCCTGTTGGCCTTTCTGCAGGAGTTGCCAGGCTGCCACATATAAAGAAGAGGTTGTGTCACCCATACCTTCCGCTGGAATCCCTCTCCGGACAGAGGTGAGGAAGGAAAAAACCAGTGGGGGCCGGGACAGGAGGGGTATCTCAGGCAGGGCAATGGAAAACTTCTGGAAGAGCGCCCGGGGCCAGGACCATCCTGGCTGGCCTGCAGGCACCAAGTTGGCCTGTGGGCTGTCGCTTGTGTGGTTCCGTGGCCCTTCCTCTAGGCTTTCAAGCCCTTGTACATATTCAGGTGTTTTACCTGGGAAGGGTGGGAACAGTTCAGCAGCAGCTGGCCTGGGGCTCAGCTCACGTTTACTCACAGATGCCTCGGCACGGTCCCCCAGCTTTGCAATGAGGACGCTCCTTGTGTGGGGTGTGGGTTGCTGGCTGTATGGGAGATGATTCCCCACCTCTGACCAATTTCAGAATTGTTTTCCGCTGGAGCAAGTGCCCTGATTGGGTGTTCCTCTGTATAACTGGTGGGTTCAGGTTTTTTTTTTTCTTTTATGGTTCAAGTTAGATTTTATTCCTCTTTTATGTATTTATAGATATAAGCATGGAAATAATTCATTCATATAAATGCATCTGTGTGAAGGGAAGAACTTTTTTCTGTTTTATTTTTAAATTTTATTTTTTAAAATATTGAACTTTAATTTTATTTATTTTTTATACAGCAGGTTATTATTTGTTATGTATTTTATGCATATACATGTATACAGTTCAATCCCAAACTCCAAATCATCCCACCACCACCACCCCATGGCTTCCCACACTTGGTGTCCATACGTTTGTTCTCTACCTCTGTGTCTCTATTTCTTCCCTGCAAACCAGTTCATCTGTACCATTTTTAGGTTCCCCATATATGCATTAATATACAATATTTGTTTTCCTCTTTCTGACTTACTTCATTCTGTATGACAGTCTCTAGATCCATCGATGTCTCTACAAATGACCCAGTTTCATTCCTTTTTATGGCTGAGTAATATTCGATTTTATATATGTCCCACATCTTTATCCATTCGTCTGTCTGTGGGCATTTCGGTTGCTTCCATTACCTGGCTATTGTAAATAGTGCTGCAATGAACATTGTGGTGAATGTGCCTTTTTGATTTATGGTTTTCTCTGGGTATATGCCCAGAAGTGGGATTGCTGGATCAGAGGGTAATTCTATTTCTAGCTTTTTTAAGGAAACTCCTTACTGTTCCCCATAGTGACTGTATCAATTTACATTCCCACCAATAGTGGAAGAGGGCTCCTTTTGTCCACACCCTCCCCAGAATTTGTTGTTTGAGATTTTCTGATGATGCCGATTCTAACAGGTGTGAGGTGATACCTTATTGTACTTTTGATTTGCATTTCTCTAATAATTAGTGCTCTTGAGCAGCTTTTCATGTGCGTCTTGGCCATCTCGGTGTCTTCTTTGAAGAAACGTCTCTTTTGATCTTCTGCCCATTTTTGTATTGCGTTGTTTGTTTTTCTAATATTAAGCTGCATGAGCTGTTTATATATATTGGAGATTAAACCTTTGTCCATTGATTCGTTTGCAACGATTTTCTCCCATTCTGAGGGATGCCTTTTTCCATTCCCGTGTTTTTAACCAAAAAAGAAAGAAAGAAATAGAAGCAGAACACTAATGTTCGTAAAATATGCCTTTTGAAACGATCGTTTTGAAATATGGACGTCCTTTGAATTTTTTGGTCGATATGTGACCCCAGGATTTGTTTTCAGGGCAGGTGTCATTTACAGGCCGGCAATGATTTTGAATATCAACTGACCATTAGCGCTGGGATTAAAGCTGCTGTTGTGTGAAACGGCCACAAGGTGGCAGCAGTTCTCCCTTACCGAATCTGGTTACTAGGGCAACAGAGCCTCAATGGAAGTCGTGTTCTAGATTGGAATTTAGAATGGAATGTGCCAGGAGAAAGCCCCTCAAGTTTGTCTCACTACTTCTTGTTCGTGTTTTTAATTTATTATTTTATTTTGTATTACAGCAAGTTTGATTACAATGTTTGGCTTGTTGTAGGTGTGGAAGATGTGGTTCTTTTACACATATACAGATGTCTGTTCTTCCTGGGATCCTTTTCCCATGTACGTTATGACAGAATGTTGAGTAGTCTTCTCTTGGTATTCCGTAGGTCTTTGGTGATTATATATGTCCCCTGTGTTTGTATATGTCTGTTAACCCCGATATCGTAATGAAACCAATCCTCACACCTTTCCATTGGTGAACCATTAGATTTTTAATGAATCTGTGATTGCCCTTCTCCGTGGAAATATCTGCCCTGGTATCCATTTTTAGGTAAAACCTATAAGTGATATGACACGATATGTGTCTTTCACTTTCTGACTTACTACAAGTCACGTGATTACCTCCAGACTCATCTACGGGGCTGCAAATTGCATTGTGTACATTTTTTCCTTGACTTCTATTCTGCCTTAGCGAGGTCCATTTAAAACAATGTTATTCCCTGAGGGTTGTGGATTAGCTGACCTGGGCAGCCTTACCCTGCCGGCCGGCCCTCCCCAGGTGTGCCTGGTTGAGGTCAATATAAACAGTGCTCCAGGCAGCAATAGCCCATGAAGCTGTGCCTGACTCCAGATTCTCTGCCCCGTCAGCAGTCTCGGGGCTGTGCTGGTGGGAGGGAGTGAGGGGCCATGGTTTTGTGGGTGGCACGGTGTGAGTGGGGCTCTGTTGAACTTTCTGCAGGAGTTGCCAGGCTGCCACCTATAAAGAAGAGGATGTGTCACCCATACCTTCGGCTGGAATCTCTCTCCGGACAGAGGTGAGGAAGGAAAAAACAGTGGGGGCCGGGACAGGAGGGGTATCTCAGGCAGGGCAATGGAAAACTTCTGGAAGAGCGCCCGGGGCCAGGACCATCCTGGCTGGCCTGCAGGCACCAAGTTGGCCTGTGGGCTGTCGCTTGTGTGGTTCCGTGGCCCTTCCTCTAGGCTTTCAAGCCCTTGTACATATTCAGTTGTTTTACCTGGGAAGGGTGGGAACAGTTCAGCAGCAGCTGGCCTGGGGCTCAGCTCACGTTTACTCACAGATGCCTCGGCACGGTCCCCCAGCTTTGCACTGAGGACGCTCCTTGTGTGGGGTGTGGGTTGCTGGCTGTATGGGAGATGATTCCCCACCTCTGACCAATTTCAGAATTGTTTTCCGCTGGAGCAAGTGCCGTGATTGGGTTTTCCTCTGTATAACTGGTGGGTTCAGGTTTTTTTTTTTCTTTTATGGTTCAAGTTAGATTTTATTCCTCTTTTATGTATTTATAGATATAAGCATGAAAATAATTCATTCATATAAATGCATCTGTGTGAAGGGAAGAACTTTTTTCTGTTTTATTTTTAAATTTTATTTTTTAAAATTTTGAACTTTAATTTTATTTATTTTTTATACAGCAGGTTATTATTGGTTATGTATTTTATGCATATACATGTATACAGTTCAATCCCAATCTCCAAATCATCCCACCACCACCACCCCATGGCTTCCCACACTTGGTGTCCATACTTTTGTTCTCTACCTCTGTGTCTCTATTTCTTCCCTGCAAACCAGTTCATCTGTACCATTTTTAGGTTCCCCATATATGCATTAATATACAATATTTGTTTTCCTCTTTCTGACTTACTTCATTCTGTATGACAGTCTCTAGATCCATCGATGTCTCTACAAATGACCCAGTTTCATTCCTTTTTATGGCTGAGTAATATTCCATTTTATATATGTACCACATCTTTATCCATTCGTCTGTCTCTGGGCATTTCGGTTGCTTCCATTACCTGGCTATTGTAAATAGTGCTGCAATGAACATTGTGGTGAATGTGCCTTTTTGATTTATGGTTTTCTCTGGGTATATGCCCAGAAGTGGGATTGCTGGATCAGAGGGTTATTCTATTTCTAGCTTTTTTAAGGAAACTCCTTACTGTTCCCCATAGTGACTGTATCAATTTACATTCCCACCAATAGTGGAAGAGGGCTCCTTTTGTCCACACCCTCCCCAGAATTTGTTGTTTGTAGATTTTCTGATGATGCCGATTCTAACAGGTGTGAGGTGATACCTCATTGTACTTTTGATTTGCATTTCTCTAATAATTAGTGCTCTTGAGCAGCTTTTCATGTGCGTCTTGGCCATCTCGGTGTCTTCTTTGAAGAAACGTCTCTTTAGATCTTCTGCCCAATTTGTATTGGGTTGTTTGTTTTTCTAATATTAATCTGCATGAGCTGTTTATATATATTGGAGATTAAATCTTTTGCATCGATTCGTTTGCAACGATTTTCTCCCATTCTGAGGGATGCCTTTTTCTATTCCCGTTTTTTTTAACCAAAAAAGAAAGAAAGAAATAGAAGCAGAACACTAATGTGCGTAAAATATGCCTTTTGAAACGGTCGTTTTGAATATGGACGTCCTTTGAATTTTTTGGTCGATATGTGACCCCAGGATTTGTTTTCAGGGCAGGTGTCATTTACAGGCCGGCAATGATTTTGAATATCAACTGACCATTAGCGCTGGGATTAAAGCTGCTGTTGTGTGAAACGGCCACAAGGTGGCAGCAGTTCTCCCTTACCGAATCTGGTTACTAGGGCAACAGAGCCTCAATGGAAGTCGTGTTCTAGATTGGAATTTAGAATGGAATGTGCCAGGAGAAAGCCCCTCAAGTTTGTCTCACTACTTCTTGTTCGTGTTTTTAATTTATTATTTTATTTTGTATTACAGCAAGTTTGATTACAATGTTTGGCTTGTTGTAGGTGTGGAAGATGTGGTTCTTTTACACATATACAGATGTCTGTTCTTCCTGGGATCCTTTTTCCATGTACGTTATGACAGAATGTTGAGTAGTCTTCTCTTGGTATTCCGTAGGTCTTTGGTGATTATATATGTCCCCTGTGTTTGTATATGTCTGTTAACCCCGATATCGTAATGAAACCAATCCTCACAACTTTCCATTGGTGAACCATAAGTTTTTTAATGAATCTGTGATTGCCCGTCTCCGTGGAAATATCTGCCCTGGTATCCATTTTTAGGTAAAACCTATAAGTGATATGACACGATATGTGTCTTTCACTTTCTGACTTACTACAAGTCACGTGATTACCTCCAGACTCATCTACGGGGCTGCAAATGGCATTGTGTCCTTTTTTTCCTTGACTTCTATTCTGCCTTAGCGAGGTCCATTTTCAACAATGTGATTCCCTGAGGGTTGTGGATTAGCTGACCTGGGCAGCCTTACCCTGCCGGCCGGCCCTCCCCAGGTGTGCCTGCTTGAGGTCAATATAAACAGTGCTCCAGGCAGCAATAGCCCCTGAAGCTGTGCCTGACTCCAGATTCTCTGCCCCGTCAGCAGTCTCGGGGCTGTGCTGGTGGGAGGGAGTGAGGGGCCATGGCTTTGTGGGTGGCCCGGTGTGAGTGGGGCTCTGCTGGCCTTTCTGCAGGAGTTGCCAGGCTGCCACCTATAAAGAAGAGGATGTGTCACCGATACCTTCCGCTGGAATTTCTCTCCGGACAGAGGTGAGGAAGGAAAAAACCAGTGGGGGCCGGGACAGGAGGGGTATCTCAGGCAGGGCAATGGAAAACTTCTGGAAGAGCGCCCGGGGCCAGGACCATCCTGGCTGGCCTGCAGGCACCAAGTTGGCCTGTGGGCTGTCGCTTGTGTGGTTCCGTGGCCCTTCCTCTAGGCTTTCAAGCCCTTGTACATATTGAGGTGTTTTACCTGGGAAGGGTGGGAACAGTTCAGCAGCAGCTGGCCTGGGGCTCAGCTCACGTTTACTCACAGATGCCTCGGCACGGTTCCCCAGCTTTGCAATGAGGACGCTCCTTGTGTGGGGGGTGGGTTGCTGGCTGTATGGGAGATGATTCCCCACCTCTGACCAATTTCAGAATTGTTTTCCGCTGGAGCAAGTGCCCTGATTGGGTTTTCCTCTGTATAACTGGTGGGTTCAGGTTTTTTTTTTCTTTTATGGTTCAAGTTAGATTTTATTCCTCTTTTATGTATTTATAGATATAAGCATGGAAATAATTCATTCATATAAATGCATCTGTGTGAAGGGAAGAACTTTTTTCTGTTTTATTTTTAAATTTTATTTTTTAAAATTTTGAACTTTAATTCTATTTATTTTTTATACAGCAGGTTATTATTTGTTATGTATTTTATGCATATACATGTATACAGTTCAATCCCAATCTCCAAATCATCCCACCACCACCACCCCATGGCTTCCCACACTTGGTGTCCATACGTTTGTTCTCTACCTCTGTGTCTCTATTCCTTCCCTGCAAACCAGTTCATCTGTACCATTTTTAGGTTCCCCATATATGCATTAATATACAATATTTGTTTTCCTCTTTCTGACTTACTTCATTCTGTATGACAGTCTCTAGATCCATCGATGTCTCTACAAATGACCCAGTTTCATTCCTTTTTATGGCTGAGTAATATTCCATTTTATATATGTACCACATCTTTATCCATTCGTCTGTCTGTGGGCATTTCGGTTGCTTCCATTACCTGGCTATTGTAAATAGTGCTGCAATGAACATTGTGGTGAATGTGCCTTTTTGATTTATGGTTTTCTCTGGGTATATGCCCAGAAGTGGGATTGCTGGATCAGAGGGTAATTCTATTTCTAGCTTTTTTAAGGAAACTCCTTACTGTTCCCCATAGTGACTGTATCAATTTACATTCCCACCAATAGTGGAAGAGGGCTCCTTTTGTCCACACCCTCCCCAGAATTTGTTGTTTGTAGATTTTCTGATGATGCCGATTCTAACAGGTGTGAGGTGATACCTCATTGTACTTTTGATTTGCATTTCTCTAATAATTAGTGCTCTTGAGCATCTTTTCATGTGCGTCTTGGCCATCTCGGTGTCTTCTTTGAAGAAACGTCTCTTTAGATCTTCTGCCCATTTTTGTATTGCGTTGTTTGTTTTTCTAATATTAAGCTGCATGAGCTGTTTATATATATTGGAGATTAAACCTTTGTCCATTGATTCGTTTGCAACGATTTTCTCCCATTCTGAGGGATGCCTTTTTCCATTCCCGTTTTTTTTAACCAAAACAGAAAGAAAGAAATAGAAGCAGAACACTAATGTGCGTAAAATATGCCTTTTGAAATGGTCGTTTTGAAATATGGACGTCCTTTGAATTTTTTGGTCGATATGTGACCCCAGGATTTGTTTTCAGGGCAGGTGTCATTTTCAGGCCGGCAATGATTTTGAATATCAACTGACCATTAGCGCTGGGATTAAAGCTGCTGTTGTGTGAAACGGCCACAAGGTGGCAGCAGTTCTCCCTTACCGAATGTGGTTACTAGGGCAACAGAGCCTCAATGGAAGTCGTGTTCTAGATTGGAATTTAGAATGGAATGTGCCAGGAGAAAGCCCCTCAAGTTTGTCTCACTACTTCTTGTTCGTGTTTTTAATTTATTTTTTTATTTTGTATTACAGCAAGTTTGATTACAATGTTTGGCTTGTTGTAGGTGTGGAAGATGTGGTTCTTTTACACATATACAGATGTCTGTTCTTCCTGGGATCCTTTTCCCATGTACGTTATGACAGAATGTTGAGTAGTCTTCTCTTGGTATTCCGTAGGTCTTTGGTGATTATATATGTCCCCTGTGATTGTATATGTCTGTTAACCCCGATATCGTAATGAAACCAATCCTCACACCTTTCCATTGGTGAACCATAAGTTTTTTAATGAATCTGTGATTGCCCTTCTCCGTGGAAATATCTGCCCTGGTATCCATTTTTAGGTAACACCTATAAGTGATATGACACGATATGTGTCTTTCACTTTCTGACTTACTACAAGTCACGTGATTACCTCCAGACTCATCTACGGGGCTGCAAATGGCATTGTGTCCTTTTTTTCCTTGACTTCTATTCTGCCTTAGCGAGGTCCATTTTCAACAATGTGATTCCCTGAGGTTTGTGGATTAGCTGACCTGGGCACCCTTACGCTGCTGGCCGTCCCTCCACAGGTGTGCCTGTTTGAGGTCAATATAAACAGTGCTCCAGGCAGCAATAGCCCCTGAAGCTGTGCCTGACTCCAGATTCTCTGCCCCGTCAGCAGTCTCGGGGCTGTGCTGGTGGGAGGGAGTGAGGGGCCATGGCTTTGTGGGTTGCCCGGTGTGAGTGGGGCTCTGTTGGCCTTTCTGCAGGAGTTGCCAGGCTGCCACCTATAAAGAAGAGGATGTGTCACCCATACCTTCCGCTGGAATTTCTCTCCGGACAGAGGTGAGGAAGGAAAAAACCAGTGGGGGCCGGGACAGGAGGGGTATCTCAGGCAGGGCAATGGAAAACTTCTGGAAGAGCGCCCGGGGCCAGGACCATCCTGGCTGGCCTGCAGGCACCAAGTTGGCCTGTGGGCTGTCGCTTGTGTGGTTCCGTGGCCCTTCCTCTAGGCTTTCAAGCCCTTGTACATATTCAGGTGTTTTACCTGGGAAGGGTGGGAACAGTTCAGCAGCAGCTGGCCTGGGGCTCAGCTCACGTTTACTCACAGATGCCTCGGCACGGTCCCCCAGCTTTGCAATGAGGACGCTCCTTGTGTGGGGGGTGGGTTGCTGGCTGTATGGGAGATGATTCCCCACCTCTGATCAATTTCAGAATTGTTTTCCGCTGGAGCAAGTGCCCTGATTGGGTGTTCCTCTGTATAACTGGTGGGTTCAGGTTTTTTTTTCTTTTATGTTTCAAGTTAGATTTTATTCCTCTTTTATGTATTTATAGATATAAGCATGAAAATAATTCATTCATATAAATGCATCTGTGTGAAGGGAAGAACTTTTTCCTGTTTTATTTTTAATTTTATTTTTTAAAATTTTGAACTTTAATTCTATTTATTTTTTATACAGCAGGTTATTATTTGTTATGTATTTTATGCATATACATGTATACAGTTCAATCCCAATCTCCAAATCATCCCACCACCACCACCCCATGGCTTCCCACACTTGGTGTCCATACGTTTGTTCTCTACCTCTGTGTCTCTATTTCTTCCCTGCAAACCAGTTCATCTGTACCATTTTTAGGTTCCCCATATATGCATTAATATACAATATTTGTTTTCCTCTTTCTGACTTACTTCATTCTGTATGACAGTCTCTAGATCCATCGATGTCTCTACAAATGACCCAGTTTCATTCCTTTTTATGGCTGAGTAATATTCCATTTTATATATGTACCACATCTTTATCCATTCGTCTGTCTGTGGGCATTTCGGTTGCTTCCATTACCTGGCTATTGTAAATAGTGCTGCAATGAACATTGTGGTGAATGTGCCTTTTTGATTTATGGTTTTCTCTGGGTATATGCCCAGAAGTGGGATTGCTGGATCAGAGGGTAATTCTATTTCTAGCTTTTTTAAGGAAACTCCTTACTGTTCCCCATAGTGACTGTATCAATTTACATTCCCACCAATAGTGGAAGAGGGCTCCTTTTGTCCACACCCTCCCCAGAATTTGTTGTTTGTAGATTTTCTGATGATGCCGATTCTAACAGGTGTGAGGTGATACCTCATTGTACTTTTGATTTGCATTTCTCTAATAATTAGTGCTCTTGAGCAGCTTTTCATGTGCGTCTTGGCCATCTCGGTGTCTTCTTTGAAGAAACGTCTCTTTAGATCTTCTGCCCAATTTGTATTGGGTTGTTTGTTTTTCTAATATTAAGCTGCATGAGCTGTTTATATATATTGGAGATTAAACCTTTGTCCATTGATTAGTTTGCAACGATTTTCTCCCATTCTGAGGGATGCCTTTTTCCGTTCCCGTTTTTTTTAACCGAAAAAGAAAGAAAGAAATAGAAGCAGAACACTAATGTGCGTAAAATATGCCTTTTGATACGGTCGTTTTGTAATATGGACGTCCTTTGAATTTTTTGGTCGATATGTGACCCCAGGATTTGTTTTCAGGGCAGGTGTCATTTACAGGCCGGCAATGATTTTGAATATCAACTGACCATTAGCGCTGGGATTAAAGCTGCTGTTGTGTGAAACGGCCACAAGGTGGCAGCAGTTCTCCCTTACCGAATCTGGTTACTAGGGCAACAGAGCCTCAATGGAAGTCGTGTTCTAGATTGGAATTTAGAATGGAATGTGCCAGGAGAAAGCCCCTCAAGTTTGTCTCACTACTTCTTGTTCGTGTTTTTAATTTATTTTTTTATTTTGTATTACAGCAAGTTTGATTACAATGTTTGTCTTGTTGTAGGTGTGGAAGATGTGGTTCTTTTACACATATACAGATGTCTGTTCTTCCTGGGATCCTTTTCCCATGTACGTTATGACAGAATGTTGAGTAGTCTTCTCTTGGTATTCCGTAGGTCTTTGGTGATTATATATGTCCCCTGTGTTTGTATATGTCTGTTAACCCCGATATCGTAATGAAACCAATCCTCACACCTTTCCATTGGTGAACCATAAGTTTTTTAATGAATCTGTGATAGCCCGTCTCCGTGGAAATATCTGCCCTGGTATCCATTTTTAGGTAACACCTATAAGTGATATGACACGATATGTGTCTTTCACTTTCTGACTTACTACAAGTCTCGTGATTACCTCCAGACTCATCTACGGGGCTGCAAATGGCATTGTGTCCTTTTTTTCCTTGACTTCTATTCTGCCTTAGCGAGGTCCATTTTCAACAATGTGATTCCCTGAGGGTTGTGGATTAGCTGACCTGGGCAGCCTTACCCTGCCGGCCGGCCCTCCCCAGGTGTGCCTGGTTGAGGTCAATATAAACAGTGCTCCAGGCAGCAATAGCCCCTGAAGCTGTGCCTGACTCCAGATTCTCTGCCCCGTCAGCAGTCTCGGGGCTGTGCTGGTGGGAGGGAGTGAGGGGCCATGGCTTTGTGGGTGGCCCGGAGTGTGTGGGGCTCTGCTGGCCTTTCTGCAGGAGTTGCCAGGCTGCCACCTATAAAGAAGAGGATGTGTCACCCATACCTTCCGCTGGAATTTCTCTCCGGACAGAGGTGACGAAGGAAAAAACCAGAGGGTGCCGGGACAGGAGGGGTATCTCAGGCAGAGCAATGGAAAACTTCTGGAAGAGCGCCCAGGGCCAGGACCATCCTGGCTGGCCTGCAGGCACCAAGTTGGCCTGTGGGCTCTCGCTTGTGTGGTTCCGTGGCCCTTCCTCTAGGCTTTCAAGCCCTTGTACATATTCAGGTGTTTTACCTGGGAAGTGTGGGAACAGTTCAGCAGCAGCTGGCCTAGGGCTCAGCTCACGTTTACTCACAGATGCCTCGGCACGGTCCCCCAGCTTTGCAATGAGGACGCTCCTTGTGTGGGGGGTGGGTTGCTGGATGTATGGGAGATGATTCCCCGCCTCTGACCAATTTCAGAATTGTTTTCCGCTGGAGCAAGTGCCCTGATTGGGTGTTCCTCTGTATAACTGGTGGGTTCAGGTTTTTTTTTTCTTTTATGGTTCAAGTTAGATTTTATTCCTCTTTTATGTATTTATAGATATAAGCATGGAAATGATTCATTCATATAAATGCATCTGTGTGAAGGGAAGAACTTTTTTCTGTTTTATTTTTAAATTTTATTTTTTAAAATTTTGAACTTTAATTTTATTTATTTTTTATACAGCAGGTTATTATTGGTTATGTATTTTATGCATATACATGTATACAATTCAATCCCATTCTCCAAATCATCCCACCACCACCACCCCATGGCTTCCCACACTTGGTGTCCATACGTTTGTTTTCTACCTCTGTGTCTCTATTTCTTCCCTGCAAACCAGTTCATCTGTACCATTTGTAGGTTCCACATATATGCATTAATATACAATATTTGTTTTCGTCTTTCTGACTTACTTCATTCTGTCTGACAGTCTCTAGATCCATCGATGTCTCTACAAATGACCCAGTTTCATTCCTTTTTATGGCTGAGTAATATTCCATTTTATATATGTACCACATCTTTATCCATTCGTCTGTCTGTGGGCATTTCGGTTGCTTCCATTACCTGGCTATTGTAAATAGTGCTGCAATGAATATTGTGGTGAATGTGCCTTTTTGATTTATGGTTTTCTCTGGATATATGCCCCGAAGTGGGATTGCTGGATCAGAGGGTAATTCTATTTCTAGCTTTTTTAAGGAAACTCCTTACTGTTCCCCATAGTGACTGTATCAATTTACATTCCCACCAATATTGGAAGAGGGCTCCTTTTGTCCACACCCTCCCCAGAATTTGTTGTTTGTAGATTTTCTGATGATGCCGATTCTAACAGGTGTGAGGTGATACCTCATTGTACTTTTGATTTGCAATTCTCTAATAATTAGTGCTCTTGAGCAGCTTTTCATGTGCGTCTTGGCCATCTCGGTGTCTTCTTTGAAGAAACGTCTCTTTAGATCTTCTGCCCATTTTTGTATTGGGTTGTTTGTTTTTCTAATATTAAGATGCATGAGCTGTTTATATATATTGGAGATTAAACCTTTGTCCATTGATTACTTTGCAACGATTTTCTCCCATTCTGAGGGATGCCTTTTTCCATTCCCGTTTTTTTTAACCAAAAAAGAAAGAAAGAAATAGAAGCAGAACACTAATGTGCGTAAAATATGCCTTTTGAAACGGTCGTTTTGAAATATGGACGTCCTTTGAATTTTTTGGTCGGTATGTGACCCCAGGATTTGTTTTCAGGGCAGGTGTCATTTACAGGCCGGCAATGATTTTGAATATCAACTGACCATTAGCGCTGGGATTAAAGCTGCTGTTATGTGAAACGGCCACAAGGTGGCAGCAGTTCTCCCTTACCGAATCTGGTTACTAGGGCAACAGAGCCTCAATGGAAGTCGTGTTCTAGATTGGAATTTAGAATGTAATGTGCCAGGCGAAAGCCCCTCAAGTTTGTCTCACTACTTCTTGTTCGTGTTTTTAATTTATTTTTTATTTTTTATTACAGCAAGTTTGATTACAATGTTTGGCTTGTTGTAGGTGTGGAAGATGTGGTTCTTTTACACATATACAGATGTCTGTTCTTCCTGGGATCCTTTTCCCATGTACGTTATGACACAATGTTGAGTAGTCTTCTCTTGGTATTCCGTAGGTCTTTGGTGATTATATATGTCCCCTGTGTTTGTATATGTCTGTTAACCCCGATATCGTAATGAAACCAATCCTCACACTTTTCCATTGGTGAACCATAAGTTTTTTAATGAATCTGTGATTGCCCTTCTCCGTGGAAATATCTGCCCTGGTATCCATTTTTAGGTAACACCTATAAGTGATATGACACGATATATGTCTTTCACTTCCTGAGTTACTACAAGTCACGTGATTACCTCCAGACTCATCTACGGGGCTGCAAATGGCATTGTGTCCATTTTTTCCTTGACTTCTCTTCTGCCTTAGCGAGGTCCATTTTCAACAATGTGATTCCCTGGGGGTTTTGGATTAGCTGACCTGGGCAGCCTTACCCTGCCGGCCGGCCCTCCCCAGGTGTGCCTGGTTGAGGTCAATATAAACAGTGCTCCAGGCAGCAATAGCCCCTGAAGCGGTGCCTTACTCCAGATTCTCGGGCCCGTCAGCAGTCTCGGGGCTGTGCTGGTGGGAGGGAGTGAGGGGCCATGGCTTTGTGGGTGACCCGGTGTGAGTGGGGCTCTGCTGGCCTTTCTGCAGGAGTTGCCAGGCTTCCACCTATAAAGAAGAGGATGTGTCACCCATACCTTCCGCTGGAATTTCTCTGCGGACAGAGGTGAGGAAGGTAAAAACCAGTGGGGGCCCGGACAGGAGGGGTATCTCAGGCAGGGCAGTGGAAAACTTCCGGAAGAGCGCCGGGGGACAGGACCATCCTGTCTGGCCTGCAGGCACCAAGTTGGCCTGTGGGCTGTTGCTTGTGTGGTTCCGTGGCCCTTCCTCTAGGTTTTCAAGCCCTTGTACATATTCAGGTGTTTTACCTGGGAAGGGTGGGAACAGTTCAGCAGCAGCTGGCCTGAGGCTCAGCTCACGTTTACTCACAGATGCCTCGGCACGGTCCCCCAGCTTTGCAATGAGGACGCTCCTTGTGTGGGGGGTGGGTTGCTGGCTGTATGGGAGATGATTCCCCACCTCTGACCAATTTCAGAATTGTTTTCCGCTGGAACAAGTGCCCTGATTGTTTTTCCGCTGTATAACTGGTGGGTTCAGGTTTTTTTTTTCTTTTATGGTTCAAGTTAGATTTTATTCCTCATTTATGTATTTATAGATATAAGCATGGAAATAATTCATTCATATAAATGCATCTGTGTGAAGGGAAGAACTTTTTTCTGTTTTATATTTAAATTTTATTTTTTAAAATTTTGAACTTTAATTTTATTTATTTTTTATACAGCAGTTTATTATTGGTTATGTATTTTATGCATATCCATGTATACAGTTCAATCCCAATCTCCAAATCATCCCACCACCACCACCCCATGGCTTCCCACACTTGGTGTCCATACGTTTGTTTTCTACCTCTGTGTCTCTATTTCTTCCCTGCAAACCAGTTCATCTGTACCATTTGTAGGTTCCACATATATGCATTAATATACAATATTTGTTTTCCTCTTTCTGACTTACTTCATTCTGTATGACAGTCTCTAGATCCATCAATGTCTCTACAAATGACCCAGTGTCATTCCTTTTTATGGCTGAGTAATATTCCATTTTATATATGTACCACATCTTTATCCATTCGTCTGTCTCTGGGCATTTCGGTTGCTTCCATTACCTGGCTATTGTAAATAGTGCTGCAATGAACATTGTGGTGAATGTGCCTTTTTGATTTATGGTTTTCTCTGGGTATATGCCCCGAAGTGGGATTGCTGGATCAGAGGGTAATTCTATTTCTAGCTTTTTTAAGGAAACTCCTTACTGTTCCCCATAGTGACTGTATCAATTTACATTCCCAACAATATTGGTAGAGGGCTCCTTTTGTCCACACCCTCCCCAGAATTTGTTGTTTGTAGATTTTCTGATGATGCCGATTCTAACAGGTGTGAGGTGATACCTCATTGTACTTTTGATTTGCAATTCTCTAATAATTAGTGCTCTTGAGCAGCTTTTCATGTGCGTCTTGGCCATCTCAGCGTCTTCTTTGAAGAAACGTCTCTTTAGATCTTCTGCCCATTTTTGTATTGGGTTGTTTGTTTTTCTAATATTAAGCTGCATGAGCTGTTTATATATATTGGAGATTAAACCTTTGTCCATTGATTCGTTTGCAACGATTTTCTCCATTCTGAGGGATGCCTTTTTCCATTCCCGTTTTTTTTAACCAAAAAAGAAAGAAAGAAATAGAAGCAGAACACTAATGTGCGTAAAATATGCCTTTTGAAACGGTCGTTTTGAAATATGGACGTCCTTTGAATTTTTTGGTCAATATGTGACCCCAGGATTTGTTTTCAGGGCAGGTGTCATTTACAGGCCGGCATTGATTTTGAATATCAACTGACCATTAGAGCTGGGATTAAAGCTGCTGTTGTGTGAAACGGCCACAAGGTGGCAGCAGTTCTCCCTTACCGAATCTGGTTACTAGGGCAACAGAGCCTCAATGGAAGTCGTGTTCTAGATTGGAATTTAGAATGGAATGTGCCAGGAGAAAGCCCCTCATGTTTGTCTCACTACTTCTTGTTCGTGTTTTTAATTTATTTTTTTATTTTTTATTACAGCAAGTTTGATTACAATGTTTGGCTTGTTGTAGGTGTGGAAGATGTGGTTCTTTTACACATATACAGATGTCTGTTCTTCCTGGGATCCTTTTCCCATGTACGTTATGACAGAATGTTGAGTAGTCTTCTCTTAGTATTCCGTAGGTCTTTGGTGATTATATATGTCCCCTGTGTTTGTATATGTCTGTTAACCCCGATATCGTAATGAAACCAACCCTCACACCTTTCCATTGGTGAACCATAAGTTTTTTAATGAATCTGTGATTGCCCTTCTCCGTGGAAATATCTGCCCTGGTATCCATTTTTAGGTAACACCTATAAGTGATATGACACGATATGTGTCTTTCACTTTCTGACTTACTACAAGTCACGTGATTACCTCCAGACTCATCTACGGGGCTGCAAATGGCATTGTGTCCTTTTTTTCCTTGACTTCTATTCTGCCTTAGCGAGGTCCATTTTCAACAATGTGATTCCCTGAGGTTTGTGGATTAGCTGACCTGAGCAGCCTTACCCTGCCGGCCGGCCCTCCCCAGGTGTGCCTGGTTGAGGTCAATATAAACAGTGCTCCAGGCAGCAATAGCCCCTGAAGCTGTGCCTGACTCCAGATTCTCTGCCCCGTCAGCAGTCTCGGGGCTGTGCTGGTGGGAGGGAGTGAGGGGCCATGGCTTTGTGGGTGGCCCGGTGTGAGTGGGGCTCTGCTGGCCTTTCTGCAGGAGTTGCCAGGCTGCCACCTATAAAGAAGAGGATGTGTCACCCATACCTTCTGCTGGAATTTCTCTCCGGACAGAGGTGAGGAAGGAAAAAACCAGTGGCGGCCGGGACAGGAGGGGTATCTCAGGCAGGGCAATGGAAAACTTCCGGAAGAGCGCCGGGGGCCAGGAACATCCTGGCTGGCCTGCAGGCACAAGTTGGCCTGTGGGCTGTCGCTTGTGTGGTTCCGTGGCCCTTCCTCTAGGCTTTCAAGCCCTTGTACATATTCAGGTGTTTTACATGGGAAGGGTGGGAACAGTTCAGCAGCAGCTGGCCTGGGGCTCAGCTCACGTTTACTCACAGATGCCTCGGCACGGTCCCCCAGCTTTGCAATGAGGACGCTCCTTGTGTGGGGGGTGGGTTGCTGGCTGTATGGGAGATGATTCCCCACCTCTGACCAATTTCAGAATTGTTTTCCGCTGGAGCAAGTGCCCTGATTGGGTTTTCCTCTGTATAACTGGTGGGTTCAGGTTTTTTTTTTCTTTTATGGTTCAAGTTAGATTTTATTCCTCTTTTATGTATTTATAGATATAAGCATGGAAATAATTCATTCATATAAATGCATCTGTGTGAAGGGAAGAACTTTTTTCTGTTTTATTTTTAAATTTTATTTTTTAAAATTTTGAACTTTAATTTTATTTATTTTTTATACAGCAGGTTATTATTTGTTATGTATTTTATGCATATACATGTATACAATTCAATCCCATTCTCCAAATCATCCCACCACCACCACCCCATGGCTTCCCACACTTGGTGTCCATACGTTTGTTTTCTACCTCTGTGTCTCTATTTCTTCCCTGCAAACCAGTTCATCTGTACCATTTGTAGGTTCCACATATATGCATTAATATACAATATTTGTTTTCGTCTTTCTGACTCACTTCATTCTGTATGACAGTCTCTAGATCCATCGATGTCTCTACAAATGACCCAGTTTCATTCCTTTTTATGGCTGAGTAATATTCCATTTTATATATGTACCACATCTTTATCCATTCGTCTGTCTGTGGGCATTTCGGTTGCTTCCATTACCTGGCTATTGTAAATAGTGCTGCAATGAACATTGTGGTGAATGTGCCTTTTTGATTTATGGTTTTCTCTGGGTATATGCCCCGAAGTGGGATTGCTGGATCAGAGGGTAATTCTATTTCTAGCTTTTTTAAGGAAACTCCTTACTGTTCCCCATAGTGACTGTATCAATTTACATTCCCACCAATAGTGGAAGAGGGCTCCTTTTGTCCACACCCTCCCCAGAATTTGTTGTTTGTAGATTTTCTGATGATGCCGATTCTAACAGGTGTGAGGTGATACCTCATTGTACTTTTGATTTGCAATTCTCTTATAATTAGTGCTCTTGAGCAGCTTTTCATGTGCGTCTTGGCCATCTCGGTGTCTTCTTTGAAGAAACGTCTCTTTAGATCTTCTGCCCATTTTTGTATTGGGTTGTTTGTTTTTCTAATATTAAGCTGCATGAGCTGTTTATATATATTGGAGATTAAACCTTTGTCCATTGATTCGTTTGCAACGATTTTCTCCCATTCTGAGGGATGCCTTTTTCCATTCCCGTTTTTTTTAACCAAAAAAGAAAGAAAGAAATAGAAGCAGAACACTAATGTGCGTAAAATATGCCTTTTGAAACGGTCGTTTTGAAATATGGACGTCCTTTGAATTTTTTGGTCGATATGTGACCCCAGGATTTGTTTTCAGGGCAGGTGTCATTTACAGGCCGGCAATGATTTTGAATATCAACTGACCATTAGCGCTGGGATTAAAGCTGCTGTTATGTGAAACGGCCACAAGGTGGCAGCAGTTCTCCCTGACCGAATCTGGTTACTAGGGCAACAGAGCCTCAATGGAAGTCGTGTTCTAGATTGGAATTTAGAATGGAATGTGCCAGGCGAAAGCCCCTCAAGTTTGTCTCACTACTTCTTGTTCGTGTTTTTAATTTATTTTTTATTTTTTATTACAGCAAGTTTGATTACAATGTTTGGCTTGTTGTAGGTGTGGAAGATGTGG
Source organism: Mesoplodon bidens (assembly GCF_964165515.1). Classification (NCBI taxonomy): domain Eukaryota; kingdom Metazoa; phylum Chordata; class Mammalia; order Artiodactyla; family Ziphiidae; genus Mesoplodon; species Mesoplodon bidens. Next base: position 35,650 of record NW_027671654.1, on the reverse strand, counting down.
TTCTTTTACACATATACAGATGTCTGTTCTTCCTGGGATCCTTTTCCCATGTACGTTATGACAGAATGTTGAGTAGTCTTCTCTTGGTATTCCGTAGGTCTTTGGTGATTATATATGTCCCCTGTGTTTGTATATGTCTGTTAACCCCGATATCGTAATGAAATCAATCCTTACACCTTTCCATTGGTGAACCATAAGTTTTTTAATGAATCTGTGATTGCCCTTCTCCGTGGAAATATCTGCCCTGGTATCCATTTTTAGGTAACACCTATAAGTGATATGACACGATATGTGTCTTTCACTTTCTGACTTACTACAAGTCACGTGATTACCTCCAGACTCAAATACGGGGCTGCAAATGGCATTGTGTCCTTTTTTTCCTTGACTTCTATTCTGCCTTAGCGAGGTCCATTTTCAACAATGTGATTCCCTGAGGGTTGTGGATTAGCTGACCTGAGCAGCCTTACCCTGCCGGCCGGCCCTCCCCAGGTGTGCCTGGTTGAGGTCAATATAAACAGTGCTCCAGGCAGCAATAGCCCCTGATGCGGTGCCTTACTCCAGATTCTCGGCCCGTCAGCAGTCTCGGGGCTGTGCTGGTGGGAGGGAGTGAGGGGCCATGGCTTTGTGGGTGGCCCGGTGTGAGTGGGGCTCTGCTTGCCTTTCTGCAGGAGTTGCCAGGCTGCCACCTATAAAGAAGAGGATGTGTCACCCATACCTTCCGCTGGAATTTCTCTCCGGACAGAGGTGAGGAAGGAAAAAACCAGTGGGGGCCAGGACAGGAGGGGTATCTCAGGCAGGGCAATGGAAAACTTCCGGAAGAGCGCCCGGGGCCAGGAGCATCCTGTCTGGCCGGCAGGCACCAAGTTGGCCTGTGGGCTGTCGCTTGTGTGGTTCCGTGGCCCTTCCTCTAGGTTTTCAAGCCCTTGTACATATTCAGGTGTTTTACCTGGGAAGGGTGGGAACAGTTCAGCAGCAGCTGGCCTGAGGCTCAGCTCACGTTTACTCACAGATGCCTCGGCACGGTCCCCCAGCTTTGCAATGAGGACGCTCCTTGTGTGGGGGGTGGGTTGCTGGCTGTATGGGAGATGATTCCCCACCTCTGACCAATTTCAGAATTGTTTTCCGCTGGAACAAGTGCCCTGATTGTTTTTCCGCTGTATAACTGGTGGGTTCAGGTTTTTTTTTTTTCTTTTATGGTTCAAGTTAGATTTTATTCCTCATTTATGTAATTATAGATATAAGCATGGAAATAATTCATTCATATAAATGCATCTGTGTGAAGGGAAGAACTTTTTTCTGTTTTATTTTTAAATTTTATTTTTTTAAATTTTGAACTTTAATTTTATTTATTTTTTATACAGCAGGTTATTATTGGTTATGTATTTTATGCATATACATGTATACAATTCAATCCCAATCTCCAAATCATCCCACCACCACCACCCCATGGCTTCCCACACTTGGTGTCCATACGTTTGTTTTCTACCTCTGTGTCTCTATTTCTTCCCTGCAAACCAGTTCATCTGTACCATTTGTAGGTTCCCCATATATGCATTAATATACAATATTTGTTTTCCTCTTTCTGACTTACTTCATTCTGTATGACAGTCTCTAGATCCATCGATGTCTCTACAAATGACCCAGTTTCATTCCTTTTTATGGCTGAGTAATATTCCATTTTATATATGTACCACATCTTTATCCATTCGTCTGTCTGTGGGCATTTCGGTTGCTTCCAACACCTGGCTATTGTAAATAGGGCTGCAATGAACATTGTGGTGAATGTGCCTTTTTGATTTATGGTTTTCTCTGGGTATATGCCCCAAAGTGGGATTGCTGGATCAGAGGGTAATTCTATTTCTAGCTTTTTTAAGGAAACTCCTTACTGTTCCCCATAGTGACTGTATCAATTTACATTCCCACCAATATTGGAAGAGGGCTCCTTTTGTCCACACCCTCCCCAGAATTTGTTGTTTGTAGATTTTCTGATGATGCCGATTCTAACAGGTGTGAGGTGATACCTCATTGTACTTTTGATTTGCAATTCTCTAATAATTAGTGCTCTTGAGCAGCTTTTTATGTGCGTCTTGGCCATCTCAGTGTCTTCTTTGAAGAAACGTCTCTTTAGATCTTCTGCCCATTTTTGTATTGGGTTGTTTGTTTTTCTAATATTAAGCTGCATGAGCTGTTTATATATATTGGAGATTAAACCTTTGTCCATTGATTCCTTTGCAACGATTTTCTCCATTCTGAGGGATGCCTTTTTCCATTCCCGTATTTTTTTAACCAAAAAAGAAAGAAAGAAATAGAAGCAGAACACTAATGTGCGTAAAATATGCCTTTTGAAACGGTCGTTTTGAAATATGGACGTCCTTTGAATTTTTTGGTCTATATGTGACCCCAGGATTTGTTTTCAGGGCAGGTGTCATTTACAGGCCGGCAATGATTTTGAATATCAACTGACCATTAGCGCTGGGATTAAAGCTGCTGTTGTGTGAAACGGCCACAAGGTGGCAGCAGTTCTCCCTTACCGAATCTGGTTACTAGGGCAACAGAGCCTCAATGGAAGTCGTGTTCTAGATTGGAATTTAGAATGGAATGTGCCAGGCGAAAGCCCCTCAAGTTTGTCTCACTACTTCTTGTTCGTGTTTTTAATTTATTTTTTTATTTTGTATTACAGCAAGTTTGATTACAATGTTTGGCTTGTTGTTCGTGTGGAAGATGTGGTTCTTTTACACATATACAGATGTCTGTTCTTCCTGGGATCCTTTTCCCATGTACGTTATGACAGAATGTTGAGTAGTCTTCTCTTGGTATTCCGTAGGTCTTTGGTGATTATATATGTCCCCTGTGTTTGTATATGTCTGTTAACCCCGATATCGTAATGAAACCAATCCTCACACCTTTCCATTGGTGAACCATAAGTTTTTTAATGAATCTGTGATTGCCCTTCTCGGTGGAAATATCTGCCCTGGTATCCATTTTTAGGTAACACCTATAAGTGATATGACACGATATGTGTCTTTCACTTTCTGACTTACTACAAGTCACGTGATTACCTCCAGACTCATCTACGGGGCTGCAAATGGCATTGTGTCCTTTTTTTCCTTGACTTCTATTCTGCCTTAGCGAGGTCCATTTTCAACAATGTGATTCCCTGAGGGTTGTGGATTAGCTGACCTGGGCAGCCTTAACCTGCCGGCCGGCCCTCCCCAGGTGTGCCTGGTTGAGGTCAATATAAACAGTGCTCCAGGCAGCAATAGCCCATGAAGCTGTGCCTGACTCCAGATTCTCTGCCCCGTCAGCAGTCTCGGGGCTGTGCTGGTGGGAGGGAGTGAGGGGCCATGGCTTTGTGGGTGGCTCGGTGTGAGTGGGGCTCTGCTGGCCTTTCTGCAGGAGTTGCCAGGCTGCCACCTATAAAGAAGAGGTTGTGTCACCCATACCTTCCGCTGGAATCTCTCTCCGGACAGAGGTGAGGAAGGAAAAAACCAGTGGGGGCCGGGACAGGAGGGGTATCTCAGGCAGGGCAATGGAAAACTTCTGGAAGAGCGCCCGGGGCCAGGACCATCCTGGCTGGCCTGCAGGCACCAAGTTGGCCTGTGGGCTGTTGCTTGTGTGGTTCCGTGGCCCTTCCTCTAGGCTTTCAAGCCCTTGTACATATTCAGGTGTTTTACCTGGGAAGGGTGGGAACAGTTCAGCAGCAGCTGGCCTGGGGCTCAGCTCACGTTTACTCACAGATGCCTCGGCACGGTCCCCCAGCTTTGCAATGAGGACGCTCCTTGTGTGGGGTGTGGGTTGCTGGCTGTATGGGAGATGATTCCCCACCTCTGACCAATTTCAGAATTGTTTTCCGCTGGAGCAAGTGCCCTGATGGGGTTTTCCTCTGTATAACTGGTGGGTTCAGGTTTTTTTTTTCTTTTATGGTTCAAGTTAGATTTTATTCCTCTTTTATGTATTTATAGATATAAGCATGGAAATAATTCATTCATATAAATGCATCTGTGTGAAGGGAAGAACTTTTTCCTGTTTTATTTTTAAATTTTATTTTTTAAAATTTTGAACTTTAATTTTATTTATTTTTTATACAGCAGGTTATTATTGGTTATGTATTTTATGCATATACATGTATACAGTTCAATCCCAATCTCCAAATCATCCCACCACCACCACCCCATGGCTTCCCACACTTGGTGTCCATACGTTTGTTCTCTACCTCTGTGTCTCTACTTCTTCCCTGCAAACCAGTTCATCTGTACCATTTTTAGGTTCCACATATATGCATTAATATACAATATTTGTTTTCCTCTTTCTGACTTACTTCATTCTGTATGACAGTCTCTAAATCCATCGATGTCTCTACAAATGACCCAGTTTCATTCCTTTTTATGGCTGAGTAATATTCCATTTTATATATGTACCACATCTTTATCCATTCGTCTGTCTGTGGGCATTTCGGTTGCTTCCATTACCTGGCTATTGTAAATAGTGCTGCAATGAACATTGTGGTGAATGTGCCTTTTTGATTTATGGTTTTCTCTGGGTATATGCCCAGAAGTGGGATTGCTGGATCAGAGGGTAATTCTATTTCTAGCTTTTTTAAGGAAACTCCTTACTGTTCCCCATAGTGACTGTATCAATTTACATTCCCACCAATAGTGGAAGAGGGCTCCTTTTGTCCACACCCTCCCCAGAATTTGTTGTTTGTAGATTTTCTGATGATGCCGATTCTAACAGGTGTGAGGTGATACCTCATTGTACTTTTGATTTGCATTTCTCTAATAATTAGTGCTCTTGAGCAGCTTTTCATGTGCGTCTTGGCCATCTCGGTGTCTTCTTTGAAGAAACGTCTCTTTAGATCTTCTGCCCAATTTGTATTGGGTGGTTTGTTTTTCTAATATTAAGCTGCATGAGCTGTTTATATATATTGGAGATTAAACCTTTGTCCATTGATTCGTTTGCAACGATTTTCTCCATTCTGAGGGATGCCTTTTTCCATTCCCGTTTTTTTTAACCAAAAAAGAAAGAAAGAAATAGAAGCAGAACACTAATGTGCGTAAAATATGCCTTTTGAAACGGTCGTTTTGAAATATGGACGTCCTTTGAATTTTTTGGTCGATATGTGACCCCAGGATTTGTTTTCAGGGCAGGTGTCATTTACAGGCCGGCAATGATTTTGAATATCAACTGACCATTAGCGCTGGGATTAAAGCTGCTGTTATGTGAAACGGCCACAAGGTGGCAGCAGTTCTCCCTGACCGAATCTGGTTACTAGGGCAACAGAGCCTCAATGGAAGTCGTGTTCTAGATTGGAATTTAGAATGGAATGTGCCAGGCGAAAGCCCCTCAAGTTTGTCTCACTACTTCTTGTTCGTGTTTTTAATTTATTTTTTATTTTTTATTACAGCAAGTTTGATTACAATGTTTGGCTTGTTGTAGGTGTGGAAGATGTGGTTCTTTTACACATATACAGATGTCTGTTCTTCCTGGGATCCTTTTCCCATGTACGTTATGACAGAATGTTGAGTAGTCTTCTCTTGGTATTCCGTAGGTCTTTGGTGATTATATATGTCCCCTGTGTTTGTATATGTCTGTTAACCCCGATATCGTAATGAAATCAATCCTTACACCTTTCCATTGGTGAACCATAAGTTTTTTAATGAATCTGTGATTGCCCTTCTCCGTGGAAATATCTGCCCTGGTATCCATTTTTAGGTAACACCTATAAGTGATATGACACGATATGTGTCTTTCACTTTCTGACTTACTACAAGTCACGTGATTACCTCCAGACTCAAATACGGGGCTGCAAATGGCATTGTGTCCTTTTTTTCCTTGACTTCTATTCTGCCTTAGCGAGGTCCATTTTCAACAATGTGATTCCCTGAGGGTTGTGGATTAGCTGACCTGAGCAGCCTTACCCTGCCGGCCGGCCCTCCCCAGGTGTGCCTGGTTGAGGTCAATATAAACAGTGCTCCAGGCAGCAATAGCCCCTGATGCGGTGCCTTACTCCAGATTCTCGGCCCGTCAGCAGTCTCGGGGCTGTGCTGGTGGGAGGGAGTGAGGGGCCATGGCTTTGTGGGTGGCCCGGTGTGAGTGGGGCTCTGCTTGCCTTTCTGCAGGAGTTGCCAGGCTGCCACCTATAAAGAAGAGGATGTGTCACCCATACCTTCCGCTGGAATTTCTCTCCGGACAGAGGTGAGGAAGGAAAAAACCAGTGGGGGCCAGGACAGGAGGGGTATCTCAGGCAGGGCAATGGAAAACTTCCGGAAGAGCGCCCGGGGCCAGGAGCATCCTGTCTGGCCGGCAGGCACCAAGTTGGCCTGTGGGCTGTCGCTTGTGTGGTTCCGTGGCCCTTCCTCTAGGTTTTCAAGCCCTTGTACATATTCAGGTGTTTTACCTGGGAAGGGTGGGAACAGTTCAGCAGCAGCTGGCCTGAGGCTCAGCTCACGTTTACTCACAGATGCCTCGGCACGGTCCCCCAGCTTTGCAATGAGGACGCTCCTTGTGTGGGGGGTGGGTTGCTGGCTGTATGGGAGATGATTCCCCACCTCTGACCAATTTCAGAATTGTTTTCCGCTGGAACAAGTGCCCTGATTGTTTTTCCGCTGTATAACTGGTGGGTTCAGGTTTTTTTTTTTTCTTTTATGGTTCAAGTTAGATTTTATTCCTCATTTATGTAATTATAGATATAAGCATGGAAATAATTCATTCATATAAATGCATCTGTGTGAAGGGAAGAACTTTTTTCTGTTTTATTTTTAAATTTTATTTTTTTAAATTTTGAACTTTAATTTTATTTATTTTTTATACAGCAGGTTATTATTGGTTATGTATTTTATGCATATACATGTATACAATTCAATCCCAATCTCCAAATCATCCCACCACCACCACCCCATGGCTTCCCACACTTGGTGTCCATACGTTTGTTTTCTACCTCTGTGTCTCTATTTCTTCCCTGCAAACCAGTTCATCTGTACCATTTGTAGGTTCCCCATATATGCATTAATATACAATATTTGTTTTCCTCTTTCTGACTTACTTCATTCTGTATGACAGTCTCTAGATCCATCGATGTCTCTACAAATGACCCAGTTTCATTCCTTTTTATGGCTGAGTAATATTCCATTTTATATATGTACCACATCTTTATCCATTCGTCTGTCTGTGGGCATTTCGGTTGCTTCCAACACCTGGCTATTGTAAATAGGGCTGCAATGAACATTGTGGTGAATGTGCCTTTTTGATTTATGGTTTTCTCTGGGTATATGCCCCAAAGTGGGATTGCTGGATCAGAGGGTAATTCTATTTCTAGCTTTTTTAAGGAAACTCCTTACTGTTCCCCATAGTGACTGTATCAATTTACATTCCCACCAATATTGGAAGAGGGCTCCTTTTGTCCACACCCTCCCCAGAATTTGTTGTTTGTAGATTTTCTGATGATGCCGATTCTAACAGGTGTGAGGTGATACCTCATTGTACTTTTGATTTGCAATTCTCTAATAATTAGTGCTCTTGAGCAGCTTTTTATGTGCGTCTTGGCCATCTCAGTGTCTTCTTTGAAGAAACGTCTCTTTAGATCTTCTGCCCATTTTTGTATTGGGTTGTTTGTTTTTCTAATATTAAGCTGCATGAGCTGTTTATATATATTGGAGATTAAACCTTTGTCCATTGATTCCTTTGCAACGATTTTCTCCATTCTGAGGGATGCCTTTTTCCATTCCCGTATTTTTTTAACCAAAAAAGAAAGAAAGAAATAGAAGCAGAACACTAATGTGCGTAAAATATGCCTTTTGAAACGGTCGTTTTGAAATATGGACGTCCTTTGAATTTTTTGGTCTATATGTGACCCCAGGATTTGTTTTCAGGGCAGGTGTCATTTACAGGCCGGCAATGATTTTGAATATCAACTGACCATTAGCGCTGGGATTAAAGCTGCTGTTGTGTGAAACGGCCACAAGGTGGCAGCAGTTCTCCCTTACCGAATCTGGTTACTAGGGCAACAGAGCCTCAATGGAAGTCGTGTTCTAGATTGGAATTTAGAATGGAATGTGCCAGGCGAAAGCCCCTCAAGTTTGTCTCACTACTTCTTGTTCGTGTTTTTAATTTATTTTTTTATTTTGTATTACAGCAAGTTTGATTACAATGTTTGGCTTGTTGTTCGTGTGGAAGATGTGGTTCTTTTACACATATACAGATGTCTGTTCTTCCTGGGATCCTTTTCCCATGTACGTTATGACAGAATGTTGAGTAGTCTTCTCTTGGTATTCCGTAGGTCTTTGGTGATTATATATGTCCCCTGTGTTTGTATATGTCTGTTAACCCCGATATCGTAATGAAACCAATCCTCACACCTTTCCATTGGTGAACCATAAGTTTTTTAATGAATCTGTGATTGCCCTTCTCGGTGGAAATATCTGCCCTGGTATCCATTTTTAGGTAACACCTATAAGTGATATGACACGATATGTGTCTTTCACTTTCTGACTTACTACAAGTCACGTGATTACCTCCAGACTCATCTACGGGGCTGCAAATGGCATTGTGTCCTTTTTTTCCTTGACTTCTATTCTGCCTTAGCGAGGTCCATTTTCAACAATGTGATTCCCTGAGGGTTGTGGATTAGCTGACCTGGGCAGCCTTAACCTGCCGGCCGGCCCTCCCCAGGTGTGCCTGGTTGAGGTCAATATAAACAGTGCTCCAGGCAGCAATAGCCCATGAAGCTGTGCCTGACTCCAGATTCTCTGCCCCGTCAGCAGTCTCGGGGCTGTGCTGGTGGGAGGGAGTGAGGGGCCATGGCTTTGTGGGTGGCTCTGTGTGAGTGGGGCTCTGCTGGCCTTTCTGCAGGAGTTGCCAGGCTGCCACCTATAAAGAAGAGGTTGTGTCACCCATACCTTCCGCTGGAATCTCTCTCCGGACAGAGGTGAGGAAGGAAAAAACCAGTGGGGGCCGGGACAGGAGGGGTATCTCAGGCAGGGCAATGGAAAACTTCTGGAAGAGCGCCCGGGGCCAGGACCATCCTGGCTGGCCTGCAGGCACCAAGTTGGCCTGTGGGCTGTTGCTTGTGTGGTTCCGTGGCCCTTCCTCTAGGCTTTCAAGCCCTTGTACATATTCAGGTGTTTTACCTGGGAAGGGTGGGAACAGTTCAGCAGCAGCTGGCCTGGGGCTCAGCTCACGTTTACTCACAGATGCCTCGGCACGGTCCCCCAGCTTTGCAATGAGGACGCTCCTTGTGTGGGGTGTGGGTTGCTGGCTGTATGGGAGATGATTCCCCACCTCTGACCAATTTCAGAATTGTTTTCCGCTGGAGCAAGTGCCCTGATGGGGTTTTCCTCTGTATAACTGGTGGGTTCAGGTTTTTTTTTTCTTTTATGGTTCAAGTTAGATTTTATTCCTCTTTTATGTATTTATAGATATAAGCATGGAAATAATTCATTCATATAAATGCATCTGTGTGAAGGGAAGAACTTTTTCCTGTTTTATTTTTAAATTTTATTTTTTAAAATTTTGAACTTTAATTTTATTTATTTTTTATACAGCAGGTTATTATTGGTTATGTATTTTATGCATATACATGTATACAGTTCAATCCCAATCTCCAAATCATCCCACCACCACCACCCCATGGCTTCCCACACTTGGTGTCCATACGTTTGTTCTCTACCTCTGTGTCTCTACTTCTTCCCTGCAAACCAGTTCATCTGTACCATTTTTAGGTTCCACATATATGCATTAATATACAATATTTGTTTTCCTCTTTCTGACTTACTTCATTCTGTATGACAGTCTCTAAATCCATCGATGTCTCTACAAATGACCCAGTTTCATTCCTTTTTATGGCTGAGTAATATTCCATTTTATATATGTACCACATCTTTATCCATTCGTCTGTCTGTGGGCATTTCGGTTGCTTCCATTACCTGGCTATTGTAAATAGTGCTGCAATGAACATTGTGGTGAATGTGCCTTTTTGATTTATGGTTTTCTCTGGGTATATGCCCAGAAGTGGGATTGCTGGATCAGAGGGTAATTCTATTTCTAGCTTTTTTAAGGAAACTCCTTACTGTTCCCCATAGTGACTGTATCAATTTACATTCCCACCAATAGTGGAAGAGGGCTCCTTTTGTCCACACCCTCCCCAGAATTTGTTGTTTGTAGATTTTCTGATGATGCCGATTCTAACAGGTGTGAGGTGATACCTCATTGTACTTTTGATTTGCATTTCTCTAATAATTAGTGCTCTTGAGCAGCTTTTCATGTGCGTCTTGGCCATCTCGGTGTCTTCTTTGAAGAAACGTCTCTTTAGATCTTCTGCCCAATTTGTATTGGGTGGTTTGTTTTTCTAATATTAAGCTGCATGAGCTGTTTATATATATTGGAGATTAAACCTTTGTCCATTGATTCGTTTGCAACGATTTTCTCCATTCTGAGGGATGCCTTTTTCCATTCCCGTTTTTTTTAACCAAAAAAGAAAGAAAGAAATAGAAGCAGAACACTAATGTGCGTAAAATATGCCTTTTGAAACGGTCGTTTTGAAATATGGACGTCCTTTGAATTTTTTGGTCGATATGTGACCCCAGGATTTGTTTTCAGGGCAGGTGTCATTTACAGGCCGGCAATGATTTTGAATATCAACTGACCATTAGCGCTGGGATTAAAGCTGCTGTTGTGTGAAACGGCCACAAGGTGGCAGCAGTTCTTCCTTACCGAATCTGGTTACTAGGGCAACAGAGCCTCAATGGAAGTCGTGTTCTAGATTGGAATTTAGAATGGAATGTGCCAGGCGAAAGCCCCTCAAGTTTGTCTCACTACTTCTTGTTCGTGTTTTTAATTTATTTTTTTATTTTTTATTACAGCAAGTTTGATTACAATGTTTGGCTTGTTGTAGGTGTGGAAGATGTGGTTCTTTTACACATATACAGATGTCTGTTCTTCCTGGGATCCTTTTCCCATGTACGTTATGACAGAATGTTGAGTAGTCTTCTCTTGGTATTCCGTAGGTCTTTGGTGATTATATATGTCCCCTGTGTTTGTATATGTCTGTTAACCCCGATATCATAATGAAACCAATCCTCACACCTTTCCATTGGTGAACCATAAGTTTTTTAATGAATCTGTGATTGCCCTTCTCGGTGGAAATATCTGCCCTGGTATCCATTTTTAGGTAACACCTATAAGTGATATGACACGATATGTGTCTTTCACTTTCTGACTTACTACAAGTCACGTGATTACCTCCAGACTCATCTACGGGGCTGCAAATGGCATTGTGTCCTTTTTTTCCTTGACTTCTATTCTGCCTTAGCGAGGTCCATTTTCAACAATGTGATTCCCTGAGGGTTGTGGATTAGCTGACCTGAGCAGCCTTACCCTGCCGGCCGGCCCTCCGCAGGTGTGCCTGGTTGAGGTCAATATAAACAGTGCTCCAGGCAGCAATAGCCCCTGAAGCTGTGCCTGACTCCAGATTCTCTGCCCCGTCAGCAGTCTCGGGGCTGTGCTGGTGGGAGGCAGTGAGGGGCCATGGCTTTGTGTGTGGCCCGGTGTGAGTGGGGCTCTGCTGGCCTTTCTGCAGGAGTTGCCAGGCTGCCACCTATAAAGAAGAGGATGTGTCACCCATACCTACCGCTGGAATTTCTCTCCGGACAGAGGTGAGGAAGGAAAAAAGCAGTGGGGGCCTGGACAGGAGGGGGTATCGCAGGCAGGGCAATGGAAAACTTCCGGAAGAGCGCCGGGGGCCAGGAACATCCTGGCTGGCCTGCAGGCAACAAGTTGGCCTGTGGGCTGTCGCTTGTGTGGTTCCGTGTCCCTTCCTCTAGTCTTTCAAGCCCTTGTACATATTCAGGTGTTTTACCTGGGAAGGGTGGGAACAGTTCAGCAGCAGCTGGCCTGGGGCTCAGCTCACGTTTACTCACAGATGCCTCGGCACGGTCCCCCAGCTTTGCAATGAGGACGCTCCTTGTGTGGGGGGTGGGTTGCTGGCTGTATGGGAGATGATTCCCCACCTCTGACCAATTTCAGAATTGTTTTCCGCTGGAGCAAGTGCCCTGATTGGGTGTTCCTCTGTATAACTGGTGGGTTCAGGTTTTTTTTTTTCTTTTATGGTTCAAGTTAGATTTTATTCCTCTTTTATGTATTTATAGATATAAGCATGGAAATGATTCATTCATATAAATGCATCTGTGTGAAGGGAAGAACTTTTTTCTGTTTTATTTTTAAATTTTATTTTTTAAAATTTTGAACTTTAAATTTATTTATTTTTTATACAGCAGGTTATTATTGGTTATGTATTTTATGCATATCCATGTATACAGTTCAATCCCAATCTCCAAATCATCCCACCACCACCACCCCATGGCTTCCCACACTTGGTGTCCATACGTTTGTTCTCTACCTCTGTGTCTCTATTTCTTCCCTGCAAACCAGTTCATCTGTACCATTTTTAGGTTCCACATATATGCATTAATATACAATATTTGTTTTCCTCTTTCTGACTTACTTCATTCTGTATGACAGTCTCTAGATCCATCGATGTCTCTACAAATGACCCAGTTTCATTCCTTTTTATGGCTGAGTAATATTCCATTTTATATATGTACCACATCTTTATCCATTCGTCTGTCTCTGGGCATTTCGGTTGCTTCCATTACCTGGCTATTGTAAATAGTGCTGCAATGAACATTGTGGTGAATGTGCCTTTTTGATTTATGGTTTTCTCTGGGTATATGCCCAGAAGTGGGATTGCTGGATCAGAGGGTTATTCTATTTCTAGCTTTTTTAAGGAAACTCCTTACTGTTCCCCATAGTGACTGTATCAATTTACATTCCCACCAATAGTGGAAGAGGGCTCCTTTTGTCCACACCCTCCCCAGAATTTGTTGTTTGTAGGTTTTCTGATGATGCCGATTCTAACAGGTGTGAGGTGATACCTCATTGTACTTTTGATTTGCATTTCTCTAATAATTAGTGCTCTTGAGCAGCTTTTCATGTGCGTCTTGGCCATCTCGGTGCCTTCTTTGAAGAAACGTCTCTTTAGGTCTTCTGCCCATTTTTGTATTGGGTTGTTTGTTTTTCTAATATTAAGATGCATGAGCTGTTTATATATATTGGAGATTAAACCTTTGTCCATTGATTCGTTTGCAACGATTTTCTCCCATTCTGAGGGATGCCTTTTTCCATTCCCGTTTTTTTAACCAAAAAAGAAAGAAAGAAATAGAAGCAGAACACTAATGTGCGTAAAATATGCCTTTTGAAACGGTCGTTTTGAAATATGGACGTCCTTTGAATTTTTTGGTCGATATGTGACCCCAGGATTTGTTTTCAGGGCAGGTGTCATTTACAGGCCGGCAATGATTTTGAATATCAACTGACCATTAGCGCTGGGATTAAAGCTGCTGTTGTGTGAAACGGCCACAAGGTGGCAGCAGTTCTTCCTTACCGAATCTGGTTACTAGGGCAACAGAGCCTCAATGGAAGTCGTGTTCTAGATTGGAATTTAGAATGGAATGTGCCAGGCGAAAGCCCCTCAAGTTTGTCTCACTACTTCTTGTTCGTGTTTTTAATTTATTTTTTTATTTTTTATTACAGCAAGTTTGATTACAATGTTTGGCTTGTTGTAGGTGTGGAAGATGTGGTTCTTTTACACATATACAGATGTCTGTTCTTCCTGGGATCCTTTTCCCATGTACGTTATGACAGAATGTTGAGTAGTCTTCTCTTGGTATTCCGTAGGTCTTTGGTGATTATATATGTCCCCTGTGTTTGTATATGTCTGTTAACCCCGATATCATAATGAAACCAATCCTCACACCTTTCCATTGGTGAACCATAAGTTTTTTAATGAATCTGTGATTGCCCTTCTCGGTGGAAATATCTGCCCTGGTATCCATTTTTAGGTAACACCTATAAGTGATATGACACGATATGTGTCTTTCACTTTCTGACTTACTACAAGTCACGTGATTACCTCCAGACTCATCTACGGGGCTGCAAATGGCATTGTGTCCTTTTTTTCCTTGACTTCTATTCTGCCTTAGCGAGGTCCATTTTCAACAATGTGATTCCCTGAGGGTTGTGGATTAGCTGACCTGAGCAGCCTTACCCTGCCGGCCGGCCCTCCGCAGGTGTGCCTGGTTGAGGTCAATATAAACAGTGCTCCAGGCAGCAATAGCCCCTGAAGCTGTGCCTGACTCCAGATTCTCTGCCCCGTCAGCAGTCTCGGGGCTGTGCTGGTGGGAGGCAGTGAGGGGCCATGGCTTTGTGTGTGGCCCGGTGTGAGTGGGGCTCTGCTGGCCTTTCTGCAGGAGTTGCCAGGCTGCCACCTATAAAGAAGAGGATGTGTCACCCATACCTACCGCTGGAATTTCTCTCCGGACAGAGGTGAGGAAGGAAAAAAGCAGTGGGGGCCTGGACAGGAGGGGGTATCGCAGGCAGGGCAATGGAAAACTTCCGGAAGAGCGCCGGGGGCCAGGAACATCCTGGCTGGCCTGCAGGCAACAAGTTGGCCTGTGGGCTGTCGCTTGTGTGGTTCCGTGTCCCTTCCTCTAGTCTTTCAAGCCCTTGTACATATTCAGGTGTTTTACCTGGGAAGGGTGGGAACAGTTCAGCAGCAGCTGGCCTGGGGCTCAGCTCACGTTTACTCACAGATGCCTCGGCACGGTCCCCCAGCTTTGCAATGAGGACGCTCCTTGTGTGGGGGGTGGGTTGCTGGCTGTATGGGAGATGATTCCCCACCTCTGACCAATTTCAGAATTGTTTTCCGCTGGAGCAAGTGCCCTGATTGGGTGTTCCTCTGTATAACTGGTGGGTTCAGGTTTTTTTTTTTCTTTTATGGTTCAAGTTAGATTTTATTCCTCTTTTATGTATTTATAGATATAAGCATGGAAATGATTCATTCATATAAATGCATCTGTGTGAAGGGAAGAACTTTTTTCTGTTTTATTTTTAAATTTTATTTTTTAAAATTTTGAACTTTAAATTTATTTATTTTTTATACAGCAGGTTATTATTGGTTATGTATTTTATGCATATCCATGTATACAGTTCAATCCCAATCTCCAAATCATCCCACCACCACCACCCCATGGCTTCCCACACTTGGTGTCCATACGTTTGTTCTCTACCTCTGTGTCTCTATTTCTTCCCTGCAAACCAGTTCATCTGTACCATTTTTAGGTTCCACATATATGCATTAATATACAATATTTGTTTTCCTCTTTCTGACTTACTTCATTCTGTATGACAGTCTCTAGATCCATCGATGTCTCTACAAATGACCCAGTTTCATTCCTTTTTATGGCTGAGTAATATTCCATTTTATATATGTACCACATCTTTATCCATTCGTCTGTCTCTGGGCATTTCGGTTGCTTCCATTACCTGGCTATTGTAAATAGTGCTGCAATGAACATTGTGGTGAATGTGCCTTTTTGATTTATGGTTTTCTCTGGGTATATGCCCAGAAGTGGGATTGCTGGATCAGAGGGTTATTCTATTTCTAGCTTTTTTAAGGAAACTCCTTACTGTTCCCCATAGTGACTGTATCAATTTACATTCCCACCAATAGTGGAAGAGGGCTCCTTTTGTCCACACCCTCCCCAGAATTTGTTGTTTGTAGGTTTTCTGATGATGCCGATTCTAACAGGTGTGAGGTGATACCTCATTGTACTTTTGATTTGCATTTCTCTAATAATTAGTGCTCTTGAGCAGCTTTTCATGTGCGTCTTGGCCATCTCGGTGCCTTCTTTGAAGAAACGTCTCTTTAGGTCTTCTGCCCATTTTTGTATTGGGTTGTTTGTTTTTCTAATATTAAGATGCATGAGCTGTTTATATATATTGGAGATTAAACCTTTGTCCATTGATTCGTTTGCAACGATTTTCTCCCATTCTGAGGGATGCCTTTTTCCATTCCCGTTTTTTTAACCAAAAAAGAAAGAAAGAAATAGAAGCAGAACACTAATGTGCGTAAAATATGCCTTTTGAAACGGTCGTTTTGAAATATGGACGTCCTTTGAATTTTTTGGTCGATATGTGACCCCAGGATTTGTTTTCAGGGCAGGTGTCATTTACAGGCCGGCAATGATTTTGAATATCAACTGACCATTAGCGCTGGGATTAAAGCTGCTGTTGTGTGATACGGCCACAAGGTGGCAGCAGTTCTCCCTTACCGAATCTGGTTACTAGGGCAACAGAGCCTCAATGGAAGTCGTGTTCTAGATTGGAATTTAGAATGGAATGTGCCAGGAGAAAGCCCCTCAAGTTTGTCTCACTACTTCTTGTTCGTGTTTTTAATTTATTTTTTTATTTTGTATTACAGCAAGTTTGATTACAATCTTTGGCTTTTTGTAGGTGTGGAAGATGTGGTTCTTTTACACATATACAGATGTCTGTTCTTCCTGGGATCCTTTTCCCATGTACGTTATGACAGAATGTTGAGTAGTCTTCTCTTGGTATTCCGTAGGTCTTTGGTGATTATATATGTCCCCTGTGTTTGTATATGTCTGTTAACCCCGATATCGTAATGAAACCAATCCTCACACCTTTCCATTGGTGAACCATAAGTTTTTTAATGAATCTGTGATTGCCCTTCTCGGTGGAAATATCTGCCCTGGTATCCATTTTTAGGTAACACCTATAAGTGATATGACACGATATGTGTCTTTCACTTTCTGACTTACTACAAGTCACGTGATTACCTCCAGACTCATCTACGGGGCTGCAAATGGCATTGTGTCCTTTTTTTCCTTGACTTCTATTCTGCCTTAGCGAGGTCCATTTTCAACAATGTGATTCCCTGAGGGTTGTGGATTAGCTGACCTGGGCAGCCTTAACCTGCCGGCCGGCCCTCCCCAGGTGTGCCTGGTTGAGGTCAATATAAACAGTGCTCCAGGCAGCAATAGCCCATGAAGCTGTGCCTGACTCCAGATTCTCTGCCCCGTCAGCAGTCTCGGGGCTGTGCTGGTGGGAGGGAGTGAGGGGCCATGGCTTTGTGGGTGGCCCGGTGTGAGTGGGGCTCTGCTGGCCTTTCTGCAGGAGTTGCCAGGCTGCCACCTATAAAGAAGAGGTTGTGTCACCCATACCTTCCGCTGGAATCTCTCTCCGGACAGAGGAGGGGAAGGAAAAAACCAGTGGGGGCCGGGACAGGAGGGGTATCTCAGGCAGGGCAATGGAAAACTTCTGGAAGAGCGCCCGGGGCCAGGACCATCCTGGCTGGCCTGCAGGCACCAATTTGGCCTGTGGGCTGTCGCTTGTGTGGTTCCGTGGCCCTTCCTCTAGGCTTTCAAGCCCTTGTACATATTCAGGTGTTTTACCTGGAAGGGTGGGAACAGTTCAGCAGCAGCTGGCCTGGGGCTCAGCTCACGTTTACTCACAGATGCCTCGGCACGGTCCCCCAGCTTTGCAATGAGGACGCTCCTTGTGTGGGGTGTGGTTTGCTGGCTGTATGGGAGATGATTCCCCACCTCTGACCAATTTCAGAATTGTTTTCCGCTGGAGCAAGTGCCCTGATGGGGTTTTCCTCTGTATAACTGGTGGGTTCAGGTTTTTTTTTTCTTTTATGGTTCAAGTTAGATTTTATTCCTCTTTTATGTATTTATAGATATAAGCATGGAAATAATTCATTCATATAAATGCATCTGTGTGAAGGGAAGAACTTTTTCCTGTTTTATTTTTAAATTTTATTTTTTAAAATTTTGAACTTTAATTTTATTTATTTTTTATACAGCAGGTTATTATTGGTTATGTATTTTATGCATATACATGTATACAGTTCAATCCCAATCTCCAAATCATCCCACCACCACCACCCCATGGCTTCCCACACTTGGTGTCCATACGTTTGTTCTCTACCTCTGTGTCTCTACTTCTTCCCTGCAAACCAGTTCATCTGTACCATTTTTAGGTTCCACATATATGCATTAATATACAATATTTGTTTTCCTCTTTCTGACTTACTTCATTCTGTATGACAGTCTCTAAATCCATCGATGTCTCTACAAATGACCCAGTTTCATTCCTTTTTATGGCTGAGTAATATTCCATTTTATATATGTACCACATCTTTATCCATTCGTCTGTCTGTGGGCATTTCGGTTGCTTCCATTACCTGGCTATTGTAAATAGTGCTGCAATGAACATTGTGGTGAATGTGCCTTTTTGATTTATGGTTTTCTCTGGGTATATGCCCAGAAGTGGGATTGCTGGATCAGAGGGTAATTCTATTTCTAGCTTTTTTAAGGAAACTCCTTACTGTTCCCCATAGTGACTGTATCAATTTACATTCCCACCAATAGTGGAAGAGGGCTCCTTTTGTCCACACCCTCCCCAGAATTTGTTGTTTGTAGATTTTCTGATGATGCCGATTCTAACAGGTGTGAGGTGATACCTCATTGTACTTTTGATTTGCATTTCTCTAATAATTAGTGCTCTTGAGCAGCTTTTCATGTGCGTCTTGGCCATCTCGGTGTCTTCTTTGAAGAAACGTCTCTTTAGATCTTCTGCCCAATTTGTATTGGGTGGTTTGTTTTTCTAATATTAAGCTGCATGAGCTGTTTATATATATTGGAGATTAAACCTTTGTCCATTGATTCCTTTGCAACGATTTTCTCCATTCTGAGGGATGCCTTTTTCCATTCCCGTTTTTTTTAACCAAAAAAGAAAGAAAGAAATAGAAGCAGAACACTAATGTGCGTAAAATATGCCTTTTGAAACGGTCGTTTTGAAATATGGACGTCCTTTGAATTTTTTGGTCGATATGTGACCCCAGGATTTGTTTTCAGGTCAGGTGTCATTTACAGGCCGGCAATGATTTTGAATATCAACTGACCATTAGCGCTGGGATTAAAGCTGCTGTTGTGTGAAACGGCCACAAGGTGGCAGCAGTTCTCCCTTACCGAATCTGGTTACTAGGGCAACAGAGCCTCAATGGAAGTCGTGTTCTAGATTGGAATTTAGAATGGAATGTGCCAGGCGAAAGCCCCTCAAGTTTGTCTCACTACTTCTTGTTCGTGTTTTTAATTTATTTTTTTATTTTTTATTACAGCAAGTTTGATTACAATGTTTGGCTTGTTGTAGGTGTGGAAGATGTGGTTCTTTTACACATATACAGATGTCTGTTCTTCCTGGGATCCTTTTCCCATGTACGTTATGACAGAATGTTGAGTAGTCTTCTCTTGGTATTCCGTAGGTCTTTGGTGATTATATATGTCCCCTGTGTTTGTATATGTCTGTTAACCCCGATATCGTAATGAAACCAATCCTCACACCTTTCCATTGGTGAACCATAAGTTTTTTAATGAATCTGTGATTGCCCTTCTCCGTGGAAATATCTGCCCTGGTATCCATTTTTAGGTAACACCTATAAGTGATATGACACGATATGTGTCTTTCACTTTCTGACTTACTACAAGTCACGTGATTACCTCCAGACTCATCTACGGGGCTGCAAATGGCATTGTGTCCTTTTTTTCCTTGACTTCTATTCTGCCTTAGCGAGGTCTATTTTCAACAATGTGATTCCCTGAGGGTTGTGGATTAGCTGACCTGAGCAGCCTTACCCTGCCGGCCGGCCCTCCCCAGGTGTGCCTGGTTGAGGTCAATATAAACAGTGCTCCAGGCAGCAATAGACCCTGAAGCTGTGCCTGACTCCAGATTCTCTGCCCCGTCAGCAGTCTCGGGGCTGTGCTGGTGGGAGGCAGTGAGGGGCCATGGCTTTGTGTGTGGCCCGGTGTGAGTGGGGCTCTGCTGGCCTTTCTGCAGGAGTTGCCAGGCTGCCACCTATAAAGAAGAGGATGTGTCACCCATACCTACCGCTGGAATTTCTCTCCGGACAGAGGTGAGGAAGGAAAAAAGCAGTGGGGGCCTGGACAGGAGGGGGTATCTCAGGCAGGGCAATGGAAAACTTCCGGAAGAGCGCCGGGGGCCAGGAACATCCTGGCTGGCCTGCAGGCAACAAGTTGGCCTGTGGGCTGTCGCTTGTGTGGTTCCGTGTCCCTTCCTCTAGTCTTTCAAGCCCTTGTACATATTCAGGTGTTTTACCTGGGAAGGGTGGGAACAGTTCAGCAGCAGCTGGCCTGGGGCTCAGCTCACGTTTACTCACAGATGCCTCGGCACGGTCCCCCAGCTTTGCAATGAGGACGCTCCTTGTGTGGGGGGTGGGTTGCTGGCTGTATGGGAGATGATTCCCCACCTCTGACCAATTTCAGAATTGTTTTCCGCTGGAGCAAGTGCCCTGATTGGGTGTTCCTCTGTATAACTGGTGGGTTCAGGTTTTTTTTTTTCTTTTATGGTTCAAGTTAGATTTTATTCCTCTTTTATGTATTTATAGATATAAGCATGGAAATGATTCATTCATATAAATGCATCTGTGTGAAGGGAAGAACTTTTTTCTGTTTTATTTTTAAATTTTATTTTTTAAAATTTTGAACTTTAATTTTATTTATTTTTTATACAGCAGGTTATTATTGGTTATGTATTTTATGCATATCCATGTATACAGTTCAATCCCAATCTCCAAATCATCCCACCACCACCACCCCATGGCTTCCCACACTTGGTGTCCATACGTTTGTTCTCTACCTCTGTGTCTCTATTTCTTCCCTGCAAACCAGTTCATCTGTACCATTTTTAGGTTCCACATATATGCATTAATATACAATATTTGTTTTCCTCTTTCTGACTTACTTCATTCTGTATGACAGTCTCTAGATCCATCGATGTCTCTACAAATGACCCAGTTTCATTCCTTTTTATGGCTGAGTAATATTCCATTTTATATATGTACCACATCTTTATCCATTCGTCTGTCTCTGGGCATTTCGGTTGCTTCCATTACCTGGCTATTGTAAATAGTGCTGCAATGAACATTGTGGTGAATGTGCCTTTTTGATTTATGGTTTTCTCTGGGTATATGCCCAGAAGTGGGATTGCTGGATCAGAGGGTTATTCTATTTCTAGCTTTTTTAAGGAAACTCCTTACTGTTCCCCATAGTGACTGTATCAATTTACATTCCCACCAATAGTGGAAGAGGGCTCCTTTTGTCCACACCCTCCCCAGAATTTGTTGTTTGTAGATTTTCTGATGATGCCGATTCTAACAGGTGTGAGGTGATACCTCATTGTACTTTTGATTTGCATTTCTCTAATAATTAGTGCTCTTGAGCAGCTTTTCATGTGCGTCTTGGCCATCTCGGTGCCTTCTTTGAAGAAACGTCTCTTTAGGTCTTCTGCCCATTTTTGTATTGGGTTGTTTGTTTTTCTAATATTAAGATGCATGAGCTGTTTATATATATTGGAGATTAAACCTTTGTCCATTGATTCGTTTGCAACGATTTTCTCCCATTCTGAGGGATGCCTTTTTCCATTCCCGTTTTTTTTAACCAAAAAAGAAAGAAAGAAATAGAAGCAGAACACTAATGTGCGTAAAATATGCCTTTTGAAACGGTCGTTTTGAAATATGGACGTCCTTTGAATTTTTTGGTCGATATGTGACCCCAGGATTTGTTTTCAGGGCAGGTGTCATTTACAGGCCGGCAATGATTTTGAATATCAACTGACCATTAGCGCTGGGATTAAAGCTGCTGTTGTGTGATACGGCCACAAGGTGGCAGCAGTTCTCCCTTACCGAATCTGGTTACTAGGGCAACAGAGCCTCAATGGAAGTCGTGTTCTAGATTGGAATTTAGAATGGAATGTGCCAGGAGAAAGCCCCTCAAGTTTGTCTCACTACTTCTTGTTCGTGTTTTTAATTTATTTTTTTATTTTGTATTACAGCAAGTTTGATTACAATGTTTGGCTTGTTGTAGGTGTGGAAGATGTGGTTCTTTTACACATATACAGATGTCTGTTCTTCCTGGGATCCTTTTCCCATGTACGTTATGACAGAATGTTGAGTAGTCTTCTCTTGGTATTCCGTAGGTCTTTGGTGATTATATATGTCCCCTGTGTTTGTATATGTCTGTTAACCCCGATATCGTAATGAAACCAATCCTCACACCTTTCCATTGGTGAACCATAAGTTTTTTAATGAATCTGTGATTGCCCTTCTCGGTGGAAATATCTGCCCTGGTATCCATTTTTAGGTAACACCTATAAGTGATATGACACGATATGTGTCTTTCACTTTCTGACTTACTACAAGTCACGTGATTACCTCCAGACTCATCTACGGGGCTGCAAATGGCATTGTGTCCTTTTTTTCCTTGACTTCTATTCTGCCTTAGCGAGGTCCATTTTCAACAATGTGATTCCCTGAGGGTTGTGGATTAGCTGACCTGGGCAGCCTTAACCTGCCGGCCGGCCCTCCCCAGGTGTGCCTGGTTGAGGTCAATATAAACAGTGCTCCAGGCAGCAATAGCCCATGAAGCTGTGCCTGACTCCAGATTCTCTGCCCCGTCAGCAGTCTCGGGGCTGTGCTGGTGGGAGGGAGTGAGGGGCCATGGCTTTGTGGGTGGCCCGGTGTGAGTGGGGCTCTGCTGGCCTTTCTGCAGGAGTTGCCAGGCTGCCACCTATAAAGAAGAGGTTGTGTCACCCATACCTTCCGCTGGAATCTCTCTCCGGACAGAGGTGAGGAAGGAAAAAACCAGTGGGGGCTGGGACAGGAGGGGTATCTCAGGCAGGGCAATGGAAAACTTCTGGAAGAGCACCCGGGGCCAGGACCATCCTGGCTGGCCTGCAGGCACCAATTTGGCCTGTGGGCTGTCGCTTGTGTGGTTCCGTGGCCCTTCCTCTAGGCTTTCAAGCCCTTGTACATATTCAGGTGTTTTACCTGGAAGGGTGGGAACAGTTCAGCAGCAGCTGGCCTGGGGCTCAGCTCACGTTTACTCACAGATGCCTCGGCACGGTCCCCCAGCTTTGCAATGAGGACGCTCCTTGTGTGGGATGTGGGTTGCTGGCTGTATGGGAGATGATTCCCCACCTCTGACCAATTTCAGAATTGTTTTCCGCTGGAGCAAGTGCCGTGATTGGGTTTTCCTCTGTATAACTGGTGGGTTCAGGTTTTTTTTTTCTTTTATGGTTCAAGTTAGATTTTATTCCTCTTTTATGTATTTATAGATATAAGCATGAAAATAATTCATTCATATAAATGCATCTGTGTGAAGGGAAGAACTTTTTTCTGTTTTATTTTTAAATTTTATTTTTTAAAATTTTGAACTTTAATTCTATTTATTTTTTATACAGCAGGTTATTATTTGTTATGTATTTTATGCATATACATGTATACAGTTCAATCTCAATCTCCAAATCATCCCACCACCACCACCCCATGGCTTCCCACACTTGGTGTCCATACGTTTGTTCTCTACCTCTGTGTCTCTACTTCTTCCCTGCAAACCAGTTCATCTATACCATTTTTAGGTTCCACATATATGCATTAATATACAATATTTGTTTTCGTCTTTCTGACTTACTTCATTCTGTATGACAGTCTCTAAATCCATCGATGTCTCTACAAATGACCCAGTTTCATTCCTTTTTATGGCTGAGTAATATTCCATTTTATATATGTACCACATCTTTATCCATTCGTCTGTCTGTGGGCATTTCGGTTGCTTCCATTACCTGGCTATTGTAAATAGTGCTGCAATGAACATTGTGGTGAATGTGCCTTTTTGATTTATGGTTTTCTCTGGGTATATGCCCAGAAGTGGGATTGCTGGATCAGAGGGTAATTCTATTTCTAGCTTTTTTAAGGAAACTCCTTACTGTTCCCCATAGTGACTGTATCAATTTACATTCCCACCAATAGTGGAAGAGGGCTCCTTTTGTCCACACCCTCCCCAGAATTTGTTGTTTGTAGATTTTCTGATGATGCCGATTCTAACAGGTGTGAGGTGATACCTCATTGTACTTTTGATTTGCATTTCTCTAATAATTAGTGCTCTTGAGCAGCTTTTCATGTGCGTCTTGGCCATCTCGGTGTCTTCTTTGAAGAAACGTCTCTTTAGATCTTCTGCCCAATTTGTATTGGGTGGTTTGTTTTTCTAATATTAAGCTGCATGAGCTGTTTATATATATTGGAGATTAAACCTTTGTCCATTGATTCCTTTGCAACGATTTTCTCCCATTCTGAGGGATGCCTTTTTCCATTCCCGTTTTTTTTAACCAAAAAAGAGAGAAAGAAATAGAAGCAGAACACTAATGTCTGTAAAATATGCCTTTTGAAACGGTCGTTTTGAAATATGGACGTCCTTTGAATTTTTTGGTCGATATGTGACCCCAGGATTTGTTTTCTGGGCAGGTGTCATTTACAGGCCGGCAATGATTTTGAATATCAACTGACCATTAGCGCTGGGATTAAAGCTGCTGTTGTGTGAAACGGCCACAAGGTGGCAGCAGTTCTCCCTTACCGAATCTGCTTAATAGGGCAACAGAGCGTCAATGGAAGTCGTGTTCTAGATTGGAATTTAGAATGGAATGTGCCAGGAGAAAGCCCCTCAAGTTTGTCTCACTACTTCTTGTTCGTGTTTTTAATTTATTTTTTTATTTTGTATTACAGCAAGTTTGATTACAATGTTTGGCTTGTTGTAGGTGTGGAAGATGTGGTTCTTTTACACATATACAGATGTCTGTTCTTCCTGGGATCCTTTTCCCATGTACGTTATGACAGAATGTTGAGTAGTCTTCTCTTGGTATTCCGTAGGTCTTTGGTGATTATATATGTCCCCTGTGTTTGTATATGTCTGTTAACCCCGATATCGTAATGAAACCAATCCTCACACCTTTCCATTGGTGAACCATAAGTTTTTTAATGAATCTGTGATTGCCCTTCTCCGTGGAAATATCTGCCCTGGTATCCATTTTTAGGTAACACCTATAAGTGATATGACACGATATGTGTCTTTCACTTTCTGACTTACTACAAGTCACGTGATTACCTCCAGACTCATCTACGGGGCTGCAAATGGCATTGTGTCCTTTTTTTCCTTGACTTCTATTCTGCCTTAGCGAGGTCCATTTTCAACAATGTGATTCCCTGAGGGTTGTGGATTAGCTGACCTGGGCAGCCTTACGCTTCCGGCCGGCCCTCCCCAGGTGTGCCTGGTTGAGGTCAATATAAACAGTGCTCCAGGCAGCAATAGCCCCTGAAGCTGTGCCTGACTCCAGATTCTCTGCCCCGTCAGCAGTCTCGGGGCTGTGCTGGTGGGAGGGAGTGAGGGGCCATGGCTTTGTGGGTGGCCCGGTGTGAGTGGGGCTCTGCTGGCCTTTCTGCAGGAGTTGCCAGGCTGCCACCTATAAGGAAGAGGATGTGTCACCCATACCTTCCGCTGTAATTTCTCTCCGGACAGAGGTGAGGAAGGAAAAAACCAGTGGGGGCCGGGACAGGAGGGGTATCTCAGGCAGGGCAATGGAAAACTTCTGGAAGAGCGCCCGGGGCCAGGACCATCCTGGCTGGCCTGCAGGCACCAAGTTGGCCTGTGGGCTGTCGCTTGTGTGGTTCCGTGGCCCTTCCTCTAGGCTTTCAAGCCCTTGTACATATTCAGGTGTTTTACCTGGGAAGGGTGGGAACAGTTCAGCAGCAGCTGGCCTGGGGCTCAGCTCACGTTTACTCACAGATGCCTCGGCACGGTCCCCCAGCTTTGCAATGAGGACGCTCCATGTGTGGGGTGTGGGTTGCTGGCTGTATGGGAGATGATTCCCCACCTCTGACAAATTTCAGAATTGTTTTCCGCTGGAGCAAGTGCCCTGATTGGGTGTTCCTCTGTATAACTGGTGGGTTCAGGTTTTTTTTTTTTCTTTTATGGTTCAAGTTAGATTTTATTCCTCTTTTATGTATTTATAGATATAAGCATGGAAATGATTCATTCATATAAATGCATCTGTGTGAAGGGAAGAACTTTTTCCTATTTTATTTTTAAATTTTATTTTTTAAAATTTTGAACTTTAATTTTATTTATTTTTTATACAGCAGGTTATTATTGGTTATGTATTTTATGCATATCCATGTATACAGTTCAATCCCAATCTCCAAATCATCCCACCACCACCACCCCATGGCTTCCCACACTTGGTGTCCATACGTTTGTTCTCTACCTCTGTGTCTCTATTTCTTCCCTGCAAACCAGTTCATCTGTACCATTTTTAGGTTCCCCATATATGCATTAATATACAATATTTGTTTTCCTCTTTCTGACTTACTTCATTCTGTATGACAGTCTCTAGATCCATCGATGTCTCTACAAATGACCCAGTTTCATTCCTTTTTATGGCTGAGTAATATTCCATTTTATATATGTACCACATCTTTATCCATTCGTCTGTCTCTGGGCATTTCGGTTGCTTCCATTACCTGGCTATTGTAAATAGTGCTGCAATGAACATTGTGGTGAATGTGCCTTTTTGATTTATGGTTTTCTCTGGGTATATGCCCAGAAGTGGGATTGCTGGATCAGAGGGTTATTCTATTTCTAGCTTTTTTAAGGAAACTCCTTACTGTTCCCCATAGTGACTGTATCAATTTACATTCCCACCAATAGTGGAAGAGGGCTCCTTTTGTCCACACCCTCCCCAGAATTTGTTGTTTGTAGATTTTCTGATGATGCCGATTCTAACAGGTATGAGGTGATAGCTCATTGTACTTTTGATTTGCATTTCTCTAATAATTAGTGCTCTTGAGCAGCTTTTCATGTGCGTCTTGGCCATCTCGGTGTCTTCTTTGAAGAAACGTCTCTTTAGTTCTTCTGCCCAATTTGTATTGGGTTGTTTGTTTTTCTAATATTAAGATGCATGAGCTGTTTATATATATTGGAGATTAAACCTTTGTCCATTGATTCGTTTGCAACGATTTTCTCCCATTCTGAGGGATGCCTTTTTCCATTCCCGTTTTTTTTAACCAAAAGAGAAAGAAAGAAATAGAAGCAGAACACTAATGTGCGTAAAATATGCCTTTTGAAATGGTCGTTTTGAAATATGGACGTCCTTTGAATTTTTTGGTCGATATGTGACCCCAGGATTTGTTTTCAGGGCAGGTGTCATTTACAGGCCGGCAATGATTTTGAATATCAACTGACCATTAGCGCTGGGATTAAAGCTGCTGTTGTGTGAAACGGCCACAAGGTGGCAGCAGTTCTCCCTTACCGAATCTGGTTACTAGGGCAACAGAGCCTAAATGGAAGTCGTGTTCTAGATTGGACTTTAGAATGGAATGTGCCAGGAGAAAGCCCCTCAAGTTTGTCTCACTACTTCTTGTTCGTGTTTTTAATTTATATTTTTATTTTGTATTACAGCAAGTTTGATTACAATGTTTGGCTTGTTGTAGGTGTGGAAGATGTGGTTCTTTTACACATATACAGATGTCTGTTCTTCCTGGGATCCTTTTCCCATGTACGTTACGACAGAATGTTGAGTAGTCTTCTCTTGGTATTCCGTAGGTCTTTGGTGATTATATATGTCCCCTGTGTTTGTATATGTCTGTTAACCCCGATATCGTAATGAAACCAATCCTCACACCTTTCCATTGGTGAACCATAAGTTTTTTAATGAATCTGTGATTGCCCTTCTCCGTGGAAATATCTGCCCTGGTATCCATTTTTAGGTAACACCTATAAGTGATATGACACGATATGTGTCTTTCACTTTCTGACTTACTACAAGTCACGTGATTACCTCCAGACTCATCTACGGGGCTGCAAATGGCATTGTGTCCTTTTTTTCCTTGACTTCTATTCTGCCTTAGCGAGGTCCATTTTCAACAATGTGATTCCCTGAGGGTTTTGGATTAGCTGACCTGGGCAGCCTTACCCTGCCGGCCGGCCCTCCCCAGGTGTGCCTGGTTGAGGTCAATATAAACAGTGCTCCAGGCAGCAATAGCCCATGAAGCTGTGCCTGACTCCAGATTCTCTGCCCCGTCAGCAGTCTCGGGGCTGTGCTGGTGTGAGGGAGTGAGGGGCCATGGCTTTGTGGGTTGCCCGGTGTGAGTGGGGCTCTGTTGGCCTTTCTGCAGGAGTTGCCAGGCTGCCACCTATAAAGAAGAGGATGTGTCACCCATACCTTCCGCTGGAATCTCTCTCCGGACAGAGGTGAGGAAGGAAAAAACCAGTGGGGGCCGGGACAGGAGGGGTATCTCAGGCAGGGCAATGGAAAACTTCTGGAAGAGCGCCCGGGGCCAGGACCATCCTGGCTGGCCTGCAGGCACCAAGTTGGCCTGTGGGCTGTCGCTTGTGTGGTTCCGTGGCCCTTCCTCTAGGCTTTCAAGCCCTTGTACATATTCAGGTGTTTTACCTGGGAAGGGTGGGAACAGTTCAGCAGCAGCTGGCCTGAGGCTCAGCTCACATTTACTCACAGATGCCTCGGCACGGTCCCCCAGCTTTGCAATGAGGACGCTCCTTGTGTGGGGGGTGGGTTGCTGGCTGTATGGGAGATGATTCCCCACCGCTGACCAATTTCAGAATTGTTTTCCGCTGGAGCAAGTGCCCTGATTGGGTTTTCCTCTGTATAACTGGTGGGTTCAGGTTTTTTTTTTCTTTTATGGTTCAAGTTAGATTTTATTCCTCTTTTATGTATTTATAGATATAAGCATGGAAATAATTCATTCATATAAATGCATCTGTGTGAAGGGAAGAACTTTTTTCTGTTTTATTTTTAAATTTTATTTTTTAAAATTTTGAACTTTAATTCTATTTATTTTTTATACAGCAGGTTATTATTTGTTATGTATTTTATGCATATACATGTATACAGTTCAATCCCACTCTCCAAATCATCCCACCACCACCACCCCATGGCTTCCCACACTTGGTGTCCATACGTTTGTTCTCTACCTCTGTGTCTCTATTTCTTCCCTGCAAACCAGTTCATCTGTACCATTTTTAGGTTCCCCATATATGCATTAATATACAATATTTGTTTTCCTCTTTCTGACTTACTTCATTCTGTATGACAGTCTCTAGATCCAACGATGTCTCTACAAATGACCCAGTTTCATTCCTTTTTAGGGCTGAGTAATATTCCATTTTATATTTGTACCACATCTTTATCCATTCGTCTGTCTCTGGGCATTTCGGTTGCTTCCATTACCTGGCTATTGTAAATAGTGCTGCAATGAACATTGTGGTGAATGTGCCTTTTTGATTTATGGTTTTCTCTGGGTATATGCCCACAAGTGGGATTGCTGGATCAGAGGGTAATTCTATTTCTAGCTTTTTTAAGGAAACTCCTTACTGTTCCCCATAGTGACTGTATCAATTTACATTCCCACCAATAGTGGAAGAGGGCTCCTTTTGTCCACACCCTCCCCAGAATTTGTTGTTTGTAGATTTTCTGATGATGCCGATTCTAACAGGTGTGAGGTGATACCTCATTGTACTTTTGATTTGCATTTCTCTAATAATTAGTGCTCTTGAGCAGCTTTTCATGTGCGTCTTGGCCATCTCGGTGTCTTCTTTGAAGAAACGTCTCTTTAGATCTTCTGCCCAATTTGTATTGGGTTGTTTGTTTTTCTAATATTAAGCTGCATGAGCTGTTTATATATATTGGAGATTAAACCTTTGTCCATTGATTCGTTTGCAACGATTTTCTCCCATTCTGAGGGATGCCTTTTTCCATTCCCGTTTTTTTTAACCAAAAGAGAAAGAAAGAAATAGAAGCAGAACACTAATGTGCGTAAAATATGCCTTTTGAAATGGTCGTTTTGAAATATGGACGTCCTTTGAATTTTTTGGTCGATATGTGACCCCAGGATTTGTTTTCAGGGCAGGTGTCATTTACAGGCCGGCAATGATTTTGAATATCAACTGACCATTAGCGCTGGGATTAAAGCTGCTGTTGTGTGAAACGGCCACAAGGTGGCAGCAGTTCTCCCTTACCGAATCTGGTTACTAGGGCGTCAGAGCCTCAATGGAAGTCGTGTTCTAGATTGGACTTTAGAATGGAATGTGCCAGGAGAAAGCCCCTCAAGTTTGTCTCACTACTTCTTGTTCGTGTTTTTAATTTATTTTTTTATTTTGTATTACAGCAAGTTTGATTACAATGTTTGGCTTGTTGTAGGTGTGGAAGATGTGGTTCTTTTACACATATACAGATGTCTGTTCTTCCTGGGATCCTTTTCCCATGTACGTTATGACAGAATGTTGAGTAGTCTTCTCTTGGTATTCCGTAGGTCTTTGGTGATTATATATGTCGCCTGTGTTTGTATATGTCTGTTAACCCCGATATCGTAATGAAACCAATCCTCACACCTTTCCATTGGTGAACCATAAGTTTTTTAATGAATCTGTGATTGCCCTTCTCCGTGGAAATATCTGCCCTGGTATCCATTTTTAGGTAACACCTATAAGTGATATGACACGATATGTGTCTTTCACTTTCTGACTTACTACAAGTCACGTGATTACCTCCAGACTCATCTACGGGGCTGCAAATGGCATTGTGTCCTTTTTTTCCTTGACTTCTATTCTGCCTTAGCGAGGTCCATTTTCAACAATGTGATTCCCTGAGGGTTTTGGATTAGCTGACCTGGGCAGCCTTACCCTGCCGGCCGGCCCTCCCCAGGTGTGCCTGGTTGAGGTCAATATAAACAGTGCTCCAGGCAGCAATAGCCCCTGAAGCTGTGCCTGACTCCAGATTCTCTGCCCCGTCAGCAGTCTCGGGGCTGTGCTGGTGTGAGGGAGTGAGGGGCCATGGCTTTGTGGGTTGCCCGGTGTGAGTGGGGCTCTGTTGGCCTTTCTGCAGGAGTTGCCAGGCTGCCACCTATAAAGAAGAGGATGTGTCACCCATACCTTCCGCTGGAATCTCTCTCCGGACAGAGGTGAGGAAGGAAAAAACCAGTGGGGGCCGGGACAGGAGGGGTATCTCAGGCAGGGCAATGGAAAACTTCTGGAAGAGCGCCCGGGGCCAGGACCATCCTGGCTGGCCTGCAGGCACCAAGTTGGCCTGTGGGCTGTCGCTTGTGTGGTTCCGTGGCCCTTCCTCTAGGCTTTCAAGCCCTTGTACATATTCAGGTGTTTTACCTGGGAAGGGTGGGAACAGTTCAGCAGCAGCTGGCCTGGGGCTCAGCTCACGTTTACTCACAGATGCCTCGGCACGGTCCCCCAGCTTTGCAATGAGGACGCTTCTTGTGTGGGGGGTGGGTTGCTGGCTGTATGGGAGATGATTCCCCACCTCTGACCAATTTCAGAATTGTTTTCCGCTGGAGCAAGTGCCCTGATTGGGTTTTCCTCTGTATAACTGGTGGGTTCAGGTTTTTTTTTTTTTATGGTTCAAGTTAGATTTTATTCCTCTTTTATGTATTTATAGATATAAGCATGGAAATAATTCATTCATATAAATGCATCTGTGTGAAGGGAAGAACTATTTTCTATTTTATTTTTTAAAATTTTGAAATTTAATTCTATTTATTTTTTATACAGCAGGTTATTATTTGTTATGTATTTTATGCATATACATGTATACAGTTCAATCCCAATCTCCAAATCATCCCACCACCACCACCCCATGGCTTCCCACACTTGGTGTCCATACGTTTGTTCTCTACCTCTGTGTCTCTATTTCTTCCCTGCAAACCAGTTCATCTGTACCATTTTTAGGTTCCCCATATATGCATTAATATACAATATTTGTTTTCCTCTTTCTGACTTACTTCATTCTGTATGACAGTCTCTAGATCCAACGATGTCTCTACAAATGACCCAGTTTCATTCCTTTTTATGGCTGAGTAATATTCCATTTTATATATGTACCACATCTTTATCCATTCGTCTGTCTCTGGGCATTTCGGTTGCTTCCATTACCTGGCTATTGTAAATAGTGCTGCAATGAACATTGTGGTGAATGTGCCTTTTTGATTTATGGTTTTCTCTGGGTATATGCCCAGAAGTGGGATTGCTGGATCAGAGGGTAATTCTATTTCTAGCTTTTATAAGGAAACTCCTTACTGTTCCCCATAGTGACTGTATCAATTTACATTCCCACCAATAGTGGAAGAGGGCTCCTTTTGTCCACACCCTCCCCAGAATTTGTTGTTTGTAGATTTTCTGATGATGCCGATTCTAACAGGTGTGAGGTGATACCTCATTGTACTTTTGATTTGCATTTCTCTAATAATTAGTGCTCTTGAGCAGCTTTTCATGTGCGTCTTGGCCATCGCGGTGTCTTCTTTGAAGAAACGTCTCTTTAGATCTTCTGCCCAATTTGTATTGGGTTGTTTGTTTTTCTAATATTATGCTGCATGAGCTGTTTATATATATTGGAGATTAAACCTTTGTCCATTGATTCGTTTGCAACGATTTTCTCCCATTCTGAGGGATGCCTTTCTCCATTCCCGTTTTTTTTAACCAAAAAAGAAAGAAAGAAATAGAAGCAGAACACTAATGTGCGTAAAATATGCCTTTTGAAACGGTCGTTTTGAAATATGGACGTCCTTTGAATTTTTTGGTCGATATGTGACCCCAGGATTTGTTTTCAGGGCAGGTGTCATTTACAGGCCGGCAATGATTTTGAATATCAACTGACCATTAGCGCTGGGATTAAAGCTGCTGTTGTGTGAAACGGCCACAAGGTGGCAGCAGTTCTCCCTTACCGAATCTGGTTACTAGGGCAACAGAGCCTCAATGGAAGTCGTGTTCTAGATTGGAATTTAGAATGGAATGTGCCAGGAGAAAGCCCCTCAAGTTTGTCTCACTACTTCTTGTTCGTGTTTTTAATTTATTTTTTTATTTTGTATTACAGCAAGTTTGATTACAATGTTTGGCTTGTTGTAGGTGTGGAAGATGTGGTTCTTTTACACATATACAGATGTCTGTTCTTCCTGGGATCCTTTTCCCATGTACGTTATGACAGAATGTTGAGTAGTCTTCTCTTGGTATTCCGTAGGTCTTTGGTGATTATATATGTCCCCTGTGTTTGTATATGTCTGTTAACCCCGATATCGTAATGAAACCAATCCTCACACCTTTCCATTGGTGAACCATAAGTTTTTTAATGAATCTGTGATTGCCCTTCTCCGTGGAAATATCTGCCCTGGTATCCATTTTTAGGTAACACCTATAAGTGATATGACACGATATGTGTCTTTCACTTTCTGACTTACTACAAGTCACGTGATTACCTCCAGACTCATCTACGGGGCTGCAAATGGCATTGTGTCCTTTTTTTCCTTGACTTCTATTCTGCCTTAGCGAGGTCCATTTTCAACAATGTGATTCCCTGAGGGTTGTGGATTAGCTGACCTGGGCAGCCTTACCCTGCCGGCCGGCCCTCCCCAGGTGTGCCTGGTTGAGGTCAATATAAACAGTGCTCCAGGCAGCAATAGCCCCTGAAGCTGTGCCTGACTCCAGATTCTCTGCCCCGTCAGCAGTCTCGGGGCTGTGCTGGTGGGAGGGAGTGAGGGGCCATGGCTTTGTGGGTTGCCCGGTGTGAGTGGGGCTCTGTTGGCCTTTCTGCAGGAGTTGCCAGGCTGCCACCTATAAAGAAGAGGATGTGTCACCCATACCTTCCGCTGGAATCTCTCTCCGGACAGAGGTGAGGAAGGAAAAAACCAGTGGGGGCCGGGACAGGAGGGGTATCTCAGGCAGGGCAATGGAAAACTTCTGGAAGAGCGCCCGGGGCCAGGACCATCCTGGCTGGCCTGCAGGCACCAAGTTGGCCTGTGGGCTGTCGCTTGTGTGGTTCCGTGGCCCTTCCTCTAGGCTTTCAAGCCCTTGTACATATTCAGGTGTTTTACCTGGGAAGGGTGGGAACAGTTCAGCAGCAGCTGGCCTGGGGCTCAGCTCACGTTTACTCACAGATGCCTCGGCACGGTCCCCCAGCTTTGCAATGAGGACGCTCCTTGTGTGGGGGGTGGGTTGCTGGCTGTATGGGAGATGATTCCCCACCTCTGACCAATTTCAGAATTGTTTTCCGCTGGAGCAAGTGCCCTGATTGGGTTTTCCTCTGTATAACTGGTGGGTTCAGGTTTTTTTTTTCTTTTATGGTTCAAGTTAGATTTTATTCCTCTTTTATGTATTTATAGATATAAGCATGGAAATAATTCATTCATATAAATGCATCTGTGTGAAGGGAAGGACTTTTTTCTGTTTTATTTTTAAATTTTATTTTTTAAAATTTTGAACTTTAATTCTATTTATTTTTTATACAGCAGGTTATTATTTGTTATGTATTTTATGCATATACATGTATACAGTTCAATCCCAATCTCCAAATCATCCCACCACCACCACCCCATGGCTTCCCACACTTGGTGTCCATACGTTTGTTCTCTACCTCTGTGTCTCTATTTCTTCCCTGCAAACCAGTTCATCTGTACCATTTTTAGGTTCCCCATATATGCATTAATATACAATATTTGTTTTCCTCTTTCTGACTTACTTCATTCTGTATGACAGTCTCTAGATCCATCGATGTCTCTACAAATGACCCAGTTTCATTCCTTTTTATGGCTGAGTAATATTCCATTTTATATATGTACCACATCTTTATCCATTCGTCTGTCTCTGGGCATTTCGGTTGCTTCCATTACCTGGCTATTGTAAATAGTGCTGCAATGAACATTGTGGTGAATGTGCCTTTTTGATTTATGGTTTTCTCTGGGTATATGCCCACAAGTGGGATTGCTGGATCAGAGGGTAATTCTATTTCTAGCTTTTTTAAGGAAACTCCTTACTGTTCCCCATAGTGACTGTATCAATTTACATTCCCACCAATAGTGGAAGAGGGCTCCTTTTGTCCACACCCTCCCCAGAATTTGTTGTTTGTAGATTTTCTGATGATGCCGATTCTAACAGGTGTGAGGTGATACCTCATTGTACTTTTGATTTGCATTTCTCTAATAATTAGTGCTCTTGAGCAGCTTTTCATGTGCGTCTTGGCCATCTCGGTGTCTTCTTTGAAGAAACGTCTCTTTAGATCTTCTGCCCAATTTGTATTGGGTTGTTTGTTTTTCTAATATTAAGCTGCATGAGCTGTTTATATATATTGGAGATTAAACCTTTGTCCATTGATTCGTTTGCAACGATTTTCTCCCATTCTGAGGGATGCCTTTTTCCATTCCCGTTTTTTTTAACCAAAAAAGAAAGAAAGAAATAGAAGCAGAACACTAATGTGCGTAAAATATGCCTTTTGAAATGGTCATTTTGAAATATGGACGTCCTTTGAATTTTTTGGTCGATATGTGACCCCAGGATTTGTTTTCAGGGCAGGTGTCATTTACAGGCCGGCAATGATTTTGAATATCAACTGACCATTAGCGCTGGGATTAAAGCTGCTGTTGTGTGAAACGGCCACAAGGTGGCAGCAGTTCTCCCTTACCGAATCTGGTTACTAGGGCGTCAGAGCCTCAATGGAAGTCGTGTTCTAGATTGGAATTTAGAATGGAATGTGCCAGGAGAAAGCCCCTCAAGTTTGTCTCACTACTTCTTGTTCGTGTTTTTAATTTATTTTTTTATTTTGTATTACAGCAAGTTTGATTACAATGTTTGGCTTGTTGTAGGTGTGGAAGATGTGGTTCTTTTACACATATACAGATGTCTGTTCTTCCTGGGATCCTTTTCCCATGTACGTTATGACAGAATGTTGAGTAGTCTTCTCTTGGTATTCCGTAGGTCTTTGGTGATTATATATGTCCCCTGTGTTTGTATATGTCTGTTAACCCCGATATCGTAATGAAACCAATCCTCACACCTTTCCATTGGTGAACCATAAGTTTTTTAATGAATCTGTGATTGCC